>NC_140172.1:98505847-98915847 GCF_963971535.1 Notolepis coatsorum | reverse complement strand
CCAGCTTTAGATCGATCATCCTCTAATCCAGCCCCACAATCTCAGACTGCTAGAGCTATTGTGTCGTTCCTGAAGCAATACGGTATTTCAGATGTCTGGCACTTCCTTCACCCCTCCGCCAAACAGTACTCTTTCTTTTCATCAGTTCATCATACATATTCTCGAATTGATAATTTTTTTATTGACAACACATTTCTATCTCAAATGCATTCGTGCTCTTACGATAGCATCGTCATTTCAGACCATGCAGCAATAGTCTTAAAGCTAGCCTTCCCGGACAAATGCCCCTCATTCAGGCCATGGAGACTAAATCCATTATTGCTATCTGAGAATTTTTTTTGTCGTTCCTGTCCACTAAGATAAAAATGTTTATTGAGGTAAATTCTACCCCTGGCATGTCTATGTCCACCATTTGGGAAGCTCTTAAAGCTTTTCTCTGTGGAGAAATTATCTCAAACTGTGCTCGACGTAATAAACTGCGCAACAGCAGGCGCTCCGAACTTTCAGACCAAATTCTTAAATTGGATCATACATATTCAGTCTCCCCGACACCTTCACTTTATAATGAAAGAGTGACCTTACAGACAGAATTTAACCTCCTCTCCACCAGTCATGCTGAGCAGCTTCTACTCAAATCACGTCAGTCTTTTTTTTTAATTTGGTGACAAACCTAGTAAAGTGCTGGCACTTCAGCTAAGACACCGCACCGCTCAGAACTTGATCACGCAAATTTATTCTGCCACTGGAGAGACCTATACGGACCCATTGGAAATAAATAGTCAATTCAAATTTTTTTTATTCTTCATTATATACCTCTGATTCCCCTAAAGACCCCTCCCTCATGAATAGCTTACTTATTTTTTTTATCTACTTTTTCTCCCATTTTCTATTTTTCTCCCATCCCAATTTCGTATTGTCCAATTCTACCCTCCCCTGTCTCGAACGCTGTTAGGCCATGCCTCCCACAGGCCGGCTGCAATGTGGACGAAGCCTTGCATCACGTGTCCCCTCCGGTACACGAGGAGGCAGCCGTCGCATCTTTTCACCTGCACAGCGCGATCTCTCAGCGGCGAGGGTCTGCGTGGGAGGGACACGCCGCCCCCGTTGCTTCCTGATTCTGCTGCGCAGGCACACCAACCGACCTGTAGGAGTCGCTGTCCACAACGTCCGATCCCCACCCACCAGCTTCCCACCCCTAACACTGCCAATTGCGTTAGTATGAACGACCAGCCAAGCTGGTAGCAATGCCGAAAGCTGGGCTCGAACCCAGCATCTCCTGCATTAGTGGCGAGCGCCTTGCCCACTGCGCCACTTAGCCGTTCCGTGAATAGCTTTTTTTAAGATTTGGATATACCAGTCATAGACCATGATTCAATGATGCTTTTGGAAGAGCCCAATAGCGCTGATGAAATTCAACAGGCTTTAACTATGATGCAGAGTGGGAAAAGCCCAGGCCCAGACGGGTTCCCTGTGGAATTCTTAAAAACATATTCCACCCAGTTGTGTCCCATTATGGCCCTAATGTTTGAAGAATAATTTCAATCCCGCTCGCTTCCTCCGACTCTCTACCAAGCCTCAATATCCTTGCTCTTAAAAAAAGATAAGGAAGGGGAGCTCCAGTAGCTCACCACGTACCGCGAGTGCTATTTCAGTGCCGTGGACAACCGTGCTCGTCACGGATCTGGGGCTGAGCGAGTTCGAATCCCGGACTGCAGCCGTGCCTTTCCCAGAGTGTCTTCCCCCCCATCTGAACCCTTTCAGCCTGCTTCTGTCGGTCGAACTTGACCAGGTATAAATGCGATAAACGTATAAAAGAGCCAGGGAAATGGCCAAAGTTAAAAAAAAAAAAAAAAAAAGATAAGGACCTGAAAGACTGTGGCTCATGTCGGCCTATTTCCCTCCTCAACAATGAAGCAAAGATTTTGGCAAAGATACAAATCAAATCAAATCAAATTTATTTATAGGGCCCGACAACACACGTTAATGTCCCCATGGGCCGTACAGGTCTTCTTTAAACAAGTCAAGAAGACACCATAACAATAAGTCAAGAACAGAACAAGAACACCATAGGGTCCAAACATTTTTTAGATGAATGCAAATAAATGAAAGAATGCAAGCACTCCCAGACATACCCCACGCGAAGGTAAGGAAAAACTCACTAAAACCTAACAATAGGGAAAAAAAGCTCCACAGGCAATGTGGAGGAGAGAAACCTTAGAAGGGCCGTTCAAGGGGGGATCTCCCTTCTTAGATGTCGGTGATAGTAGTGTTGCAGACGGACAGTTGGTAAGCATGCACTCATGTGTGTGGTGAGACACAGATGAGTGCATGCAATAGCAACTGTACATTTTGAAAAATTAAAGATAGAGCTAATAGCGATAGCAACTGAACATTTTGAAAGATTAAAGATAGAGTTGATAGCGGATCTATTTGAGGCACAGGGGCGGCGCAAGAGGGTCACGTCCTCCCCGTCTTAGTCACGGGACATTCAACACTCCGGTCGTTGCTCAGGGACAGCCGGAGACAGGGGGAAGGGGGGTGGCGCAGAGAGGGTCGCAAACTCGCTTGGCAACTGGAATCTGTTACACCTAGTATTATCCATTCAGATCAGACTGATTTTGTGTGGATAATTTACTCCCCCACTGAGTCTCCCGTTGCAGAGGTCCTTGTTGCGCTTGACGCGGAGAAGGCCTTTGACCGGGTTGAATGGGACTACTTATTCTATACTTTGCAGAAATTTGGTTTTGGCAAGAAATTTGTGTCCTGGGTCAAACTTCTATACTCCTCTCCAGTGGCATCAGTACGAACAAACGATGTGACTTCGGAATATTTCCCCCTACACCGCGGCACAAGACAGGGTTGCCCTCTCTCTCCGCTATTATTTGCATTAGCGATCGAGCCACTAGCTATCACCTTTCGCATGGACCGCCATGTCCAAGGCATCATTAGAGATGGACAGGAACAAATAATCTCGCTATATGTGGACGAAGTACTGCTGTATATTGCGGATCCAGCGGCCTCACTTCCACGTGTCCATGTGTCTTTAATATTTTTAATTATATTTAAACAAGAGTAAACTTTTCCCCATAAACTCATTGGCTAGAAATCTCCCCCCCTCTATGTTCCCCTTCAATCTTTCCCCAAGCTGCTTCCGTTACCTTGGCATAATGATAACACGTAAACATCCATCACGCTCAACATAGGGGCCCCCCAGGGCTGTGTTCTGAGCCCCCTCCTCTACTCCCTGTACACACATGACTGCGTAGCACAGCGGAACAACAACACCATCATCAAATTTGCTGATGACACAGTAGTGGTGGGCCTGATCTCTGCCAACGACGAAAGGGCCTACCTGGAAGAGGTAGAGAACCTGTCACAGTGGTGTCAGGAGAACTGCCTCTCCCTGAACGTCAGCAAAACAAAAGAGATGATTGTGGACTTCAGGAGGTCGGGGGTCAAGGACTACAGCCCCCTCAGCATCGACGGGGCACCAGTTGAGAGAGTGAACAGTTTCAAGTACCTCGGAGCCCACATATCCGAGGACTTGACATGGACCACACACATTGACAGTGTTGTGAAGAAGGCACGACAACGCCTCTACTTCCTCAGGCGCCTAAGGAAGTTCCAAGTCAGTCAGAAGATCCTTAGGAACTTCTACTCATGTACAATAGAGAGCATCCTGACCGGCAACATCACCTCCTGGTTTGGGAATAGCACTGCAAAAGACCGTAGCAGACTACAAAGAGTGACACGTTCAGCCGAACGCACAATTAGAGGGGGGCTTCCCACCCTCCAGAACATTTACAACAAGCGGTGCAAGGGGAAGGCTAAGAGAATTATTAAGGACTCGAGCCACCCGAACAACTGCCTCTTTGAACTGCTGCCGTCAGGCAAGCGATACCGGAGTCTTATGGCGAGCACAGAAAGACTCAGAAGGAGCTTCTATCCCCAGGCCATCAGGCTGCTAAACGAACAATAATCGCTAAACGAACAATAATCACTATGCAACAACTATCAAATGCACACAGCACACACACCCACACGCACACACCCACTCAAACAAACAACACACTGCAGCACCCACTCTCCACACTTTAGATCACACAAACACACTTACACTTTATATTTATTGATAAAGGATTTGCACTACAACTCGTACACCTACTGTGAATTGTACCTAAACTGCACCTCGTCCATTTATGCCTTGCACTATATAGTATTGTATATTAGTACACTGCACAGTATTGTATATTGTATGGTAACTACGTCTACGAACATTGTACATATGTCTAAACTGAACACTGTGACCTCTTTTTTTACTTCTAATTTTTACTATGTTTTTATTTCATACTTATCTTGTCATGCACAGTCTCTGGAGCGCAACAGTAAGAAGCATTTTGTACAAAAGTATTCTGTACTTCTGTATGACAACTATTAAAGAAACTTGAAACTTGAAACATTCTAATCTCATAGCGTCCAACTTCACCCCTCTACTGGAGCGTACTAAGCAGGATTTTAACAGATGGTCATTACTTCCCTTATCACTTATTGGCAGAGTGAATACCGTGAAAATGAATACATTACCGAAATGTCTGTATTTATTTCAAAGTATTCCAACCTTTATTCCAAAGTCATTTTTCAAAACCCACAGGGTAATATAAGATTTTATCTGGAATAAACGCCCAGTCCGAATAAATAAAAGGGCTTTCCAGAAGCCTAAATCGCAGGGAGGCTTTGCACTACCCAATTTCCTGGCTTACTATTGGGCTGCAAATTTTCACAGAATTCTTTATTGGAGTCATTCCCATTACAGACTTTGTCAGTGGGTGCCGGCATGGGTGGACATGGAAAGGGCATCCTGTGCTAGAACATCCTTGCAGTCTTTTGCCCTCCACTTCCAGTCACAACCTCCCAGTACACCCAGGGGTGTAAAAAGTACCCAGAAATTATACTTAAGTGAAAGTATGGGTACCGTCTCAAAATCGGACTCAAGTAAAAGTCAAAGTATCTGGCTAAAAACACACTTGAGTAAAAGTCAAAAAGTCCTACTTTTAAATGTTTTAAAAGTACAAAAAAGTAAAAGTTATTTTTTTTAAAGGGATAGACCAGGTGTAAGGATTCGTTGTTGGTGGTGTGGACCCAATAGTAATAACAGGAACGAGAGAGAGAGAGACAGGCAGGACACAACGGGGTGTAGTTGGAAAAAGGCTTTACTTGTTCTTCACAAGGCTTTAAACTACAACAACAAAATAATAAGTACCACAGCATAAGCTGGCAGATAAGGATAACAACGGATGTGACAAGAAAGATTTACGGACCGACAGGGGAGTGACAGGAACAGACAGAATATATAGGGAGACTAATTACTAACAAGACACACCTGGACAGATAAACAATGACAACAATATATAACATGACAGTAAGGAACAACAATGATACATACAACACTAAACCAGACCGGGAAACAGAGTGGGCAACACACACAGGAATACTTTAAACACATTGAACATTGAGGTAAACATTAAGGACACCAGGAGATTAAACATATGAAAACCGACTAACAGAGGGAGTAACGTATTGAGTCCGCTAGAGGGAGCTGCAGGGCAGGCCTTCTGAGGCGGAGGGATCGTGTGGCCAGTTTGGGCAAACAGGGGAGGAATCGAACCAGGCAGGGAGAGCGGATCCTGACACCAGGGGTCTCAAACTCATTCCATCGTGGGCCAAGTTTTCATTTTAACTATACATTGCACCAGGTGAGTTAGTTGAAGAGGTGAGCCAATTAGTGAAATCATCAGCTGGTGTTTAGGCAAGGCTGGAATGAAACCAAGCATATACTCTGCCCACAATGGAATGTGTTCTGTGATAGACAATGCTGAAATGAAAGAACAGAGGACACTTTTTTTGCATAAAAAATATTTAATGCACTTCTCCATTGAAGGTAAACTAACATGGACAGCATTCACATCACAGCATGAATAATATCACAATATTAAAAACAGAATGGTGTATCCTGAATAATATCACAATATTAACCACAGCATACTGGATTATCCTGAATAATATCACAATATTAAAGGCAGAATACTGGAGTACCCTGAATAATATCACAATATTAAAGACAGAATACTGGAGTACCCTGAATAATATCACAATATTAAAGACAGAATACTGGAGTACCCTGAATAATATCACAATATTAACCACAGCATAATGCGGATCTGACTGTCTATTCTTCTGATAGCAGGTGTTTAATCAAAGATCCCAGCTTTCTAGTGTTGCACAAGGACCAATCCGGGTTCATTTTCCATTGATGGGGATTTGATTGGCTGTTTACCTGCGGTTGCAGGATTAATAACGTTAACGTTAGTTCGGCCAGATAAACAATTAAAATATACTAATTTAAATGGTTGGACCTGTGAGATTTGTACTTTGTAGGTCTGCATTTTAATGTAAGGAGTAAAAAGTATGTTTTTTTTCTCTGAAATGTAATGGAGTAAAAGTACAAAGTATACAAACCTAATAATACTAGAGTAAAGTACAAATCCCCCAAAACAGTACTTAAGTATTGTAACGAAGTACAATTACTCAAGTACTTTACACCCCTACCAACAACCCCTTAGTACAACATTCCCTCCGGATCTGGACCCAGTTCAGAAAACACTTTGGTCTCCACGCCATGTCACCGTCCTCACCTGTCCACAAAAACGTCCTTTTTCCTCCCTCTATGGTGGATGAAGCCTTCAGCAACTGGTCTAAGAATGGCATTCTGAGCATTTACGATTTGTACCAAGACAGTTAATTTATGTCCTTCACACAATTGTCCCTAAAGTTTAACTTACCAAAAACAAATGTTTTCAGATATTTGCAGATACGTGATTTCGTTAAGAATACATTTGCTCAGTTCCCCCATATGCCTCCAAAAACTGTGATTGACCATATCTTGGAGGTGAAGGTTGCAACCAAAGGCTCAATATCTAAACTATATATATATATATTATTTATCCCTACCTTCTTAGGTATTGGCTATAAGACAGAACTGGGAGTCCGATCTAAATCATCAATTTACAGACAAAGAATGGGAAAAGGCTCTTGCCCGAATACACTCATCCTCAATATGTGCCCGCCATTCATTGATACAGTTCAAGCTCCTCCACCGTCTATATTGGTCAAAGACTAGACTTGCGAAGATAAATCCTGGCATGGATCCCACATGCGACCAGTGCCATCAAGCCCCTGGCTCGCTTATCCATATTTTTTGGCATTGTCCAGCACTGGCCTCTTTCTGGACTTCCATTTTTAAATCTTACTCAGATATCTTTGCTGTGAATGTTGACCCATGCCGTCTCATTGCATTATTTGGCCTGACACCGGAGAACGCCGCTATATCTATTGGGCAATCCAATGCTATGGCCTTTGCCTCACTTATTGCCAGACGCCTCATCCTATTCAACTGGAAGGCAGCCACTCTCCCTTCAAATTTGCACTGGATGAGGGATGTTATGTCGCTCATACATATAGAGAAAATCAGATTCACAACACAAGGCCACACAGATACTTTCCACAAAACATGGCAGCCCTTCCTACTTAATTTCAAAACCCATATGACCTACAATTACATTTACATTTAGTCATTTAGCTGACGCTTTTATCCAAAGAGACTTACAAGTTCTGTATGACAAGTCATCAGGAAGGGCACAACTCTATCAGCTGAGTAACAATGTACATCAAAGTGTTGAGTGCTACAGTGCATGACAGTAAGGTTAGTTAGGGTTAGATTTTTTATTAAATTTTTTATTTCAGATAATGGTTGAAGAAGTGCGTCTTTAGTCGACGGCGAAAGATTGGACGGGTTTCGGCTGTCCTAACTGGGGTGGCTAGTTCATTCCACCATTGTAGGGCAAGGACTGAGAAAAGGCAGGTTCTCCTTGATGACCCTCCCGGAGCTCGGATAGGAGTGGGTCTGAGACGGCCAGAAGATGCAGAGCGTAGGGGTCTTGAGGGTAGGCTTGGGCGGTATAATTCTTTTCATACTATCATACCTTGCTGACATCACACCCCGGTAGGGCTGACCCATATTAGTCGATTAGTCGATTAGTCGACTAATCAGTTGAAAGGAGCCGTAGTCGACTGCCAACCTCTTAGTCGAATACAAAAAAATATATAATAATACAAAAAAAATTATACTTTTTTATTTTTTTATTTATCATTCTTTCCAAAAGAAAAGAGGCCTCTAACGCTAATGGCACGCATACCAGAGGCTAACTGCCTACGAAAACAGGCACAGAGGCACTGAAAGAGGATTTCACCCATCTAATGAACACACTAGACTAGACAAATATCAAGATGTATCCATCAGTGGACCAATTGCATGCTTTTGCAGAGGACAAGAAGCCTTCAGTCGACTCCTTCAGACATTAAGCACCCCCACAGCCCAAAGCGGAGCTAAGTTAACAATATACTCGTTATCACCATACACCATACATAAAACTCTTGACTCTTGAAATTAGACCAATGTGACTCACAAACTCACGACAGTAGTACACAACTACACATACAGATGCACAAAATAGAATCTACATCGATTAACTGATATTCAAAATCCAGCTTAACACTTTGTATTAGGGCTGGGCGATATGACCAAAAACGTTATCGCGATAAAATTATAAAATTATTTTCATATAATTCGATATCGATAATTATCGTCGATATAATGTCTGTCAAGTTTAATTAACTTCTTATGCTGCTGCGAATGTCTCGAGTCGAGTTGATGTCGTCATCAGTCCGCGCACGTTAGCAGTTAGCCGACAAGCGGAATATCTCATGACAATGTAATAAATATGACACTAAAATACTCTCTTCCGCCACAATACATTGCAACGACGTCCACTGTATACCCACACTACTATAAACGTGGCCTCAGAATTCACGCCACACACATACTCGGCACGTAAATATATAAAACATCGCAGTGCAAGCTAGTTAACCTAGCCAGCCTGTTGCTTCTAAGCGGTGTATTCCATGACAATGTGCTAAATATGACACTAAAATACTCTCTTCCGCCACAATATATTGAAACGACGTCCACTGTATACCCACACTACTATAAACGTGGCCTCAGAATTCACGCCACACACATACTCGGCACGTAAATATATAAAATATCGCTGTGCAAGATAATTAGCCTAGCAAGCCTTGTTGTTGAGTGAGTCCTACCTCTCTACCCAGAGGTGCAGCGCGGGTCTCCTTCGCTCTCGGCCATCTCCTTCACCGATTGGTTGTTAGTGCGTGCTCATATCCAAGCTTGGAAAATCGATATATCGAAACTTTGCGACCACGTTTCATGTTTATTTCGAGGAAATAATTTATCGCGATAGTTATCGTTATCGTTTTATCGCCCAGCCCTACTTTGTATGCCACTCACGGCTTTTCTCGGGTTTACCCCCCGACCGTTGAATGCCACGTCACGAGTATTCTCTGGTTTTTTATTTATTTTTTATTATTAGCGATCTGAAATCATATTGCATCATGCGAGCCTACCGTTGGAGATCCAGGGACCGCCGGCGCTCAGATGTGAAAAAAGCGCCCCCTATCGTCTCCCAGATGGTAAATCACCCTTTTGGAATGGACTCAATGAAAGTGAATGGGAGACTGGATTTCTGACTCCACATTTTACTTCTCACTGATGCAGCCGGGGTCTACCAGAGTTCATTCTGGAGCCTCTGAGCCACGGCGAATATGGGTTATACTGTACACACGATGGATCAATACAATTATCGATTTTTTCGAATGGCGATCGGAAATTGGAATAAACCATTTGGATACCATCTGACCTCAGGTAAGGAATCTATGTTATCAGTGTTAGGATAATCAGAATCGTTTTCACAGATATATAAGCGTTTATGTGATATGTGATATGGCTGTTTTGACTGTAAAAGCCATGAGGAAATAAGAGCAGCGATTATCAGCGTGCAGCACGAGCGTGCGTGCGCACACATATACTATCGATCATCTACCGTTTATTTGAAAACGATTCATAAATAGGCCGACAAATGACAACGTTCTGGAATATTCCAGTAAAAGGCGATTATCATAGGCATGGGTTGTTTTTTCCGCGAAAACGGGTGATTTTCAAAATGCTATCAAACGGAAATGAAGCGATAAAAAAACAATCTGCCTCGACAATGTTGACTGGAAAATGATTCTTTGATAAGCGACGGGCAGATTAGACACATAGCCATAATTTAAATCATAGATTAGGCGATATTAACGTTAACATTGGCCGTGGATGGTGGCATTCCAGCCGGTAAAAAGGAAAACACGGCTGGCGCTCAAAGTGTTAAGCCGCACTACCGAAGCCAATACGCAGACACACAGTCGAGGTTTACCAAACATACACTCCCGGCATTCATAACTCAGACAATTATATTATTATTAACGTCCCACATTCGAAGAAAAGATATCCGGACCCTCATACGTTCATCTTCCATACGTTTAACCATAACATAACGTACTTACCCAAACAACGTGTTCCCGGGTTCACATTCACGCACAAATCCGTACTCTCAAAACTTTAGAAAAACGTTTCGATACCTGAATCCACAATCATCCGATGTCTGGAAGTGGACCCTGGTCCATTCGACCTTAAATCTCCCCTGAGAAGTACACAACTTCAACCCGTCACTAAGGCTATTCCATAATTTAATAATTTCCTAAATTGAAACACATCTAGCTTTTACATTAGTTCTTACCTTTTTACATGTTTTTAAGAATACATAACCCTCTTAAATTATAGAAGAAAAGTTGAGATCCAAGGCAGCTCTACAATTTTTAAATGCCTTTATTAATTGGCTTACATTATTTAGAAACTTTTAAAATACCGACATGTTTCGGCCTACACATGGCCTTCTTCAGGGTGTTGTAAATGTGACAAAACAAAACTGTAACTAAATAAAGAAAAAAGGGAAAAAACAGAACTCTGGGAGAGACTAATTACAATGGGGGACAGCTGGTGTTAAATGGATGAAGGCACAGCATATTCTTAACTTGATATAGTTAGAATACAATCTACTTATAAGCTATGTCTACGTTGAAGGAATATACAATAATACTAAATAGAAATAAAAAATTTGTATATTATATATGTATATATACTAGAGCTGGGCCATTAACGGCGTTAACGTGCTGCGTTAACGCGATACTAGTATCGCGCGATAATATAATTAACGCATTAATAAAAAAAAAAAAAAAAAAAAAAATGTTTTTTTTTTCTTTTTTTTTTTACTTGTTTTTTTTTTTACCTTTATCTACGCAGGGTAGGTTCGCTGAGCACAGATGCTCTTTTTCAGGAACGCCCTGCTTCACATTCACACAGTTCCATTCACACCTGGGAGCTGCCCAGTACAACCACAGTTGACACCATTGGCCACTGAGCAACTCCACTGGAGCAGTTGATTTGCATTGGCTGATCAACTGCTGACTGGCTGATCAACTGCTTCTTTCTGTTTTGCTCCTGAGAGTGTGCTAGATACTGTACTGGTAATATTATTTATTTGTGTTAACTTCTGAATAAAACAACTTATTAAACACAAGTACATCTTATTGAACATTATTTTGATATTTCATTACCAATTATCATAGCAAAACAGCTTTTTCAAACAGTCTGTAATGCATTTTGGAAACGGGATGGGCTCATGGTGTAATGGGCCACCTGGCCTGAGAAACATAAGGAGGAAAGAAAAAGTAAGGACTTACTTCTGGTCATTATTTGGGTAGAACACACATATTTTGAATGCCTTCGGCAGTTTTATTTTTTTAATTTTTTTGGCCATTTTAATCTAGATTAATCTAGATTAAATCCAGGATTGCAGATAGATTAATCTAGATTAAAAAAATTAATCTATGCCCACCTCTAATATATACACACACACTCAAAATATTGTAACAACATAAGGAAATAAGTCAAATCAAACATAGAATAGATCAATAATAATATCAAAAATATCAAAAACAACAATGTAAGAGCATTGAGTAATGCAAGACAAAAAATACTACTATATAATGTAACCTACTTAGCCTATAGAAGTGACAACATGTCCATAGAGTCATTTAAACCTGCAACGAGGTGGCCTGTAGTCTATCAAAATACAATAAATAACAATGTATAAATACAATAAATAAATAAAGTGTTCTACTGGCCTATAAAAATGACACCATGTCTATAGAATCATTTAAACCTGGGAGTGAGGTGGCCTGCAGTCTATCGATCCAGCGGCTTTCTTTCTGGTTTAGAATTCTTTGTCTTTTTCCTCCCCGAGACGTGAGTGGAACACTGTCAATGCCGATAGCTGTAAATAAAACAGAGGTACTTTGGTGAACATCATGAATATGTTTAGCCATTGCATAATCCATGTTATTAGTTTTGATAGCATATTTATGATCTGCCAGTCGATCAAGTAGGCGGCGTTTCGTACGACAAACATAAAAAGAGTCTCATTTGGAACAGGACAGTATATAAATAATATGTGTCGTTTGACAATTAATGAAGCTGTTAGAAGTATATGTCTGTTTTGTAGCTGGGTGGGTAAATCCTTTTGATCTTACCACCACATCGCATTGTTTGCAGTGACCACATCTATACGTTCCTATATGAGGCTTGGGTAACCATGTAGATTTAACCTCTGCCGGTAGATGGCTTCGTACTAATTTATCTCCGAGATTGGGGGCTCTCCTAAATGTACAGAGGGGCGGGTCAGGGAATATGTTAGACAGGGCCTCATCACATTGGATCAGGCTCCAATTATTTTTAATTATATTGCGAACAGCAAGGGCCTTAGTACTATAAGTGGTGGAGAAAAACACCCTATCGGTTTTCTCTTTTAGTGTCTTTCTTTTGAAGAGAGAGTCGCGTTCTACAGTAGCGGCTTCAGATATAGCTGTTTTAAGAGTGTTATGTGTATAGCCACGTTCTCTGAAGCGATCATACATTTCTCTGCTCTTTTCTCTAAAATCAGCGTCACTGTCACAGATTCTACGTACTCTTTTAAATTGGCCGTAGGGAACATTGTTGATCAGAGTAGAGGGATGGAAGCTCTCTACATGTAAAATAGTATTTTTATGCGTTAACTTCCTGTACAACGATGTATGTAGGTCACCATTCAAATCTTTAGTGATTTCTAAGTCCAGAAAATGGATCTTATCAGGACTAAAATCTAGAGACAGTTTTATATTTGGGTTAGTGTTGTTCAAATAACTATGAAATGCTTTCAATTCATCAATAGTGCCTTTCCACCACATAATGATGTCATCTATATATCTGGCCCACCAGATGATCTTATCTTTAAATACGTTTTGAGTGTTGAACACATAGTCCTCCTCCCATTTTCCCATAAACAAGCCTGCATATGAAGGGCTAAAACATGCACCCATAGCACAGCCTTTTACCTGTCGATAAATTTTGTCCTGAAATAAAAACACATTGTTAAGTAAAGTAAATTTAGTTAGTTCGACCAAAAAATCTGTAGGGGGGTCCTGTGAGTCAGTGCGAGTATCTAAAAAGTGTCTTATGGCTGTCATGCCTTGGTCATGGGCAATACTGGTGTAAAGGGCTTCTACATCCATTGTCACCAAGTAAGTGCCTGGTCCAATATTACCTTGCTCTTTGATTTTATTGAGAACATCTGTAGTGTCCTGCAAATAAGCTGGAAGCGTTGGAAGTAGTGGCTTAATAAAAAAATCTACGTATTTAGATATAGGTTCAGTTAGGCTATCATTCCCTGAAATCACTGGTCTCCCTGGTGGTTCAGTAAGGTTCTTATGTATCTTAGGCAATAAATAGAAGGAAGCCATACGAGGGTTATAATTGTATAAGAACTTAAATTCTTGGTCAGAGATAAGGTTATCATCTTTTGACCTAACTAGGAAATCTTTAAGTTCTTCTGCTAATATAGTTGACGGGTTAGAAGTAAGAGGGAGATAAAAAGTAGTGTCCTGAAGTTGTCGGGACGCCTCCTTAACGTATTGTTCTACACCCCAAACTACTATGGCTCCTCCCTTGTCGGCTCTCTTAATGACAATATTTTTTGTTATCTGAAAGTTCTTTGAGGGCATCTCGTTCGTTTTTAGTCAAATTATGGTGGACATGTGTCTTGCTATTAGTTAATTTCTTTACTTCATAATTTACTTTTTTCTCGAATGTGCTCAACCGTAGTATTCTGTACAAAAATATGATTTAGGCTTAAAAGGAGTACAAGGAGTTTGTATACTATTTTGACTAACTGGGGTAAACACACACTGTGGATTCTGCTTATACCATGCCTTAATGTGTAGATTCCTATAACAACGAAACAAGTCTGTTTTTAATTCAAAGTTATTGGGGAGATTGGTAGGGGAGAAGGAGAGACCCTTGGATAATACCTTGTTCTGCGCATCAGTAAGCTTTACGTCTGACAAGTTGATCACTACCTCTGTTGGCTCCGTGTGTGATATTTGCGATGCGGGTTTCTTTCTCCCCCTCCTCGTCCTCTTCCTCTGTTTTCCTTGTGGGGTGTCCGTGTATCCTTGTCTTTGCTCGTTAGAGATTGGTCTTCTCCTAAAAAATCCACTCCAGGGTTCCTTCGTGGGGCATCAGAGTCTTCTTCTTCACTGGTGAAGTTGAAAGAGACAGTGCGGGGACGTGTGCACTTGGGTTCGTGGAAGTGTTGAGCCTTGCGTCTATGCCATGGGTTGGCAGCCCCTGGTCTGTGCCATGAGTAAACATTGTTCTCTTTAAAATCTTTTTCATCCCGCTGGAATTTCCGGAGCTTATCTTGTTTGAGTGTCATTGCGAATTTGTTCAAATGTTCTGTCAATTTGATTTCAAGTGGAGCCTTTTCCAGATCATTGTTCAGTGTATCCACCTTCTTGTTCATTTCCTCAATTTCATGCTGAACAATCTGTCGATCTTTGGTAGCTTCTTCTATCAGTAGGAGCATTAAATCGGACGAGCATTTATTAAGAATAGCTTCCCATTTCTTTTTTAAATCAGTATTGTCCTTTGATCCAAATTAAGGGAATTTCTTGATTCTTAGGCCCCGTGGAATGTATCCTTTTCTCCAGTAATCGGATACCGTGATTGAATTAAGGTCCAATTTAATGTCTTTCTCCTTGAGATATTTCAAGTCGGTAAAGATATCTTTAAGATCAGCGTTATTTGAGGTGTCAGCTTGTGCTCCATCAAGTAATGATGAGCTTATGATGATCCGTTTTCCATCCTCGTTAGAATAAGAAAATCCATTGGGTTCCATAGTCGAATCCAAGAGTTAAGTTGTAAAAGATATTAAAATGACGCACTACACCTAGCCAGGTGGAGCACCTCTCCAAAAGCTTACCCTGTGTGCTTGAATTTGATCAAAAAAGAGGATATGGAGAGGGCTTCAGCATTCTTGTTTTGTTTCGGTAGGTGCTCTTTGGATTAAATCCGGGGTAGGATTCGTTATAGAAGAAAAGTTGAGATCCAAGGCAGCTCTACAATTTTAAAATGCTTTTATTAATTGGCTTACATTATTTAGAAACTTTTAAAATACCAACATGTTTCGGCCTACACATGGCCTTCTTCAGGGTGTTGTAACTGTGACAAAACAAAACTGTAACTAAATAAAGAAAAAAGGGAAAAAACAGAACTCTGGGAGAGACTAATTACAATGGGGGACAGCTGGTGTTAAATGGATGAAGGCACAGCATATTCTTAACTTGATATAGTTAGAATACAATCTACTTATAAGCTATGTCTACGTTGAAGGAATATACAATAATACTAAATAGAAATAAAAAATTTGTATATTATATATGTTACAAAGGATCAGATTAAACCGAATATATATATTTATTGATTGATATATATTGCATAATATTTGTATATCGTTTGATATCCCTTGTATATTCCTTGTACATATACACGGAATATCCCTTTAGCCTAGTACAGACCATAATATTTCATTCTCCTATTGGACAGCGGTCCACAGGCGCCAAGGCCATGCCTCCAAAGTCAGGTTCAAAGTCACCGCCGGGGACATGCCTGGACAAGAATGGTATTGCGCAAGGATATGAGACAGGAATAAAGCTGGTACTAGTTTATTCATCTAAGCGTATAAATACAGCGCAGGTGAATACAGAAGCACTTAGTAACTAAAGTTGAAGCCTCACCCACGATACTACGTGCGGTGAAGTATGGCCTGTTTGGCCCCAAATAGAGCATTGAGACCGCGTGCGAATTAATAACTGAAGTGTCAGAGTTTGGCGCTATACCGTCGAGTGCGACATATTTCTATTAAGTCAGTAATAGTCTATTTGTGTATAGTGTATCGTGCGGCTAAAGTTCTACAGTGACCAGCATCACCAACGTTTTCCTCGTATCAGCTAGAGTGCTTATCCAGGCTGGGCTGCTTTCATGGCGCTTTCACCCGAGGAGCCCTAGACGAGGACCGTGTGGACATGTACACTGGATTATCTACCCGACGACTGCATAGCCCTTTTCGGCTGGATTATATTTGCTTTTGGTCCTGTAATTAATGGAGCGGAGAATCGCCGACGCCCACAAGTGTGTGGGATTTACCCTGTGAGGAGCCACGTCGAGTCTGCCCCTCAGAAGCCTGAGGCAGGCTAGATTTCTTCCCTGTGGAGCTACAGGCTACGGAGAACAGCTGTATTCGTCTGTGGATCAAGATCTTATTGCACCGTCTCCCGTACTCGGAGTCTCCTTATCATCGTTGACCCAGACTCTATTACCGACAGATCCTCTACCCTTGCTGGCTTACAACCGGGGGGACCCTTCCAGTATCTCCCGCTATATTACTAGTGTACCATAGATATAATTCCCTAAGATTCAGGTTGTATGATTACCTCCTGCGTAACCAGAGAATGGACATTCGTTATTGATTTGCCTACGCACATTCCTTTGCCTTATAAGCACATTCAAAGTGAAGTGAAGAAAGTATATTATGTACCTTTTGCTGCAATAAATACTTAATTACAACTTTGTGTGGAACCGATTTCATTGTGGGGAAGTGTTCATCATTAAGATACCTATGTACTGTATGGCCAGTAGGATGTACATAAAGACGGTAGTGGTTTAATGATACCATACTTATCAATACAGTCAGGGAATTGTACCCCTCAGTTACAATTGGTCCTTCGAGCCGGATGGTAATTAGCGTAATATTAATATAGTGGTATTAATATTGACATGGCCAATGATGAACACTCCACAAAACGGTTCTCCTAAAATAGATCGCCGGCAGCGTAGACGGCAGACACCTCAGTACTTAGAGGATTACGTTGCCAATATACTACCTAGCTTTCTACAGACGGTAAACGCGGAAAAAGTAGATAGTAAAATTATGTCCGACCCTATCGACCAGGCTACCCCGCCAATAGAGGCCCTAGTGGGTTCTAACGTAACTGACCAAGCTCACGGTGGGGACCAGGAGGGACCTGACATGACTTTACCCCCCGCCAAGACCGAAGAAGTAGTCCCCGGAGAGCTCCAGGATAAAGACAGCCCTCCAGGGATGGAACTCGACCCACTACAAGAAGAGGCGAGCACCCCGGAGATGGATCTCCTCGACTCGCCACAGGAGAACGGATCTCCAACGAGTACTACCAGGAGCGGATCACCTCAACCAGCGTCTTCCCCCAGCGAGGCGGACAAGATGCTGGCACAGGCCTTCCTCGCCAGCCTGGCAGCCTCAACAGAGCGCGATCGACTCCAAGCACAGACGCTTAGTGAGCGCGAACATTCTTCCATGGAAAGAGAACGCCTTCAAGCGCAGCAACGGAGCGACGAAGATCGTATACGTCTAGAGATTAGACGCCTTCAGACGGAAGAGAATATGGGAAGGGACCGGGCCGAAGCCCAGTGCGCCGCCGCCGAAGCCCAGCGCGCCGCTGCCGGTGCCCAAAGAGAAGCAGAGCGCGACCTCGCTCTCACCAAGCGCGAAGCCGAGCGCGACCGATTACAAGCGCAGATAATGGAGCAGCTGATCACCAGGGCAACACCCCCTCCCTCCGCACGGGGCTCCAGGGCCTCGTCAAGACAAGGGTCAAGGGCACCCTCCCCTACCAGATCAAGCGACCCTGAGCCCGACCACCAGAGAGAGCCTATACCCCCCTCCGAACCCCTTCCCCGACCGGTCCAAGTGAGACCCAGCTACAAGGAAGAAACGGTCTACACCGCGGAGAGGCTAAATAGACGACTACAGGATCTAGATGACCTGCCAGAGGAAGAAGAAGAGGGAGAGGAGGAGAGTCAAGCCCAACAGCAGCACAGTACTCCACAGGACCAGGAGGTCCAGTACAGCCCAGGCTTTACCCCCGCGGCTTTGCGCTACAGACCCCCGACTCAATTCACGGGTGAGCTTGACGCACGACCAGCCCCGAGGAACAGCACCTGGGTACGCGGGCCATGGTATCCAGCAGGTACCAGCCCACCAAGAGGCGTAAGAGGAGACTCGCCTAGGAGGCCTCTCTTCCCACGCTCACCGATGTGCCAGCCATCCATGGCATCATACATTGGCACACCGACGTTCCCGGACTTCACACACGAGAACAGAGCACAGTACACAGAGCTACGAATGTGCTTAGAGACAATGATGTCCGATGTAGCTGATGAACCGTATAAATATGCTATCCTACTGAAGCACCTCAAGGTGCCCCGAGCGCACAATATAGCGCCGGCCTATGCCACCTCTACTACCCCATACACCGCGGCTCTAGCAGCACTCGACCAAAGATATGGACGCATATGGGACTACGTAATACAAGAGATAAGGCATATTGACCGCCTACCCCCAGCCACAGACAATCGCTCACTAGATGACCTGTCTATCAAGGTACAATCCCTGGTAGGGATGCTGGGGGCGCAAAGAGAAAAGGGTATGCACGAACTGTACGCAAACTCTAATGTCGAGAGGATTTTAGAGAAGCTTCTGCCCGCCCGACAAGAGCGCTTCAGGCGGCAAAGAGACCACTGTGATCCTAACGGTCCCGAGCCATCCCTCCTAGACCTAGCCGACTTCCTGGCGAGAGAAGTCAACAGCCTACGGTTGGATACGTTCATACGGAGCACACCAAGCTCCAGAGAGGGACCTAGGAGAGCAAACGATGGCCGCAGATTGGTGACCGTCATGCACCAATCAGAATCAGTACCGAGCAGCAAGAACCACAGTACCCCCTCGATGAAAGAGAAGTGGAAGATGGTGTGCCCGTACTGCGAAAAGGAACACTGGCTGTCACAATGTGACACGTTCAAGAAGATGACCGCCGACGAGGTGAGTCAATGGATAAAGTCCAACTGACGCTGTTACCGATGTGCGCGCAGTCACATGGCAGCCGATTGCCGCTTAAAGAAGAGGTGTAGTCGGTGTGACGGAGCCCACTTAGACGTCCTACACGACAGTAACAGAAGAAAGCCTGCACCCTCAAGCAGCACAAAGGCAAGTGTTATGTACATTGACCCCGCCAGCAGCGGGGGCGCCCGGGTGCTCTTAAAGGTGGTCCGCGTAAAATTGAGTTACCAAGACAAGGTCATGGACACTTACGCCGTCCTTGACGACGGGTCAGAGAAGACCCTTCTCCTCGCGTCCGCTGCGGCCCAGCTGGGGCTGCGGGGGAGCGAAAATCAGATGACGATTCGGACAATAAGAAGAGATCTAAAGACGATAAAGGGCGAGAATGTCTCCTTCACTATCGCAGCAAGCGGGCAGCCAGAGAGACGGTATAGGATTACTAACGCTTTCACCAGCCAAGAAATAGGCCTGTCGCAGTACACCTACCCCATCGCCAAGCTGATGGATAAATATGTGCACCTGCGTCAACTACCTATACCGCTCATAGACGGTGCCACCCCGACCCTGCTGATAGGCTCCGACCATGCAGACCTCATCGTCCCGATGGACCGGGTCCACACAGGGCCCAGAGGCTGTCCTGCAGCAGTCGAGACCCGCCTAGGATGGACACTACAAGGCCCCCTCGCTAGGTCTCTTAACCGAACAGCAGCCACTAGCTGCCTCCACTCCAGAGTGACAGAAGAAGACACCACCCTCCTACAGCATGTCGAGAGGCTATGGACACTAGAGACAATGCCCTTTAAGAACGAAAAGAAAGACATTCGTTCCAAGGAAGACATTTACGCTATAGCCCTCCTCGAGCAGGGGACAAAGAGAGTCAAAGTCAACGGAGTGATGAGATACGCAACTCCACTCCTGAGGCGAGAGGGTATGCCTACCTTCCACGCCCCAAAAGAAGCGACGGAGCGGTATCTATTGAACACAGAGCGGCGCCTAGCCAGAGACCCCGCTCAAGAGACTGTGTACCGCGCTGAGATTAACAAGCTAATCATAGCGGGACACATAAAGAAAATTGACATTAAAGAGGCCGATCAGACGACCGAATCATGGTACGTGCCGCACCACAAAGTCCACCACAACGGCAAGGATCGTATTGTGTTCAACTGCAGCTACCAGATCGGATCACAAAATCTGAATAAAGAGCTCTTGCCCGGCCCAACACTCGGCCCCTCTCTACTAGGCGTGTTACTACGTTTCCGCCAAGACAAGGTGGCCATCAGCGGCGACATCAAAGGGATGTTCCTGCAGGTGAGACTAGTGGAGGAGGACAAGCCCCTGCTGCGGTTCCTATGGAGAGAGAGGATCGGGGACGAGCAACCAGCCATCTATCAATGGGAAGTCCTCCCTTTCGGAACCACATGCAGCCCATGCTGTGCTACGTTTGCACTGCAAAAACACGTCGCAGAGGACCCAGCAGCCGATGAAGAGGTCCGACAAAGTGTAGGAAATAGTTTCTACGTGGACAACTGTCTGCAAAGCGTCTCGACGGCAGAAGAAGCCGAGGCCCTTCTACTCAAGCTCCGCGCCTCCCTGATCAAAGGCGGCTTTGATCTCAGGCAGTGGGCCAGCAGCGACCCGCAAGTATTGCGCAGCCTCTCCCCCGAGGACAAGGCAGCAAGCAGCGAGACCTGGATGGCGACCATCCCAGGAGAAGCCCAAGAAATGACATTAGGACTAGTCTGGCGCTTCAAAACAGACTCGCTCCATTATAAACACACACCCCTGACCAAGGAGCAGGGAAGGTCGACTGCACTACCGACCACAAGACGTAGGATATGTATACAGAACACTCGCCAGACAATATGACCCGTTGGGATGTATTCTACCTTACACCACCAGGGCAAAGATGATTGTAAGAGCGTTATGGGACAAGGACCAGGGCTGGGACGACCCCATACCCGAACACCTTGCATCCACATGGAGAGAGTGGGAGACAGAACTCAGCTCACTCCCAGGTGTCAACATACGCCGCAGCTACTTCCCACCCACAGTGAGGCCGGAGACGTGCCAGATGGACCTGCACGTCTTCAGCGACGCCTCCGAAGTAGCCTACGGTTCGGTGGCCTACTTGCGTGCCCGAGAGGAGGGAGGAGAAATACATACTGCCTTCATCCTGGCTCGCTCAAGAATAGCCCCACGCAAGCAACAATCTATCCCGCGTCTAGAGCTCTGCGCAGCCCTAGCAGGAGCGCAACTCGCCACGTTAATCCAACGTGAACTCACCATCCCGGTGCAAAGAACAATCTTGTGGTCAGACTCCACGACAGTACTCACATGGATCCGGTCTGATTCGTGCAGATACAAGGTCTTCGTGGGAGTCAGAGTCACAGAGATTCAAGATTTAACAGAAGTAGCAAGCTGGAGGTATGTGGACACAAAACACAACCCAGCTGACGTCATCACCCGGGGAATGTCCCTGGATGACCTCACCCGTCACAACCTATACAGTGACGGGCCAGAGTTCCTCAAGCTCCCGGAAGAAGAGTGGCCTACACCCACCCCACGGGAAGCGAGTAAAGAGGAGGCCGAGAACAAGAAATCTATGTTCTGTGGATTGAACACACTCGTCTCCACAGACCCCGACATAGACGATTGCCTCACCCTAGAGAGTGCGCAGCTAAAGACATTCCTGTGGCACCACCCAGAGGTTCAGCTCACTACTGACATTACTGCAGCTGACTACGAAGAAGCAGAACTTCTTCTCCTACAACGAGCCCAGAGAGACTCGTTTCCCGATGAGCTAGACTGTCTACAGGGAGCAAAGCCCGTCCCATCAGACAGCAGATTGCTCCACCTAGCCCCCGAGAGCGACGCCCATGGTCTCATCAGAGTGGGTGGTCGTCTGCGGAGAGCTCCAGACTTACCGGATGACGTCAAGTACCCGATAGTCTTAAACAGCCGACACAAGGTCACAGAGCTGATCATAAAGAAATACGACGAGGATGTGCATCACGCCGGGGCAGAGAGAGTCTTCGCGGAGATCAGACGTCGTTATTGGATACTGCAAGGGAGAGAAGCAGTGCGGCGCTTCCAGCGAACCTGTCTAGACTGTCGTAAATGGCGAGCGCAGCCCAGTATACCCCGGATGGCTGACCTACCTCCCTGTCGCCTCCGACTCGGCGACAAGCCTTTTCACTCCACCGGTATGGACTGTTTCGGCCCGCTGTATGTAAAGAAAGGAAGAGGAACCGAGAAGCGGTGGGGTATTGTATTCAAATGCATGACCACCCGAGCGATGCATATATAACTCCTTCCAACCATGAGCACAGACTCATTCCTTATGGCCTTCCGAAGATTCACATCGCGGAAAGGCAAACCGTCTATATTATTGTCTGATCACGGGACAAACTTCAAAGGCGGAGAAAGAGAGCTGAGAGAGAGCTTCCAAGCTATGGGCCCAGAACTTAAGACCCACCTCGCTCCATCCCAGATTGACTTCCAGTTTAATCCCCCGAATGCACCTCACTTCGGTGGAACTTGGGAACGAGAAGTACGTTCAATAAAGACAGCCCTGTACGCCGTGCTTGGGGCCCAGACCGTGGCGGAAGAAGTCCTAATGACAGTCCTCACGGAGATCGAGGGAGTATTGAACTCAAAGCCCCTCGGTTACGTCTCAAGTGATGTAGCAGATGTCGACCCAGTCACCCCCAACACACTCTTGATGGGGCGGCTGGACCCCGCGCTACCACAGACAATGTACAGGCCTGAAGAAGCGAATGGCCGAAGAATGTGGAGGTACAGTCAAGTATTGGCTGACAAGTTTTGGAACAGCTTCCTACTCCACTATCTACCGTCTCTACAGACCCGCCAGAAATGGGTGAAAGAGAGAGACAATTTGACAGAAGGAACAGTCGTCATGATTATCGACCAGTCACTACCCCGAGCTATGTGGCCGGCTGGCCGCGTAAGCAAAGTGATCACCGGTGCCGACGGAAAGGTCCGAGCAGCCGAAGTGCTCGTCCAAGGGCGGATCTACACCCGACCCGTGGCGAGGCTAATAGAGTTGCCAAGGCTCCCCGATACTATTGATGACGACCATGACCCCATGACTTTGTGAACTGCCCTACCCCTCACAACAGACATTGAGTAGTGGACAGTGCGGTTAATCTGTCTCTGCTTAGCTAATTTGGTGGGACTAATTAGGAGGCGGCTGTTACAAAGGATCAGATTAAACCGAATATATACATTTATTGATTGATATATATTGCATAATATTTGTATATCGTTTGATATCCCTTGTATATTCCTTGTACATATACACGGAATATCCCTTTAGCCTAGTACAGACCATAATATTTCATTCTCCTATTGGACAGCGGTCCACAGGCGCCAATGCCATGCCTCCAAAGTCAGGTTCAAAGTCACCGCCGGGGACATGCCTGGACAAGAATGGTATTGCGCAAGGATATGAGACAGGAATAAAGCTGGTACTAGTTTATTCATCTAAGCGTATAAATACGGCGCAGGTGAATACAGAAGCACTTAGTAACTAAAGTTGAAGCCTCACCCACGATACTACGTGCGGTGAAGTATGGCCTGTTTGGCCCCAAATAGAGCATTGAGACCGCGTGCGAATTAATAACTGAAGTGTCAGAGTTTGGCGCTATACCGTCGAGTGCGACATATTTCTATTAAGTCAGTAATAGTCTATTTGTGTATAGTGTATCGTGCGGCTAAAGTTCTACAGTGACCAGCATCACCAACGTTTTCCTCGTATCAGCTAGAGTGCTTATCCAGGCTGGGCTGCTTTCATGGCGCTTTCACCCGAGGAGCCCTAGACGAGGACCGTGTGGACATGTACACTGGATTATCTACCCGACGACTGCATAGCCCTTTTCGGCTGGATTATATTTGCTTTTGGTCCTGTAATTAATGGAGCGGAGAATCGCCGACGCCCACAAGTGTGTGGGATTTACCCTGTGAGGAGCCACGTCGAGTCTGCCCCTCAGAAGCCTGAGGCAGGCTAGCTTTCTTCCCTGTGGAGCTACAGGCTACGGAGAACAGCTGTATTCGTCTGTGGATCAAGATCTTATTGCACCGTCTCCCGTACTCGGAGTCTCCTTATCATCGTTGACCCAGACTCTATTATTGACAGATCCTCTACCCTTGCTGGCTTACAACCGGGGGGACCCTTCCAGTATCTCCCGCTATATTACTAGTGTACCATAGATATAATTCCCTAAGATTCAGGTTGTATGATTACCTTCTGCGTAACCAGAGAATGGACATTCGTTATTGATTTGCCTACGCACATTCCTTTGCCTTATAAGCGCATTCAAAGTGAAGTGAAGAAAGTATATTATGTACCTTTTGCTGCAATAAATACTTAATTACAACTTTGTGTGGAACCGATTTCATTGTGGGGAAGTGTTCATCATTAAGATACCTATGTACTGTATGGCCAGTAGGATGTACATAAAGACGGTAGTGGTTTAATGATACCATACTTATCAATACAGTCAGGGAATTGTACCCCTCAGTTACAATATATGTATATATACACACACACTCAAAATATTGTAACAACATAAGGAAATGAGTCGAATAGATCAATAATAATATCAAAAATATCAAAAACAACAATGTAAGAGCATTGAGTAATGCAAGACAAAAAATACTACTATATAATGTAACCTACTTAGCCTATAGAAGTGACAACATGTCCATAGAGTCATTTAAACCTGCAACGAGGTGGCCTGTAGTCTATCAAAATACAATAAATAACAATGTATAAATACAATAAATAAATAAAGTGTTCTACTGGCCTATAAAAATTACACCATGTCTATAGAATCGTTTAAACCTGGGAGTGAGGTGGCCTCTTAAATTATACTTTCCTTCTCTTGGAGAAAAGAAGAGAGATGGTGTTGTGAAGGGCCAGATTAAACCGAATATATATATTTATTTATATATATATATTTAATTGTATTTGTATATTCTCTAATATTCCCTGATATCCCTTGTATATTCCTTGTACAATATGCATTGAATATCCATTCTAGCCTACTGAACATCCCATAATAGTCTCCATTCTACTATTGGTCGAGACCTTGGTGCCAGGCTGCCATACCCCTCAGACCCAGTTCAAACGTACCGCTCCACATGTACGAACAAGTCCTAGTTCCGCGTCGGAATCTGGCTACCGCACCACTAATGGGACTATTTGTTCATAGTGCGTATATATACTGCGCTACTAAAGTAGGACTTCCTTTTCAGTCCAGTTTCTTACCCTCCAATAGAGTCACAGACGTAAAGCCTCCCCGCGATGCCACGTGTGGGAGTAAGGCCAAGTTCGCCTACTATCGGTATTGAGACATCGTGTATATTAATATTTGAATAGTCATATTTGGCACTATATCGTCGAGTTGGACGTAGTCTATTAAGCTAATAATAGTCTGTTAATATATAGTGCTTCGTGCGGTGAGAATACTACCGTAGTCAGTACCCCATCGTTTCGGGCAGAGAACTGGCTGCTTACCCAGGGTGGTTGACCCCACGTGAAGCTGCACCCGAGGAGCCCCAGAGCCGACGAGCGAGTGGACCTGTATACCGGATTATTCTACCGACGACAGCCCGCCTTCCCAGGCACGGATTATGCTTTGTATACATTGATTATTCCATGGATAAAGACCCCCGACACTGCCGTGTGTTGGAACCCCCCCCCCCTGGAGAGGACGCAAGGTGAGGAGACGCTCTGCAAGACGAGGTCGCTTCACGTCTCTCCTCCGTGGACCGGATGACGCCGGCCCACAAAGAGTCCACCTGCTTTCATCTGTGGTCCAAGGATCGCCGGCGCATTGAACGGCACTACAGTGGGTTCACCTGGGATACCCTTGGCCGGATGAGGCAGTCGGATTCTACCCCCCCCCCTTCCTACTCCTGTCGGCTTACAAGCGACCGGATTAACCCCCTCTAGTGTATCCAGTATATAATCATTAAAGTATCATTGCTGTTATTCCTTAAACTATTCCAGGTCGTATATGTACCACCTGCGCCTTCAGAGATTGGACATTCTCTATTGATATACCGACGAATACTCTTGCCATAAAAGTGCATACTATTTCCATTCATAAATGTGATTGATTTGATTAAGTGCTTGCTCTACACACCATCGCTGTGTAGAAATAAAGACCTATTTCTAATTCGTACATTTGTGTTGGATCCGTTTCATCTACGTGACAGTGTTCATCATAATATATTTATGCCGTGTACTGGGTGGCCGAATATTAAGTACAAAGGTAGTGGTAGTAAGTATCATATCTAGTAATACAGTCAGGGAATTGTACCCCTCAGTTACAGATGGTATTATTTATGTACAAAAGGTCACTGAAATTGCACTGTATTCGGGACTTTGTGGGTTTGAATCCAGCTTGTGATGTTTGATATGAAGCAGATATACCATAAAAGACTACAATAAACAAAAGGGATTCAACCTTAACACTTTCTGCGCCAACCCCGAGATTTCTCGGGTATCTCGCCAGCGGTTGAGCGCCAAAACCTGAGATTTCTCGGGTTTTCATAGTTTTTGCTTTTTTTCGATTTTAATATTCTATACACTATTCTATACACTCTCACGGACCTCTGTGTTATCATTGGAACTCATTCTGAGACCCGAGAGTGCAATGCCGGCCGAATCCTGCTAGGTGGCAGTATCGCCTACCCTTTGAAACCTTATTTCACACTGTGTTACATTTTATATGGTCCGGGCGGAGAATTTAGACCCAGGCAAGTGAAACGCTTCATTCAAGCCACTTGGAACACGTCCAGCACACTTGATGCATATTTTGTGCCATTTCATGTCAGGGACCCGATGGACATCAATACTGCAAATCGCAATTGGAATATTCATTTTGGAATAACTCCTAGCAAAGGTAAGGACTATATGACATCAATCCTACTTTGATCGTACAATGATTTCACATCGATCGCAACGATCAATGTATGTAGTATTCACGTATGCCATTGCTGACGATCAGAGCATCACAAAACGACCCCCCCCCTTTGATGCCTTCATGATGAAACATAATACCTATTATATACCTTTGATTTGGAAATAATATCGTGTCCGGCTCACTCTGAAACTATACAATATTCACCACGGGATAACACGCGAAAGTATACATGAAAAAATTTACAATTTTTTACATGTTGGACGAGAGATAGTGACTGTCAAATGAGCCATAGTATTGTCTCCATAGCTAGAATATAGAATATAGATAAAGCTCTGCAAACATTGTGACGCACAGTGAAAATGCCTATCTTTTAAAGCGTGGCCCATTGACTACAGGGATGGGGATAATAGCTGGCGCTGAATGAGTTAAAAACCTTAAAAAAGCAAAAAAACGATTCAACCCTTAAGAAAAAAGTATCTAGTATTTCCCCAAAAGTATCATGGTATTTCTTTTTTTCTTTTTAAATGTATTTTATTTGGGAATACCAACAAGTATATTTCACATCAATTCAATTCACATCAGTTCCCATTAAACTCTTAAGCCCAGAGCCCTATTTTGTAAATGGAATATTGCTCCACTTCTACAAGGTCCATTTGCATGTTCTTGGTATCTAGGGACATCTATGGACCTCAGTGAATGTATTCCCAGTATCAGAAATATTGTGTCTATTACTAGGCTTGCTTAAATTGTGATGAAACAAAGGAGAATATGAATTATGATTTTTCATTGCATCTTTGACAGTGAATAACACCATGCTAAAAATGACCAGACATGAAAAACTGCCACTGAGCTCGTTCAGTGCCTTCTTGAGATCACGTGTACAAAGAATCTAAGGAAATGAATAAAGGGAAGATGATTAAACAGAAGGTTTTGTAGATACAGTACTGAATTCTCCCATCCGGACCAATGCAATTTAAATATTATTAAATATTAAAAAAAAAAAATTACCTTATTATAGCCAATTCGCACATTTATGGATTGTGCCCAATCTTATCTTTCAAATCCCCGAGTTCAATTTGGATTTAGTATCACCAGGCATGCATAGGAACAGATAATGAAATCTACTGTATGTACAGTAGGTTTATTATTCTGGCCAGAGTGCCGCCATTTTGAAACACATTTCAAATCTGATTGTTGCTACATGCTAAAAATAGGGGAGACAAACTAACTGCGCTCCAATATATGCCAATAACGTTAGGTTTTGTGGTTTATTATCCCGAGTAATAAGAGATATTAAAAGAATTCATACAGAAGTAATTAGCTTGAAGCCCCATAGAGGCCTTTGGGAAGTGTCGTTCTGAAAAATTCCAATGCTCATTGAAAGCTCTCGATGTCCTCTTCAAAATGGCATAAAGAAAACTACAATTCCTATCGGTCAATTTTTCAAAATGGCCGACGTTCGCGATCAAAACAGCACAAAAACGAATACTAAAATCGCACTAATAACACACATTAACACTTTAACATATTGATAAACTAACGTATTTGATGATAATATACATTATAACTGCTGTTGTGACATATAAATGGTTTAGGGAACGACGCCATTGATCTGTCAGAAGTGTCTGCATCCAAATAAAAGTCAATTGTCTTTGAAGTGTCATTATTCTCCCGCCTTGAGTCGCTCCTCGCTTTCGGGTTGACGAACAGGCATGTCCCTGATGATCAGGCTCACTGGGTCTGTTGGGCTAGGCCGTTACACGCACAGTTACGTTATGACTAACGCACAGATGGCTGCTTCTTGATGCACTCAGAGGACCTCGTTCCGCCAGTCATATCCACAGAGATCTGAAGCAGTTTCATTAATGGCTTTCATCCTCTCATTGATGTCAAGGTTGCAGTGTTTTTCTTAACCGTCACATAGCGCTACACTTCAGAGAGCACATAGCATCACTCCTCTCCCTCAGATATTCCCCTCTCTCTCTCTCTCTCTCTCTCTCTCTCTCTCTCTCTCTCTCTCTCTCTCTCTCTCTCTCTCGCTCTCGCTCTCTCTCTATCTCTCTCTCTCTCTCTCTCTCTCTCTCTCTCTCTCTCTCTCTCTCTCTCTCTCTCTCTAATAATAATAAATTTAATTTGTATTGCACTTTTTGTTCACTAGGATGTAGGATCCCAAAGTGTTTTTTTAACATAGTTAAAATGTTTTATAATTATTAGTAAAAAATTAAATACAGAATACAAATAAGATAAAAATAGAACATAGTTAAAAACATAGTATAACAGAAAATTAAAGACAACAGCACAAGAAAAAAATAATATCACAAGAAAAATATTTAAATAAAAAGCTAACAGTCAAAGGCCTTTTGAAACAGTATAGGTTTTCAGGCCTGCTTTAAAAGAGTCCAGGGCCCTCATTCATCAACGTGTCTTACGCACAGATTTGTGCTTACCCTGTGCGTACGATCATTTCTAAGCAAAGAGTGGGATTCATCAATTTCAACTTGAACTTGACTTTGTGCTTATGTCTACGCACAGCTCTGAGCACACTTAGCTGACGCCCAGTGGTAGAATATCGTTACTACGCACAAGCGCTCCTCAGTACATGCATTCGTTCCAACGCGGAAATAAAGACACTGGCGCGTGTTCTGTATGACCCCCGTAATTCATTATAGTTCATTGTGAAATAGCGATATTAGTGTAATTATTGTCAAACCCTAAATAGCATGTGGAATAGGTCTTTCTCTCCGAATGAATGCAGGTTTATATATATAGCGTTATGGGGTGCACTGACTGCGCTCGCAGGAACTGTTTTCAGAGATAGCATCAGATAGGGATGAATGAGGGGCAGTCTAATTGCAGAGAGAACATAATATTAACTAGAGTCCACTACCCGAGACACCTCCTTCATTTGTACCGCAATTTGGGACCCAAATTGGAGCTATGAGCTTAAAAGCTTTTCCGTGCTTATTTGAGAAGGTCCAGCTGCAGAGCCGGAGAGACAGACAGCAGAGAGACAGACAGACAGACAGATAGACACTGTTCCACAGTGTGTGTGTGTGTGTGACCACTAGTCTCCTAGTAGAGACCCCCCCCTCTGGACCACCTCCCAGTAGAGACCCCCCCCCCCTCTGGACCACCTCCTAGTAGAGACAAGTTTTCTGAAATTTATGTTTATATATGCAAATGAGGCACTTCCCCATTAAATATGTGGACATTTATGGATGCAATAAGGCAAAATGAAGTAAAATGAACAACTAAATGTGTGTTATTGACGTTTTATTGTCACTAGTTTCATAGAAGACATGTTTAGGAAGCAAAATATAACAAAATCTCAAAATCAACAAAAAAAGGATATTTGCCTATTCACCTGCAGTGTCTCGCCTTAATCCTCATCTTCGTCTTCTTCCTAGAGAAGTCTCTACTAGGAGGTGGTCCAGAGGGGGGGGGGGGGGGGCTGAGTCTCTACTATTAGACTAGTAGTCACACACACACGCACGCACACACACACACACACACACACACACTGTGGAACAGTGTCTGTCTGTCTCTCTGCTGTCTGTCTCTCTGCTGTCTCTCTCAAAATAGTATAAGTGCTATCTTGGCCCTGAGAGTTGCTCTCCGGCTCTGCAGCTGGACCCTCTCAAATCAGCACGAAAAAAGCTATAAGCTTATAAAACGATTTAATATGCTAAACTTCGTTTTAAATTCCTTAATTCACTTTTGTTTATTTCATAAAGATTTTCCCGACATAATGATACCTGCCCCGACCAGATCCGTGACTCTGTTGCGATACAGATGAATTATCTACTCAGAAAGCTTATAAAACAATTTAATATGCTAAACTTTGTTTTTAAATTCTTTAATTCACTTTTGTTTATTTCATAAGGATTTTCCCGACATAATGATACCTGCCCCGACCAGATCCGTGACTCTGTTGCGATACAGATGGATTATCTACTCAGAATAGTATTATAAAGTGGCTATCTTTTATGCTGTAGATCACTGCTGGTATGTGCGTGCAGAACCTTTATTTCAGCGGGGACTGTAGTATTTATTTGACGTTACTGTACAATATATGTGTATTAAAAGACGGAGCTGTCTTTTATTGTATTATAATAATTATTAATATTAAAAATAAATTAAGAAAGGCATTCTTATTCCAGCATGCATTAATGACACTAACGGGCAACGGCAAAACAGTGGTTAATGGTCTTTATTAGTGTTTGCGCTGCCCAGGCAGCAATGGTTAATAGATATCATATCCGACATCACCGTTCTCATAACACGCTTCCCTCGGCTTAGTCCATTTTTCCACATTTCATGGGGGTATTCCATTACCGTATATGGTTAATCGGGGCGGTTCTGGTATGCAAATACTTAAAACAGTGCATGAGCTCAAACGTAGGATCAAAGTCATATTCATCATGACAGGTGTGCGTAGAACCTGCGTACGCACGTGTGGTGAATCCCGATTTTACTGTGCGTGCACTGATTCTACATTCTGTGCTTACGTGTGGAAATAGAACATGTTCTACGTCCACGTTGATGAATGAGGGCCCAGGGCCCTCATTTATCTATGGTGCGTACGCACAGATATGTGCGTAACCTGTGCGTACGATAATTTCTAAGCAAAGTGTGGGACTTATCAATTTGAACGTGTGCTTGACTTTGTGCGTATATTTACACACAGCTCAGGCCGTGCGTACCTGGCGCCCAGTGGTAGAATATGAAGACTGCAGACGGACGGCATTATGCTTTCATCAGTTTCATGCATTAGTTTCAACAATGACGTGTTCTGTATGACCCGTAATTCACTATAGTTCATTGTAAAATAGCGACATTAGTGTAATTATTGTCAAACCCTAAATAGCATGTGGAATAGGTATTTCCGAATGAATTCAGCCTGGTTCATAGCGTTATTATAGGAATACTTCTCGCGGTGTGCACTCAGATGTTTTCAGAGATATAGGGCATGTCTATTTGCAGAGAGAGAACATAATAATATTAAGTAGAGTTCGCTACCCGAGACACATTCTCCTTGATTTGTACCTCAATTTGAGACCCACATTGGAGCGTGGAGCAAAACGCAGTGTTGGATGTCTAATTTCCCCAACCTCCCCAACTACATACAATATCCATATATCAATAACAGGAGGCCAAGAGAGGATTTTACACCAGGGCCCCGTTCCCTGTACCTGGATAACTGAGTTAGCCGGATAACTTTCGGTTAAGTCTGACTTAAGCCGGACTTTCCGGTTCCCCGTACCTGGATTGTCCAAATCACCATGACAACAGATCCAAAAGTTTGAGCCTGGTCGAAAGCAGGGTTTAAGTTCAAGTTAGCCGGATGAAGCACAGCCACGCCCCCGCAAAGAAAGTGACAGCGCGTTTCCTGAAATTATTCCCACAGTCTAGGATCTGCTTTATACCATTCTGAATTACGTTTTTGTGCTCCATTCTTCCAGAGGGGGCTTTTGAAATGTAAAATAGACCCAAAATGCTGATACTAAATTCACTTTGTCCTAAATAATGCACGTTATATATACCGTGGCGCTCGCTCGGTGCGATGTACACATTATGTGGTTATTTTAACAACGCGCAGCATTGCAAATGTGAATCCCGCGGGGATATTTTTAATGATTGAAACATATCGCTCGTTTGGCTCTGATTCCTTTCATATTCTCCGCTGTGGATGTTTAATGGAGCGCCTGGATTGTGTTTCATTCAAGCATAAAATTGAAGTGTCTATGCGTGGATTGTGGATCTTGTCTCGTTCATTAATGTATAAACAATGAATTTATCCCATCTGGCACAGTGGCGCAGCGGTAGTGCTCAATCCTGGCAACCCAGCGACCGGTGTTCGAAACCCCGTGTTTCTAATATAATTTTTTGGAATATAATATTAATGATTATACGCCAAAGTAGCCTAGTTTCAAGTTAAAATATTATAAATCTACATGCATTGAGGATGTCATTCTTTATATAGCTCTCAACGTGCACCAAATTGAATTATTCCTACATCGCAAAAAGAAGGGAAAGACTAGGTTTCGAACCCCGGTCGTCTGCGTGAAAGTCAAAAGAAGAACCCGTTACACCACAGTGGAGATAAGTAAAAGATCGACCATACATCAATCAATGGGAAGAGAGCCGTATCGTTATTTTGTATAACAGTTTAACTAATTATTTTCGCTAGCAAGATCTCATTTGATTATTCAATCCAGCAGGCAAGTTTAAAGAAATATAATCTGATTGATTGAGGTAATGAGGGATTTAAAATTAGCCTATAGATAACGTATTTAACTTGTCGGCGAGGCGATTGAGCCGTACTGCAATATGTTAATAAAGTTTTAAATCAATTAATCAATCAATGCCGCTAGAGAATCAGGATCTCTGCTATCGATACGTGCTGGCTTTTCAACTGGAGCGGCCGCGCGCACTTATCCTGGGTCTCAAGTCTGGCTTGAGTTAACGAGACTGAATCCACCTTCGAGGAACAGGAAAATCCCGGCTTCAAACATTGGGTTAACTGAATCTGGATAATGACATCTTGATCTACTTAGTTGAACCAGGTACAGGGAACGGGGCCCAGGTTACCCAACATCATTGGAGAAATATATAGACTGTACCCATGTAGCTTTCAAAGCTCCATCAATAAACAAATCCAGTAATGTGAACGGGATTCCACTCGGTCAATGTACAGATAATCTGCAATGCGCATTTTGGCTGATAATGTCGTTGCCGGTGGCCGGAGTCTCATTCAGGCCTAATTGTATTTAATTCAATTGTAATGTTATTACTGGGGTATCTATAATTAAAACATCACTTAAATGCAGATCAGGGTTATCCACTGAAGCCATAATGACTCTGACCAGAACCACAGACTCACGAGCACACAATAGGCATTGTAGAGCGTAGAGTTGGCCTGCTGAAATTGATTTCATTTCAGTCATTACAGTGTTTAATGTCGGGTCAGCTTGTAATTTATTTCTGTCAAAGTGCTGGTTCTGTAGCACTAGGACTGGGTCAGTCAACATCCTTGGCTCCCGGCGCACCGAAGATAGTCTACACGCTCCCTCCTCAGCGGAGTTGTCTGTGAACTTGGCAACTTCATTGGATTTATTTATTCTCAAAAAATATCTATAATCATACGATTAAATAGGGTTTAAAATAAAACGCTAAATACTATTATTCTGTGTGTCATGTTTCCAAATAAGATTGTTCACAATGGGAAATGCTGTATACGTTCAATTTGTTGGTTAGACCTCAGTGATCAATCTCGCTCGTGAAGTTTCTCAGAGTTCGCTCGGGTTAGACCATTATTTCACATCCCATGGGGGTGTTTCATGACCATATATGGATAATCGTGCACGAGCATAGACATTAAGAACAAATGGTATTTATCAACACAGAGTGTGCATAGGACCTGTGCACGCATGTTTGATAAATCCAGATTTTTCTGTGCGTAGAGTCATTCTAAATTCTGTGCTTAAGAACGAAAATAGAACACTTTCTAAGCATTGTTGATAAATGAGGGCCCAGGCTCTGTGGTGCCCTCAGCTGGATGGGGAGGCTGTTCCACAGGCGTGGTGCAGCCGTGCAGAAGGCTCGGTCACCCATGGTGCAGAGCCAGGTATTGGGGACCCGAAGGAGCAGGCTACCTGCAGATCTGAGGGTACGGGTGGAGGATTGTGGAGTGATGAGTTCCTGAAAGTAGAGGGGTGCGTGTCCGTTTATGCAGTTATGGGTGAGCATCAGGATTTTGTAATTGATCCGGGATGAGACAGTGAGCCAATGTAGTGAGTGGAGGATGGAGGTTATGTGCTCGTGTTTACGGACTCTCATCAGGATCCTGGCAGCGCTGTTTTGGATGTATTGCAGCTTTTGGATGCTCTTGCCAGGAATCCCGATGAAGAGTCTGTTACAGTAGTCCAGTCTTGAGGAGACAAAGGCATGGACAAGCTTCTCTGCGTCTGACAGGGTCAAAGTGGGACGGAGTTTGGATATATTTTGTAGGTGATAGAATGAGGTCTTGCAGAGTTGTTTTATGTGGATGTTGAAGGTCAGGTGGGGGTCAAATCGAACCCGCAGATTTGTGACTGAGGGGGAGAGGGGGATTACCTGGCCGTCAAAGGTGAGATGGCATATGGATGAAGACTGAACCTGGTGAGGGGTGCCAATGAGAAGTACCTCGTTTTTTTGCTCTTTAGTTGGAGGAAGTTGCTGTTCATCCATGCCTTTATCTCCTCAAGACAGGTGGTGAGGCATGACAGAGCTGCAGAGGGGTTTGGGGCAGTTTTTATGTAGAGTTGTGTGTCATCGGCATAACAGTGGAAGGACATTCCATGTCTGCCGATGACACGACCGAGGGGGAGCATGTAGGTGATGAATAGGATGGGACCAAGAAGCGACCCCTGCGGAACACCACAGGTGACATCGAGCAGCCTGGACTTGTGTCCTCCCAGTGAGACATATTCAGTCCTGCCTAAGAGGTAAGACTGGAACCACTGCAGTGCATGGTCCGACAGTCCAATAGTGTTGTGGAGGCGCTCCAGGAGGATGGTGTGGTCCACAGTGTCAAACGCCGCTGCCGGATCACGGGGGATGAGAAGTGATGGTGATCCTGCGTCAGCGGTCATTAGAAGGTCATTTGTCACCCTGAACAGAGCTGTTTCCATGCTGTGGGCTGAGCAAAAGCCTGACTCCCTGAGGGGGAGAGGGGGATTACCTGGCCGTCAAAGGTGAGATGGCATATGGATGAAGACTGAACCTGGTGAGGGGTGCCAATGAGAAGTACCTCATTTTTTTGCTGTTTAGTTGGAGGAAGTTGCTGTTCATCCATGCCTTTATTTCCTCAAGACAGGTGGTGAGGCATGACAGAGCTGCAGAGGGGTTTGGGGCAGTTTTTATGTAGAGTTGTGTGTCATCGTCATAACAGTGGAAGGACATTCCATGTCTGCCGATGACACGACAGAGGGGGAGCATGTAGGTGATGAATAGGATGGGACCAAGAAGCGACCCCTGCGGAACACCACAGGTGACATCGAGCAGCCTGGACTTGTGTCCTCCCAGTGAGACATATTCAGTCCTGCCTAAGAGGTAGGACTGGAACCACTGCAGTGCATGGTCCGACAGTCCAACAGTGTTGTGGAGGCGCTCCAGGAGGATGGTGTGGTCCACAGTGTCAAACGCTGCTGCCAGATCGAGGAGGATGAGAAGTGATGGTGATCCTGCATCAGCGGTCATTAGAAGGTCATTCGTCACCCTGAGCATAGCTGTTTCCATGCTGTGGGATGAGCGAAAGCCTGACTGGAATTTTTCAAATAGGGTGTTATTTTTAAGGTGGTCCTGGAGCTGGGAGGCAACTACCTTTTCCAAAACCTTGGACAAGAAGGCAAGGTTCGAAATTGGCCTGTAGTTGGCAAGAACCTCTGGGTCCAGGGTGGGCTTCTTTAGGAGGGGACGGATGATGGCAACTTTGAGGGCAGATGGGATATGGCCAGTTTGAAGGGAGAGGTTAACAGCCTGGGTGATGATTGGGCTGATGCTGGGGATGTTTGACTTGAGCAGGGCAGTTGGAATGGGATTCAGGGTGCAGGTGGATGGTTTCATTCCTCTGAGGGTTTTTTCAATGTGGCTCTGCTGAACCTCAGTGAAACATGGGAGAGATGGTAAGCTTTCAGGTGACGGGTTAGAGGCAGGGGGAAACAGAGAGGAAGAGCTGGGCATCAGAGAGCGGATGTTGTTTACTTTAGAGCTGAAGAAATCTATAAAGTTATTACATCGCTCTTCTGTAGCTTCAGTGGATGAGGATTGTTACAAAGGATCAGATTAAACCGAATATATATATTTATTTATATATATTGCATAGTATTTGTATATCGTTTGATATCCCTTGTATATTCCTTGTACATATACACGGAATATCCCTTTAGCCCAGACCATAATATTTCATTCTCCTATTGGACAGCGGTCCACAGACGCCAGAGCCGTGCCTCCAGAGTCAGGTTCAAAGTCACCGTCAAGACATGTCTGTGCATGCCCGGCCTTGCCCAGGGCTACGAGACAGAAATGAGGTTGGCACTAGTTTGTTCACCGTGCATATAAATATGGCGCAGGTGAATACAGAAGCACTTAGTCTTACTTAGTCAGAAGTCAAGAGTTACCCAATAAGTTGAAGCCTCACCCACGATACAACGTGCGGTGAAGTATGGCCTGTTTGGCCCCAGAATAGAGCATTGAGACCGCGTGCGAATTAATAACTGAATTGTCAGAGTTTGGCGCTATACCGTCGAGTGCGACATATTTCTATTAAGTCAGTAATAGTCTATTTGTGTATAGTGTATCGTGCGGCTAAAGTTCTACAGTGACCAGCATCACCAACGCTTCCTCGTATTAGCTAGAGTTCTTATCCAGGCTGGGCTGCTTTCATGGCGCTTTCACCCGAGGAGACCTAGACGAGAACCGTGTGGACATGTACACTGGATTAATCTACCCGACGACTACATAGCCCTTTGCGGCTGGATTATATTTGCTTTGGTCCTGTGATTTATGGAGCGGAGAATCGCCGACGCTTACACGTGTTGGATTTACCCCGCGAGGAGCCAAGTCGAGTCGGCGCCTCAGAGAGCCTGAGGCCGGCTAGCTTTCTTCACTGTGGAGCTACAGTCTACGGAGAACAGCTGTATTCGTCTGTGGATCAAGAGGCTATTGCACCGTCTCCTGTACTTGGAGTCTCCTTAGTCATCGTTGACCAGACTCTCTACTACCGACAGATCCTCGACCCCTGCTGGCTTACAACCAGGGGGACCCTTCCAGTATCTCCCGCTATATATTACTAGTGTACCATAGATATAATTCCCTAAGATTCAGGTTGTATAATTACCTCCTGCGTAACCAGAGAATGGACATTCATTGTTGATTTGCCTACGCACATTCCTTTGCCTTACAAGTGCATTCAAAGTATAATAGAGAAGTATTATGTACCTTTTGCTGCAATAAATACTTAAAGACAACTTTTTGTAGAACCGGTTCATTGTGGGAAGTGTTCATTATATTTATATATCATGTACTGTATGGCCAGTAATTAAAGTACATAAAGCGGTAGTGGTTTAATGATACCATACTTATCAATACAGTCAGGGAATTGTACCCCTCAGTTACAATTGGTCCTTCGAGCCGGAGGGTAACTAGTGTAATATTAATATAGTGGTATTAATATTGACATGGCCTATGATGAACACTCCACAAAACGGTTCTCCTAAAGTAGATCGCCCGCAGCGTAGACGGCAGACACCTCAGTACTTAGAGGATTACGTTGCCAATATACTACCTAGCCTTCTACAGACGGTAAACGCGTAAAAAGTAGATAGTAAAATTATGTCCGACCCTATCGCCCAGGCTACCCCGCCAATAGAGGCCCTAGTGGGTTCTAACGTAACTGACCAAGCTCACGGTAGGGACCAGGAGGGACCTGACACGACTTTACCCCCCGCCAAGACCGAAGAAGTAGTCCCCGGAGAGCTCCAGGATAAAGACAGCCCTCCAGGGATGGAACTCTACCCGCTACAAGAAGAGGAGAGCACCCCGGAGATGGATCTTCAGGACTCGCCACAGGAGAACAGATCTCCAACGAGTACTGCCAGGAGCGGATCACCTCAACCAGCGTCTTCCCCCAGCGAGGCGGACAAGATGCTGGCACAGGCATTCCTCGCCAGCCTAGCAGCCTCAACAGAGCGCGATCGACTCCAAGCACAGACGCTTAGTGAGCGCGAACATTCTTCCATGGAAAGAGAACGCCTTCAAGCGCAGCAACGGAGCGACGAAGATTGTATACGTCTAGAGATTAGACGCCTTCAGACGGAAGAGAATATGGGAAGGGACCGGGCCGAAGCCCAGCGCGCCGCTGCCTGTGCCCAAAGAGAAGCAGAGCGCGACCTCGCTCTCACCAAGCGCGAAGCCGAGCGCGACCGATTACAAGCGCAGATAATGGAGCAGCTGATCACCAGGGCAACACCCCCTCCCTCCGCACGGGGTTCCAGGGCCTCGTCAAGACAAGGGTCAAGGGCACCCTCCCCTACCCGATCAAGCGACCCTGAGCCCGACCACCAGAGAGAGCCTATACCCCCCTCCGAACTCCTTCCCCGACCGGTCCACGCGAGACCCAGCTACAAGGAAGAAACGGTCTACACCGCGGAGAGGCTAAATAGACGACTACAGCATCTAGAGGACCTGCCAGAGGAAGAAGAAGAGGGAGAGGAGGAGAGTCAAGCCCGACAGCAGCACAGTACTCCACAGGACCAGGAGGTCCAGTACAGCCCAGGCTCTACCCCCGCGGCTCTGCGCTACAGACCCCCGACTCAATTCACGGGTGAGCTTGACGCACGACCAGCCCCGAGGAATAGCACCTGGATACGCGGGCCATGGTACCCAGCAGGTACCAGCCCACCAAGAGGCGTAAGAGGAGACTCGCCTAGGAGGCCTCTCTTCCAACGCTCACCGATGTGCCAGCCATCCATGGCATCATACATTGGCACACCGACGTTTCCGGACTTCACCCACGAGAACAGAGCACAGTACACGGAGCTACGAATGTGCTTAGAGACAATGATGTCCGATGTAGCTGATGAACCGTACAAGTATGCTATCCTACTGAAGCACCTCAAGGTGCCCCGAGCGCACAATATAGCGCTGGCCTATGCCACCTCTACTACCCCATACACAGCGGCTCTAGCAGCACTCGACCAAAGATATGGACGCATATGGGACTACGTAATACAAGAGCTAAGGCATATTGACCGCCTACCCCCAGCCACAGACAATCGCTCACTAGATGACCTGTCTATCAAGGTACAATCCCTGGTAGGGATGCTGGGGGCGCAAAGAGAAAAGGGTATGCACGAACTGTACGCAAACTCTAATGTCGAGAGGATTTTAGAGAAGCTTCCGCCCGCCCGACAAGAGCGCTTCAGGCGGCAAAGAGACCACCGTGATCCTAACGGTCCCGAGCCATCCCTCCTAGACCTAGCCGACTTCCTGGCGAGAGAAGTCAACAGCCTACGGTTGGATACGTTCATGCGGAGCACCCCAAGCTCCAGAGAGGGACCTAGGAGAGCAAACGATGGCCGAAGATTGGTGACCGTCATGCACCAATCAGAATCAGTACCGAGCAGCAAGAACCACAGTACCCCCTCGACGAAAGAGAAGTGGAAGATGGTGTGCCCGTACTGCGAAAAGGAACACTGGTTGTCACAATGTGACCCGTTCAAGAAGATGACCGCCGACGAGGTGAGTCAATGGATAAAGTCCAACCGACGCTGTTACCGATGTGCGCGCAGTCACATGGCAGCCGATTGCCGCTTAAAGAAGAGGTGTAGTCGGTGTGACGGAGCCCACCTAGATGTCCTACACGACAGTAACAGAAGAAAGCCTGCACCCTCAAGCAGCACAAAGGCAAGTGTTATGTACATTGACCCCGCCAGCAGCGGGGGCGCCCGGGTGCTCTTAAAGGTGGTCCGCGTAACACTGAGTTACCAAGACAAGGTCATGGACACTTACGCCGTCCTTGACGACGGGTCAGAGAAGACCCTTCTCCTCGCGTCCGCTGCGGCCCAGCTGGGGCTGCGGGGGAGCGAAAACCAGATGACGATTCGGACAATAAGAAGAGATCTAAAGACGATAAAGGGCGAGAATGTCTCCTTCACTATCGCAGCAAGCGGGCAGCCAGAGAGACGGTATAGGATTACTAATGCTTTCACCAGCCAAGAAATAGGCCTGTCGCAGTACACCTACCCCATCGCCAAGCTGATGGATAAATATGTGCACCTGCGTCAACTACCTATACCGCTCATAGACGGTGCCACCCCGACCCTGCTGATAGGCTCCGACCATGCAGACCTCATAGTCCCGATAGACCGGGTCCACACAGGGCCCAGAGGCTGTCCTGCAGCAGTTGAGACCCGCCTAGGATGGACATTACAAGGCCCCCTCGCTAAGTCTCTTAACCGAACAGCAGCCACTAACTGCCTCCACTCCAGAGTGACAGAAGAAGACACCACCCTCCTACAGCATGTCGAGAGGCTATGGACACTAGAGACAATGCCCTTTAAGAACGAAAAGAAAGACATTCGTTCCAAGGAAGACATTTACGCTATAGCCCTCCTCGAGCAAGGGACAAAGAGAGTCAAAGTCAACGGAGTGATGAGATACGCAACTCCACTCCTGAGGCGAGAGGGTATGCCTACCTTCCACGCCCCAAAAGAAGCGACGGAGCGGTATCTATTGAACACAGAGCGGCGCCTAGCCAGAGACCCCGCTCAAGAGACTGTGTACCGCGCTGAGATTAACAAGCTAATCACAGCGGGACACATAAAGAAAATTGACATTAAAGAGGCCGATCAGACGACCGAATCATGGTACGTGCCGCACCACAAAGTCCACCACAACGGCAAGGATCGTATTGTGTTCAACTGCAGCTACCAGATCGGATCACAAAATCTGAATAAAGAGCTCTTGCCCGGCTCAACACTCGGCCCCTCTCTACTAGGCGTGTTACTACGTTTCCGCCAAGACAAGGTGGCCATCAGCGGCGACATCAAAGGGATGTTCCTGCAGGTGAGACTAGTGGAGGAGGACAAGCCCCTGCTGCGGTTCCTATGGAGAGAGAGGATCGGGGATGAGCAACCAGCCATCTATCAATGGGAAGTCCTCCCTTTCGGAACCACATGCAGCCCATGCTGTGCTACGTTTGCACTGCAAAAACACGTCGCAGAGGACCCAGCAGCAGATGAAGAGGTCCGACAAAGTGTAGGAAACAGTTTCTACGTGGACAACTGTCTGCAAAGCGTCTCGACGCCAGAAGAAGCCGAGGCCCTTCTACTCAAGCTCCGCGCCTCCCTGATCAAAGGCGGCTTTGATCTCAGGCAGTGGGCCAGCAGCGACCCGCAAGTATTGCGCAGCCTCTCCCCCGAGGACAAGGCAGCAAGCAGCGAGACCTGGATGGCGACCATCCCAGGAGAAGCCCAAGAAATGACATTAGGACTAGTCTGGCGCTTCAAAACAGACTCGCTCCATTATAAACACACACCCCTGACCAAGGAGCAGGGAAGGTCGACTGCACTACCGACCACCAGACGGAGTGTATACAGAACACTCGCCAGACAATATGACCCGTTGGGATGTATTCTACCTTACACCACCAGGGCAAAGATGATTGTAAGAGCGTTATGGGACAAGGACCAGGGCTGGGACGACCCCATACCCGAACACCTTGCATCCACATGGAGAGAGTGGGAGACGGAACTCAGCTCACTCCCAGGTGTCAACATACGCCGCAGCTACTTCCCACCCACAGTGAGGCCGGAGACGTGCCAGATGGACCTGCACGTCTTCAGCGACGCCTCCGAAGTAGCCTACGGTTCGGTGGCCTACTTGCGTGCCCGAGAGGAGGGAGGAGAAATACATACTGCTTTCATCCTGGCTCGCTCAAGAATAGCCCCACGAAAGCAACAATCTATCCCGCGTCTAGAGCTCTGCGCAGCCCTAGCAGGAGCGCAACTCGCCACGTTAATCCAACGTGAACTCACCATTCCGGTGCAAAGAACAATCTTGTGGTCAGACTCCACGACAGTACTCACATGGATCCGGTCTGATTCGTGCAGATACAAGGTCTTCGTGGGAGTCAGAGTCACAGAGATTCAAGATTTAACAGAAGTAGCAAGCTGGAGGTATGTGGACACAAAACACAACCCAGCTGACGTCATCACCCGGGGAATGTCCCTGGATGACCTCACCCGTCACAACCTATACAGTGACGGGCCAGAGTTCCTCAAGCTCCCGGAAGAAGAGTGGCCTACACCCACCCCACGGGAAGCGAGTAAAGAGGAGGCCGAAAACAAGAAATCTATGTTCTGTGGATTGAACACACTCGTCTCCACAGACCCCGACATAGACGATTGCCTCACCCTAGAGAGTGCGCAGCTAAAGACATTCCTGTGGCACCACCCAGAGGTTCAGCTCACTACTGACATTACAGCAGCTGACTACGAAGAAGCAGAACTTCTTCTACTACAACGAGCCCAGAGAGACTCGTTCCCCGATGAGCTAGACTGTCTACAGGGAGCAAAGCCCGTCCCATCAGACAGCAGACTGCTCCACCTAGCCCCCGAGAGCGACGCCCATGGTCTCATTAGAGTGGGTGGTCGACCACGGAGAGCTCCAGACTTACCGGATGACGTCAAGTACCCGATAGTCTTAAACAGCCGACACAAGCGCACAGAGCTGATCATAAAGAAATACGACGAGGATGTGCATCACGCCGGGGCAGAGAGAGTCTTCGCGGAGATCAGACGTCGTTATTGGATACTGCAAGGGAGAGAAGCAGTGCGGCGCTTCCAGCGAACCTGTCTAGACTGTCGTAAGTGGCGAGCGCAGCCCAGTATACCCCGGATGGCTGACCTACCTCCCTGTCGCCTCCGACTCGGCGACAAGCCTTTTCACTCCACCGGTATGGACTGTTTCGGCCTGCTGTATATAAAGAAAGGAAGAGGAACCGAGAAGCGGTGGGGTATTGTATTCAAATGCATGACCACCCGAGCGATGCATATAGAACTCCTTCCAACCATGAGCACAGACTCATTCCTTATGGCCTTCCGAAGATTCACATCGCGGAAAGGCAAACCGTCTATATTATTGTCTGATCACGGGACAAACTTCAAAGGCGGAGAAAGAGAGCTGAGAGAGAGCTTCCAAGCTATGGGCCCAGAACTTAAGACCCACCTCGCTCCATCCCAGATTGACTTCCAGTTTAATCCCCCGAACGCACCTCACTTCGGTGGAACTTGGGAACGAGAAGTACGTTCAATAAAGACAGCCCTGTACGCCGTGCTTGGGGCCCAGACCGTGGCGGAAGAAGTCCTAATGACAGTCCTCACGGAGATCGAGGGAGTATTGAACTCAAAGCCCCTCGGTTACGTCTCAAGTGATGTAGCAGATGTCGACCCAGTCACCCCCAACACACTCTTGATGGGGCGGCTGGACCCCGCGCTACCACAGACAATGTACAGGCCTGAAGAAGCGAACGGCCGAAGAATGTGGAGGTACAGTCAAGTATTGGCTGACAAGTTTTGGAACAGCTTCCTACTCCACTATCTACCGTCTCTACAGACCCGCCAGAAATGGGTGAAAGAGAGAGACAATTTGACAGAAGGAACAGTCGTCATGATTATCGACCAGTCACTACCCCGAGCTATGTGGCCGGCTGGCCGCGTAAGCAAAGTGATCACCGGTGCCGACGGAAAGGTCCGAGCAGCCGAAGTGCTCGTCCAAGGGCGGATCTACACCCGACCCGTGGCGAGGCTAATAGAACTGCCAAGGCTCCCCGATACTATCGATGACGACCATGACCCCATGACTTTGTGAACTGACCGACCCCTCACAACAGACATTGAGTAGTGGACAGTGCGGTTAATCTGTCTCTGCTTAGCTAATTAGGTGGGACTAATTAGGGGGCGGCTGTTACAAAGGATCAGATTAAACCGAATATATATATTTATTTATTGATATATATTGCATAGTATTTGTATATCGTTTGATATCCCTTGTATATTCCTTGTACATATACACGGAATATCCCTTTAGCCCAGACCATAATATTTCATTCTCCTATTGGACAGCGGTCCACAGGCGCCAGAGCCGTGCCTCCAGAGTCAGGTTCAAAGTCACCGTCAAGACATGTCTGTGCATGCCCGGCCTTGCCCAGGGCTACGAGACAGAAATGAGGTTGGCACTAGTTTGTTCACCGTGCATATAAATATGGCGCAGGTGAATACAGAAGCACTTAGTCTTACTTAGTCAGAAGTCAAGAGTTACCCAATAAGTTGAAGCCTCACCCACGATACAACGTGCGGTGAAGTATGGCCTGTTTGGCCCCAGAATAGAGCATTGAGACCGCGTGCGAATTAATAACTGAATTGTCAGAGTTTGGCGCTATACCGTCGAGTGCGACATATTTCTATTAAGTCAGTAATAGTCTATTTGTGTATAGTGTATCGTGCGGCTAAAGTTCTACAGTGACCAGCATCACCAACGCTTCCTCGTATTAGCTAGAGTTCTTATCCAGGCTGGGCTGCTTTCATGGCGCTTTCACCCGAGGAGACCTAGACGAGAACCGTGTGGACATGTACACTGGATTAATCTACCCGACGACTACATAGCCCTTTGCGGCTGGATTATATTTGCTTTGGTCCTGTGATTTATGGAGCGGAGAATCGCCGACGCTTACACGTGTTGGATTTACCCCGCGAGGAGCCAAGTCGAGTCGGCGCCTCAGAGAGCCTGAGGCCGGCTAGCTTTCTTCACTGTGGAGCTACAGTCTACGGAGAACAGCTGTATTCGTCTGTGGATCAAGAGGCTATTGCACCGTCTCCTGTACTTGGAGTCTCCTTAGTCATCGTTGACCAGACTCTCTACTACCGACAGATCCTCGACCCCTGCTGGCTTACAACCAGGGGGACCCTTCCAGTATCTCCCGCTATATATTACTAGTGTACCATAGATATAATTCCCTAAGATTCAGGTTGTATAATTACCTCCTGCGTAACCAGAGAATGGACATTCATTGTTGATTTGCCTACGCACATTCCTTTGCCTTACAAGTGCATTCAAAGTATAATAGAGAAGTATTATGTACCTTTTGCTGCAATAAATACTTAAAGACAACTTTGTGTAGAACCGGTTCATTGTGGGAAGTGTTCATTATATTTATATATCATGTACTGTATGGCCAGTAATTAAAGTACATAAAGCGGTAGTGGTTTAATGATACCATACTTATCAATACAGTCAGGGAATTGTACCCCTCAGTTACAAGGATGGTTGTGGCTTCAGTAGGTGATTTATGGGGGAAAAAAGCTGCTTAGAGTTGGTAGTGTTTTTATTGATGAGGTTGGAGTAGAAGTTTGACCGAGCGTCTTTCAGGGACTTGCAGTACGCCTTTTGATGGTCACGGAAAGCCAGTTTGTGGACAGTGAGTCCAGAGTGTCTGAGTCGTTGTTCCAGGGCACGGCCAGCTCTTTTCATTTTCCGCAGTTCCTGTGTGAACCAGGGGGCGGAGCGTTACACATTTACCTCACGTGTCTTGACAGGGGCATGAAGGTCAAAACACTGCTCAGGAATGAGTTGTAGTGCTCCACTAGTTCATCCATTGTTGCAGAGGCTGGGCAGGTGATGCGTTGGAGGTCTGTGGTCATGGTGGCTGGGTCAATGGATTTCCAATTTTGGAAGGACATTTGACGTTTTTGTCTAGTAGAGGGCAGCATCGATGTCAGGGTCATTGAGACCACCTTATGGTCGGACACACCGAGGTCATAGACCTCTAGGCTATGGGGCTGATGTAATGACCAGATCTAGGGTGTGGCCCCTATTGTGCGTGGGAACCTCAACATGCTGCTGCAGGCCAAGACACTCAAGCAGACTCAGAAACTCTGTTGCAAGGTGACAGGAGGGGTTGTCAACATGGATATTTAAATCACCAATGATGACGATATTGGCTGACATAGCGGAGAGTGATGTGAGTAGATCGTGTATTTCAGGGAGGAATGAGGGATTTGATTTTGGGGGCCGGTATATGAGAAGCACTGTCATGGGGTAAGGAGGTTTGCATTTGAAGGCCAGACACTCCATGGAGGTAAAATCAGGCATCGGTAAGGAAGAGAGCTTCAGCTCAGCCCGATGAATGATGGCTAGGCCACCACCAGCACGGCCAGAGCTGCGAGCTTTCTCCATGTAATTATAGCCAGGGGGCAGGCCTCATTTAGAACAAAAACAAATATTCTGGTTTGTGCCACGTTTCAACTAGACACATAAAATCAAGTCCTTTGTCCAGAATATGGCGGTGAATGAGGAGGGATGTGTTAGTGAGGGATTGTGATTTAAATTTTTTATTAACAGATTGCAGAATGGGTACAATACAGTACAGCTCAATACACACAATTGTTAAGGGGATGCAGACCAGAGAAAGACTTTCATCTTGTTTACATCAGGGTCCCCCCACACATTGTGTGTTGAAGAGTTCCATGGTGGCAGGAGATAGAGCTGATGGTGGAGGTCTCAGCACACTCGGCAGTACACTCCACTCCACATTTCCCATCTGGCCTAGTGCTGTGTTTTCTCAGGGGGAGGGGTAGCTACAAATTCCAGGTGCGCCAGTGCCCTGATGACGTCCCACAGGTGCGACGCGCTCAGCTGGGGACCAGATGGAAGGAATCGTAGCAGGACCATACTGAGAGTACACACACTTTTTGCGGGTGCTTCGGTGGATATACCGGGGTCGGCGTCTCTCTCTCTCTCTCTCTCTCTCTCTCTCTCTCTCTCTCTCTCTCTCTCTCTCTCTCTCTCTCTCTATCTCTCTCTCTCTCTCTCTCTCTCTCTCTCTCTCTTGTGTAAATTGACAATAAACTACTCTTCTTCTTCTTCTTCATGTACTGTATTGCAGCAGAATGGTGATTACATGTGAGTCATCCCCTCAAACAGGCTGAGACATTTGCCTGGACTTTTTTGGTCTTCTAGTCCCAACAATTCTCTCAAAATAGTTGTCCTCTTAATAAACTTATAACTGATAGCCTCGATACATAACAGTGGAAAAATCCCACATCTTTGCTGTTGTAAAGGAGTGATAATCACAAGTAAATATCTTGTAAATATTAGATAAAGTAGCTAGCCGGTCCTCCTCCACATTCACACTCGAGGTAGCTGGGAGAGGAGAGGGAAGATGACCTTGTGGATAAACCTCTCCACAGTTTACTGTTGAGTCCCTCTTGTTTAACCATTTCACTGCCCTTTACTATCACACTACTGACGGTTAACCGTCTGTAGTGTGGTAGTAAAAGGGTTAACCTGTAATGTGGTAGTGAAAGGGTTAACCTGTAGTGTGGTTGTGAAAGGGTTAACCCTTTGTCATGTGGCAGTGAAAGGGTTAACCTTCTGTATTGTCGCAGTGAAAGGGTTAACCCTGTGGTAGAGAAAGGGTTAATGAAGTGTGTTAATGATGTCCTGTTTGTTCTTATGTAAGTCAGTTCAATAAACATGGATCTTTAGCTAATGATTGAATAAGACACAAAAGCATCAGACACACTGTCGCTGTCATTACTATTTGTTTCACTATATTAGGCCATTAATTAGCTATTTCTGTTATAGCGGGCACTGGGACGTATACGTCTCCACAAGCACTTGCTCGCAAGTCACAGCACTTTGCGAGCGTCTACCTTGCATTTTTCGCCGAACATATAATATACCGCAATCTTATTAAGCAAATATTTAAAAGCACATCCTTGGGTCTGCCTGAGTGAGGTTTTACCTGCCCTGGCCCCTAAAGCAAACACACCCACACTACTCAGTTCAGTTGTACCTATGTGTAACAATATGAGATTCCAGACTCAAATTGCGATAATTTTTCAAGTTTCTTTTTTTAGTTTGACAAACAATTTTCTTTTATTTATTTTTACAGTAGTTATAGTGTATGGTAAGCTACAGTTGTACAGAGTGGTTTCTCCAACACTGGAGCCTGAGTACTTTAACCCTTTCACTACCACACTACATAAGGTTAACCCTTTACTATCACACTACAGACGGTTCGGTTAACCGTCTGTAGTGTGATAGTAAAGGGTTAACCTTCTGTAGTGTGGTAGTGAAAGGGTTAACCTTCTGTAGTGTGGCAGTGAGAGGGTTAAAATGACGTATCACATTCACACTACCTGTTACAAAGGGTCAGATTAAACCGAATATATATATTTATTACTTGAGATATATTGTATAATATTTGTATATCGTCTGATATCCCTTGTATATTCTTTGTATATATACACGGAATATCCCTTTACCTAGGTACAGGCCAGACCATAATATTCATTCTCCTATTGGACAGCGACCCCTAGGCGCCAACGGCCATACCCCCAATGGCAAGTTCAAAGCTACCGCTAAGACATGTCTCAACATGTCCAGGTTTGCGCAGTAATACGAGACAGAACTGAGGTTGGCACTAGATTATTCACCTTACGTATAAATACGTCGCAGGTGGATACAGAAGCACTTAGACCAAAACGTTGAAGCCTTCACCACGATACAACGTGCCGTGAAGTGGGCCCCTTTTGCCCCTAAATAGAGCCTTGAGAACCGTGTGCGAATAGATAGCTAAAGTGTCAGAGTTTAACGCTGTATCGTCGAGTTCGACTTATTCTATTGTAAAGTAATAGTCTATTATTTATAGTGTATCGTGCGGCTACCGTTCTACAGTGACCAGCATTACCACCGGTTCGTCGTACTCTAGCTAATGCACTTATCCAGGCTGGGCGGCCTAAACTCGTGCCGCCATCCGAGGAGTCCTAGACGAGAACCGTTGGATATGTACACCGGAGAACCTACACCGGCGAATGCAGAGCCTTTTCCGGCTGGATTATATTGCTTTGGTACTGTGGCTGCTGGAGCAGAGAACCGTCTACCCCACTGCTGTGTGGGATCTACCCTGTGAGGAGCACCATCGAGCCCGCCTCTAGGACCACAGAGGCTGGCTAGCTTTCATCCATGCTGTTTTGCATACTGGAGTATAGCTGTTGCTTTGTCTACGGACCAAAGGATTATTGCACTGGCTCCTGTATCTGGAGTCTCTTTATTCCTCGTTGATCCAGACTTTTGCTCCCGAACATTCCTCTCCCCTGCTGGCTTACAACCGGAGGGAACCCCTTAGTATCTCCAGCTGACTACGAGTGTGCCTTATGTAATTCTTATGCTACAGGTGGTGTCAGTTATACCCATCTTATTATGCTCATGGACTTACGCTCTTGACCTACTTAAGTGTTCTTCGCCATATAAGCGCAATTCATAATTCTCAATTTGTAACCTATTGTTGCTGCTCTAATAATAAATACCTCTAAATAGAACTTTCTTTGTCAAGCCGTGTTCTTGTGTGGGTGTTCACCAGATATACCGTGTACTGTATGGCCAGTAATTAAAGTACATAACTAAGTAGTGGTTTAATGATACCATACTCTCAATACAGTCAGGGAATTGTACCCCTCAGTTACACTACCAATTTATTTGGATTGACTTCATAACGTAAGGTTATCCTATAACCCTAGTTCTGTTTCGTAATGGCTCTCGCTCGGTGTCACTCTCTGCACTGTACCTCGCTCGTGCACGCGCACTGAATAAAAAATTCCACAATGCACCTTTACATCCCAACATCCATCTGGCCACACCCCCATCAGCTTACCTACATAAGCAGGGGTGGGGCCACACACTTGCCTCCTTCTTCGCTTTCACCACAAGGAAGTGCCTTCGGTAGATCCCCACTTGACGAGGTTGCTAGTTGAAGAAAGTTGGAAAACAAGAGATATGTTGACATTATATCTTTATTTTCTCTCTCACTATTTTCGAGAAAATACGGCGATATTGTCTTCGTTACTGAAGTGTCTGGAAGATGATGATCATTCTACACCTCCACCGTTTTTTTCGTATTAGGAGTTCACGCCGCTGACATGCCTCCCAACTACAATCCTCCTTGCTGCGGCTGGATGGGGTAAGACCCTCCAGCAACACAGCTGGACTGTAGGACGCACCGCCTGTTGTGAGAAGCGGTGGGTTTCAGGTTTGGTGAGTAATGTTTGCTTGCGAGCACCACTTGTCTGTTAGTGCTATGGGGGCTAGCTGACAATGTTTACGAAAACCGGCCCCAGATTAGAGTCCTTCTGTTCAGCCTTTTAGGCGACGGCGGAGGATCTTGGTTTGAAGCCCATTATAGTCAACTAGTGGGCCACGACCAGTAACTGGTGATCCCAGGATTCTCTGGACGAGTGGATGCTTCTCTGTCACCGTGTAGGCCCCATCTTTCATATACAAATGAGAGTATACCCTCACGAGGAAATGTGGGCATGGATGTTCGTTATCGGGAGATCCATGTTCAAGTCGGCTACAGCCCAGATGGGACTTGTGCTGGCTCCGCCGGATGTCTGGTAAAATCACCGTTGTAAACTGTGTTGACATCTCTTTTTCTCTTCTCTCTTAAAAGGTGAGGAGGGTTTCAGAACGGCGGCCTGTCTGAAGTGTGGCTTGTTATATCGTTGTGTACAAGTTCAGGTGGTAGCTGCTTAGCAGATAGCTGCTTAGCTTGCGTGCTAGTTGTGGCCTACTGTGTTAGCCAGTCAGCTGTTAGCTGCGCAGCTGTTAGCTGCGGTATTAGCTTGCTGTGTTACCAGGCTAGTACACGTTAGCTTGCTGCTATCAGCCGAACAGCTGTTAGCTTAATGCTACACTGTTGAACGTTTCTGTGACTATAACATGCCTTAAACACTCTGACTACGACGTCATCTTTGACAGAGGATGTTAGTCGAAACCTACCCGGAGCCGGCCGCGAGGACTGCGTCAACAACGAGAACCGTAGCGGCGGGATGGAGCAGCGACGCTGCCCGTGTCGTCAAACACAGGATGCTGTGTTTACTACCGGTGCCCTGTTAGAGACTGCAGTTCGCTTGATCTGCGCTCTCGGTAGGAAGGTCCTGACCAGACCTTAAAACGCGTCTTCTTCCTTCCCTTCTAAATGTTTTGTAAATAACGATGTTTTCCAAAACGAGTGTTGCTGCACTACATTTAGGATACGACGCGAGTTGTGTGTGAATTATCTTGTCACTGGTATTAGCTTCTCCATGCAAATCGGGTTGTTTGTTACAGATGTAAAAATGATCTGGTTTGTTGTGTTGAGAAACATCATGTGTGTTCATGTACCGTGTACTCACAACTAAGGGGGTTAAACTAACCTATAAAGCTATGCTTAGTGACATATGAGTGAAGAATGAATTATTTTCTCAGCCTGTAATGACAATGTACAGTGTGTTCACATATTAACAGGTTTACCTGTTCAACTGGCCGTATTAAGGGTAAGGTAGGAGGGGCGTTTCCCCCCGGTTCCCTGGGGACTTCCTCACCCTCCTCTCAGACATGTTGTTTACAATATATTGTGTCACTGTGTGGTGGGATACGATGTAACCCTTGGCTTGATTGTTGGGGTTGTGCTAAAACTGCTTGAGGGACTGTATTTTCCTAAAAGAAAAGATTGTTTGGTCACTTTTCGTGTGCTTGGCAAGGCCTGTGGCCGATACTAATCGAGAATTGTGTATTCTCTCATTATGAAAAACGGCGTTCCTCTGTAGAGTGTATTGCCATTTTTTGTGGTGGTAAAGGGTTGTGTGTATCTTGTGATCTACAACTGGGTTGGGTTGGCCACAGAAGCACATGTGTAAGTCTGGTACCGGGGCTCTTAAGGGGGCCCTCTCTATTCTGTGTTTTTTCCTTAGTAAAAATCAGATAGCAGGTTAGCACATGAGCTGTGTGAAGCTGTTAGACGCTTCATGTAGCTGACTATGACTGTGTCATACTATTTTTTGTCGTTACATCGTATCATGGGTGTGGGGTCGTAAAGGGGTGAACTGGTAATCCTTTCCTCCCCTTCTTTGATGGGCAGGGGTTAAGACCTCCTGTCCTTCAAGGTTCCTGTCACGTTGCTGTTCGGCACGTTACAGGGTAAGGGGGGGAGGGAGTTTCCTGGTCCCACGCCCTGGAATATTGGGCGTGTGCACCGCAGAAATTCCCCCGCCACAGAGTACGTCACTGTGCGCGTCTCTGTTGGTAAGACTTCCGTGAGCTGTTCAGGTCCATATGATGGATCTGTTTCAGGGAGGGGTCAGGGCTCCTCCTCACAAAGCTCCTACTCGGGCCTTCTGTGAGTTAGGACTCTCCTTCCATGTGAGGGAGCCTCCTCAGAGTGCAGAGCCTCCTCCTCAGATTGTCAAGGTGAGTAGAACTCCAAAAAGGAGTCCTGCTCTATTGTGTGTATATTCGATTCAATTCGATTATTGAGTGTGTATGGGTTCAGTGCCTCCTCTTCGGAGAGCCCTGAAACCAAAATTTTACATGGCTCAATGTTGCAATATATTCTTTTCAATCTATACAGCTCGCGTGGGAAGTCTCTCTGGGGATTTCCGCCTCCTCCCTATGGGAGGGTGGTGGGATGTAAAAATGTAAAAAAAAAATACCCTCAGCCTGCGTCACGAGGGATTCATGTCAGTCTGTGTTCTTTCTTTTTTGAATAAAAAGAGGAAGGTACATGAAGCACGACGGCTCCGTGTCGTTCTCCCAGGCGACTTGGAGGAACAATGTTTGGTGTCTTGCTAGACTATCCATGTTTGGGTCTCGACGCATACATAGTGCTGGCTCGGTGTGTTTCTGTTACAGGATCACACAGGGGCTAAGTGCGCCTTGGTTGCTTGTTAAAACAGCGTTTTTATAGGGCAACTGGGATGGGGTTGTCTCTTCCGAGCGCCAGTTTACTAGGTTGTCTCGATGAATTCTCGTTCATATCTGGGGGATGTTAACGGAATAGATCTGAACAATGGTAGAGGGGTCTCACGCCCTTGGGGTGGGCCACTGAGCACGGTCTAAATGAGGACCGTCTGGGTGGCGCCCTCTTTTCATGTTTTAGATCGACACGCATACCTACCCCCTCTCCTGGAGTGGGCATGTCGGCGTGGTTAGGACACGGGACTGGTCTGGTCACGCTGGTCCAGGTCAGTTAACCCGTTGTCCGCCGGGGATGCAGATCTGCTGTTCTGGTACCCCGAGGGACTTTTTTCGGGGGGGAAAATGCCAGGTCGGTCCGGGTGTCACAGGGTTAGGCGCTATGGAGACCCTTGTTGGGTACATATTGTACTCTGCACTGTCGTAATGGCTTACGGCCATGCCAACCTGTACACGCCCGATCTCATCCGATCTCGGCCGCTACGCAGGTTTGGTCCTGGTTAGTACTTGGTTGGGAGACCGCCTGGGAATACCAAGTGCGGTGTGCTTGGGGCTGGTTCTCCATTATTTTCGCTCCTCTCTCACGCGTGGCGAAGAGGGGGCTGTTGGGGTGGTCTTGGACCTCCTCTGGCAACCCTGTGCTTCCCGTGCCGCCGGGCCCGGTCCGAAGTAATGTTTCATCGACCCGTAGGCCTGGAATAACCCTTTTTTGAAAACTGAAACACTTGTACTGCGGTATAGCCAGTTATGCCCGCAGGTGTGTTTTGGAGTTTTTTCTTGAGGGGTTATAGGAACAACCACCGCATAGGGTAACGACAAGGTGGTTGATTCCCTGGTGTGTTGGAGCAGTGTCAACTCCCGGGTTACCCGGTTGAGTGTGCCCCTGCACGTTCATGACGTCTGCCAATCATGTCAGCCTTCTCTGCCTCAACCCCTCTGGGTGGGTTTTTTTTAATGGAGGCTTGGTCATGCAACAACGCCAGCATACGCCCCTTCCGCCGGGGGGGGCTGTTCTCAGCTAACTCCTTTGGCGCCTGTCTCGTCCGCAGTGCTCCAGGCTCAGGTTACAGCCTGTTGCCTGGTTTCCCCGGTGCGCTGCCTGCTTCCGTTGGTTAACCTTTTTTGTGTGCTTACAGCCATGCTGACTGCCTGTTCTGCAGGGTCAGTGTACCAGGCGGTGTGCTATTGGGGGGAAAGGGCCCGCTCTTGGAGGGGCCTTATCCGAATACGCTGGCGATGTGGGGGGCGGTGTCACTAAGTGACCACCTGGTGGGGTCTTGATGCCTGGCGTCATTGACCTCTCCGGGCCCCCGTTTTCCAGGGGATCCAGTCCCTTCAGTGGGTCTGGGTCTTCCTTCGCGCTCCGCTACTACGGCCTTGCCACGGGGTTGGGTTTGTTCTTGACCCTGTGATTCTGGGGGCAGTAACGAGGTTGTTCCTTCCGTTCGTTCCCGGGTGGCATGCGGGTTGTGCGTGTGTGTAGTCGTGGGGTCAGGCCACGGTCTGCTCACCCTGTGCGTTGAGTTGCTTGAGTGCCTCTTCGCACGGTCGGATCCGTCTCCCTCCCGTCCTCTAATAGGGGGGGTATCCTCCATTAGGGAGGGTCGGGGGGGCTCGGTCCTCCCCGATCTGATGGTTGTGGGGGGCCTCAGTGGGGTACTGGACGCCACTGCGGCCTTTGATCTCCTTGTGGTGAAAGATTGGGAAGGAGGTGAGTGTGTGGCCACACACCTGCTTATGAAGGTAGCGGATGGGGTTGTGGCCAGACGAATGTTGGTATGTAAAGGTACATTGTGAATTTTTATTCAGTGCAAATGCACAAAGTGAGGTTAGTGCAGATGACGCTGAGCGTCACTAGTATTCATAGAAATTGGTTATATTCATAACCTTACGTTCTCGCTCAAACAAAAACATGACCATTTTAGCAAACTGCAAGAATTTCTGCTACTGTTCGAAAACTATTTGAAAATGTTGAATGATTGATAGGCAAAATACAATCCTTAAAACACACACAAGTTCTATAATGCAGAAAGAGTCATGAGACCGAGAATGCAACTGCATATTTACATTCCCAGTTCTCTCATTCGACTATCATTGGACCAAATCCCACTGTTACGGTTTGTAAGCGACCCCAATAGCACAACACAAGACAGGTATGAGAGTTAGCCAAAAACAGGGCGTAATTTATTATAACAAAAATGCAGCACTGTCCCTTTAAGGGAGAACAAAAATACACTACAGTCCAGCAATAATGTGAAGGTTCTGAGCCTGCTTTGTTCAAGACTCACCAGAGCACTGCCGACGGGCAATTCAACAAACTAGAGTCCATGGAAAAAGCGAGAGTACACAGAAATCCTCCCCGGGGAAAATGGGGAGCGACGCAACATCTCACACCGGAGACACGGCAGTGCACGGCACGATCTGGGGAAACGACACGGCAGTACACGGCACGATCTGGCAGTAGATGGCACAACGTCTCACACCGGAGACATGGCAGTAGGTGGTAGAATAAAGATGGCACGACGTCTCACACTGGAGACGCGCCGGTAGATGGTAGCAACAAGACGACCTGGCCACGAGTGGAAGTCAGTCGGCAGTACTTGTACTCTCCTGACGAGCTGATTGCCAACCACTCTCAGGTGCATGAGCTGATTGTTCGGCACTCCCCCGTTGGGAAGCGCACAGAGTTCCACCAGCCCTCACCCACAATGTAACCAAAATCTTCAACATTTCATATCAAAACATCTTAGTTCGTACATAATCTCACACACACCCCAAAACAAAACTCTAAACAGTTGAGAGTAAATTTGTTTGAATATGGCCACCAGTGATGTCACCGGGGACATTCAATCCTTGTCTTGCGTTAATTACAGCTCAATTAAATTATAAGGTCCCTAAAAAGATCTACATAATTTCATGGAGCTGTAATTAAAACAACAAGCATTCAATGTCCTCAATGGCATTATTTGAATGAATCTGAGAATTTTGGAGGGAATTCCTTTTATGGGTGTGTGTGTGTGTGTGTGTGTGTGTGTGTGTGTGTGTGTGTGTGTGTGTGTGTGTGTGTGTGTGTGTGTGTGTGTGTGTGTGTGTGTGTTTGGTGGTAGAGGAGGGGGGGGTGGAAACCACATTTATGGAGCATGAAGCCTCCCTAAAATGGACCCTAGCAACACCCATTTAACACTTTCACTACCACACTACCAAAGGGTTAACCCTTTCACTGCGACAATACAGAATGTTAACCCTTTCACTACCACACGACAAAGGGTTAACCCTTTCACAACCACACTACACAGGGTTAACCCTTTCACAACCACACTACACAAGGTTAACCATTTCACACTACCACACTACAGACGTTTAACCTTCTGTAGTGTGGTAGTGAAAGGGTTAAAAAAAATCCAAACAATTCCAAACCCAGTTAAAAGGGGAGGGAGAATCATCATATCAGTAACCTTGGGCTGATAATGCTTCACATTCAGCAGTCAGATGAGATGAAATACAAGAATCTTCGACGATGATGATGATTAGCGCCGCCCCAGAGAGCAAAGCTGTGTCTGTTCACCTCTGTTTTTACGTTTTTCAATGGACTTTCTTTCTATGCATTTGAAATTTGGTTTCACGTTTGTATTTGAATGTACACAGCCAGACAAAGAATAAGCATTGAGATGCAGAGCGGGAAGACTGAGTCATATCAGCTCATTACCATGTGAGTCAGGAGTCATATCAGCCCATTACCATGTGAGTCAGGAGTCATATCAGCCCATTACCATGTGAGTCAGGAGTCATATCAGCCCATTACCATGTGAGTCAGGAGTCATATCAGCCCATTACCATGTGAGTCAGGAGTCATATCAGTCCATTACCATGTGAGTCAGCAGTCATATCAGTCCATTACCATGTGAGTCAGGAGTCATATCAGCCCATTACCATGTGAGTCAGGAGTCATATCAGTCCATTACCATGTGAGTCAGGAGTCATATCAGTCCATTACCATGTGAGTCAGGAGTCATATCAGTCCATTACCATGTGAGTCAGGAGTCATATCAGCCCATTACCATGTGAGTCAGGAGTCATATCAGTCCATTACCATGTGAGTCAGGAGTCATATCAGTCCATTACCTGTTTCTTCTCGTTAGTCCAGCAGGGAGGGACCGGTGAGAACGTCTGTCTTGACAAAAGATGTCATTGATCACATCAAACCTCTTCCACCCCGGGTGCCGGCCACTCGGTCCGGGGCGAGCGTTGTGGTCAGACGCCTCGTTTAGACGCCATAGGATCAGAGGGCGCAGTAGAGAGGGACGGAAGGGAATGAGGGATGGAGCGGCGAATCAAGGGTGACTGCCTTTTTACGCGCCGTCATTAAGTTTAACGCGCCGCCGTGGCGGGGCTTCCTTTTTCCCTCATCTCCTCTGGTTTCAACTCTTGATTACCTTGGCCCTCAGCTCCTCTTACAGGAAATATTGCCATAGTAAAAGTGTGAAGAGATTTGTCCCCCTCAAGTCCAAAAAACGACCTGTATACCGGTACCTCGGCCCTTAAAGAATAATATTCAATCATTTAGTGTGACTTATTGAATGAGCGGGGAGGTGTAGATATCGTCATATATTTCGGGGGGTTAATAGCACACAGAGGGACTCTGAAAGGGGTATGCGGGGTTCTGAATGTAATTATGGCTCACTATGTATGTGTGTGTGTGAGAGAGAGAGAGAGAGAGAGAGAGAGAGAGAGAGAGAGAGAGAGAGAGAGAGAGAGAGAGAGAGAGAGAGAGAGAGAGAGAGAGAGAGAGAGAGAGAGAATCAGATCCGTGCTCCAGGCCTATAGTGTCATATTATGGGTTGTATACACTTACTACTTCATTCATCCCCGATTCATTCAGCCTCTCCTCGCCCTCACTCTCTCAAAAACAACAATTCACTGAATAAATGAGTGACTTCCCCTGCTAAGGTTAAAAGGTTTGATGTCACTAAACGTATTTGTGTGTCTGAATGTCCACTGAATGGCTTTTGGGAAACCAGTTGATTAATCCAACTGATTAATTTATTGAGAGAATTACTAATTTGTCACAAAAGAAAGAGCTTGGATCAGCATCAGCATTACACACTGTGTGTGTTGTTTTGTATATTTATATCCAACCGTAGCCATTGTGTGTAAGGATCTGTGCTTGCCTCAGCAGTTGGTGTGTGCGTGTGTGTGTGTGTGTGTGTGTGTGTGTGTGTGTGTGTGTGTGTGTGTGTGTGTGTGTGTGTGTGTGTGTGTGTGTGTGTGTATGTGTGTGTGTGTTAGGGTTGTCACGATACCAAAGATTTTGTTTCGATACTATACCAATATGAATTTCGATACTTTTCGATACTTTTCCTCAAAATCAGGGAAACACTATCAGATGTCATTATTGTTATTTATTTTAAAACACAACAATGAACAATGACAAGAATAAATAAATTAAATGAAAAGCAATGGCATTCAAAATGCTGGAGAACTTTTTTTGCACTCAAAACAGTTGCTGTACAAGGTTTCTGAACCCAGCTTTCTCAACTGTATATATATTGGAACTTGGTCCATACAGATGAACTCTGCGACTGCCCTGTTGATCCTTTTATCATCTTTGGACTAATTAGTGTACTTAATATGCTGCTCAAAAAAAGCGGAGGTTAGGTTGCTTCTGAGTGGGGGGAGTCACTCTGTGAGCCAAATGCAGCAGACTTCTGTAGTTAAAAAGAATTCAAGGGGTAGAAAAAGTATGGTTGTATTATTATTATTATTATTATTATTATTATTATTATTATTATTATTATTATTATTATTATTATTATTATTATTATTATTATTATTATTATTATTATTATTATTATTATTATTATTATTATTATACATTTGTCATAGCAGAGGGCCTAATTAGTTTGAGATACCATAACCTAGAAAACATTTTGATGAGTGAGACTGATTATAGCCTATCATAATCTAGAACTAGGTTATGTCATATTGTAGGCTGTTAAAATAAAATAGATTTCCGTTGTCTTTATACAGTATGTATGAACCATTAATGGGCAATTGTCAAATGTCTCTGTATAAATCACGTTTGTGACTAAGCTATAGAGATGCACATGTGCACCATTCATTTCTGTTGTGGGTAGGCAACAGGGGATGCTGTGTTTATTAGCCTTCAGCACGGCAGTTTAGGCTATGTATAGCTTATTATTAGGCTTTTCAATTTATTTTCTATTCTTGCGAATAGCATTGTGGACATTTTCTAATGCTCGTATAAGGAACTGTAGTCACGAGAGCTAGCATAGCTCGTCCAACGAATGTTGGCATCAATGGCATGACTACAGTACTGATAGGAGCTACTGTAGCACGTAACGTGCTAGCTCTCGTGACTAGTTTGTTGTTCTTCATTCCAGAAGGTTGCTTCCGGTAAACTAGCACAACGTCACCACTGACAGCAGCGCTGTGCTCCAATAGGAAGGCATTCACATGCATAAATGAATAAATAAACAAAATTAAAAAATAGTTTTTTTCCAAATGCAGTATAGTATCATTTCGAACACTCTAGTACTGCGGTACTATACTAATACCGGTATACCGTGCAACCCTAGTGTGTGTGTGTGTGTGTGTGTGTGTGTGTGTGTGTGTGTGTGTGTGTGTGTGTGTGTGTGTGTGTGTGTGTGTGTGTGTGTGTGTGTGTGTGTGTGTGTGTGTGTGTGTGTGTGTGTGTGTGTGTGTGTGTGTGTGTGTGTGTGTGTGTGTGTGTGTGTGTGTGTGTTTTGTTAGAGGAGTCATCCCAGACAGATCCAACTGGAGGGCCTGAGTCAGAGGCTCCCGGGTCCCACAACACAAGGCAGTCCTCTGAGGCCCTCCACCGTCACTGCACATTAATACACAAATAAAATACCACACCTATTGTTTCCTACAGGCCAATCCATAACACTGACAAGTAATGGGGGAGGGGAGGAGAGATACTAATAACTCTTACTGTAAAGAAGACAAAACATCACTATTATCCTTGGTCCTTTTATTGTCTATCAAAATGTGGTAAAACCCTGGCCCTAAAACGTAGGACAAACTATAAATTCTGATGTTGTGGGAGCTGTTAACTTTTTCTTTTATTCTCAGACTCATAAACTATTTGTTCACTATTGTAATATGTTGATCATTCACCATGAACAACAACACCAATTAATTTGAATTTAATATTAGCGGAGAACATTATCTGTTTTTTTAGCAGAATTGTTTTCTTGTTCTCTTCATTATTCAACAGTATTTCAACAGTAAGTTGTGTTGTGGTTCAACATGCAGACAACCACGGGAATTACTGTCAAGATGTTTTCAAAGAAAATTACTTTCACTCTTGTCCCTGTTAACACCTTACCGTATACCACTGTACAGCAGTATAAGTACAACAGTTTTCCTAGTGGAAGAGAAAGCATGTTATGGCTTTTTTTTACAGAAATACAATACATTTATTAAGCCAAACACACACGTACACACACACACACACACACACTTTACAGACAGGCTTTTAAATATATGCAATCGGGCACATTTTAACTTAAACTTAAAAAGAGTGTGTACAGCGATGTGGGACGCATGTTTTATATTTTAAATATATTTAGTCTTTTGTATTTTAATAGCAGTGGACCCTTGTAGGTGATTAGTTCACTAATGGCTAGTTTTGGGTCTTAGTCAATTAGGACTTTTTCAGTTGATTAGTCGTTGTTTGCCCTTTTTATATGCCAAATTAGTTATTTCCAATCATTTTGGAATGACTATATGCATGGAAACTACATTTTACAGATTTGTCGATTCAATCAACTGATTCATTAGTTGACAAAATGTTATAACTCTTGGTCGACTAACAGTAGTTGAGGACAACACTATACTCTTTCATCATCTTTTTATTATTATCTCTTTTTTTGGCACAAGGCCTGTTGACAAATGAGTCATTCAGTCCAATCCCCATTCTTCCATACATGACACACGACACAGGACGTCAGTATGTACGGAGAGAGACCACTATTTCCAGCCCTGCCTGTTGCCTTGCCCTATAGTATTAGTATAGTATCAGTATAACTTGTCTGGATCCGTCTCCATCCCTATCTGACTAACTCACACTATGTAGTCCAACCCTATACTCGCCAAGTACCCCCCCCCCCCACACACACACACACTGACTAAGGGGTCTTATCTGGATGCGCTGGCACTCGACCCTGGGTGGTGGTAGGTTCAGAGGGTGTGGGAGGGTTGTTTTATAAGCCAATCTGGGAAGTGACAAGAATAATAGACTTCTATAATTGGTGCCCCTGATTTCCTGGCAGGGCTTCAGGCACCCAAGAGGGTATAGCGTGTGTCTGTCCAAACGTGTATTTGTGCGTGCGAGCGTGTGTGTGTGTGTCTGTGTGTGTTCAGCAATGTGATAAACACTGTGGGCAGGGGATCTCCGTCCAGGAGCGGGTCTCATGCTTTAGCGGTGAAGTCATAGGGAACGGGCCTGGTGCAACCGGAGGAGAGGAACGGACGGACACACACACACACACGCATGCACGCACGCACGCACGCACGCACGCACACACACACACACACACACACACACACGCACACACACAAACATACACATTACCTTACCTTTACTTAACAAATTAATTAAAAGTTCCACATTCTTCTTTTAGGCGCAGCAGATAGTTTGGGTGTGTGGGGGGGGGGGGGGGGGGGAACAAACCTCTGAAATCTCTAAATAAAGTATGATACATATTTTTTTATACAAAATGTTCCTTTGCCTTTGCCATAGTATCCTAGTATTACTCTTTGTGTTCTTTACTATTAAAGTCGAACCTGTTCAAGAGTATACCTTCTCCGTCTCTGTGATTGCCTACAACAATTGGAACTCACCTACCTCCATCCTGACATTAGTCGTATAGTGTATCTTGTAGACCAGGCCCATTGCAAGTTGCTGTACTCTGTCGTCTACTCTAAGCCATCCTAGGTTGTCAAAGTGGGCAGGGGTGAGGTGGGTTCTAGGGGTAAGGTCAAGTAGAAGTCTGACCAATTTGTTTTGTGATGTTTGTAATCTTGTTTTTAGCGCCTTTGAGGTGCTTTGGTACCATGAGGTGCAAGCATAGTCGTAGTACCCTTGAATGAGTGCTCCTGCCAGAGTCTTCAGGGTATTCTTGTTTACCAGAGAGGAGATCCGGTACAAGAATCTAGTTCGTTTGTTGACTTTTTTTATTACCTTGGATGCCATTTTGTCACAGGAAAGATTTGCCTCTAGGTATGTAATTTCATCTTTCCTTGTGACAATATTGTCACCCACTGTCACTGAGAAGCCGTCGGTCTTGCTGAGTTTGTTATTTGATCCGAAGAGAATGGACTCTGTTTTACCCAGGTGTAATGATAGTTTGTTATCAGCGAGCCAGGTGCAGATTCTGCCGAGTTCAGAGCTGAGGGTTTTTTCAACCTGTAACTTGTTCTTGTCAGAGACCAGCAGGGCTGAGTCGTCCGCGAACAAGAACAAGTTGCAGTCACAAGCTGACGACATGTCATTTGCATAAATTAGGAACAGGAGCGGTCCTAGTATGCTTCCTTGTGGAACACCACAGCTCACTGTGAGAGGGGGGGATAGAGTACCGTTTACCTCCACCATCTGTTCTCTCCCCTCAAGGTAGGATTGCATCCAGCTCACTGATAAACTATCAAAACCAATTGCTTTTAGCTTGTCAATCAGAATGGAGTGATTGACAGTGTCGAAGGCCTTTTGTAGGTCCAGCATGACGATGACCAGGCTAGGGCTTAACATGTTAATTAATACTTAATATCACACCTTTTTGTACTTGAAGTTGACGCTTCAGAATAAGAAGGATCTTGTACATTGCTACCTGTCTATCTTTTTTATGCCCATCTTATGCCTGTATTTTTTACTGTTGTGAAGCACTTTGAACTGCAACCTCTGTATGAAAAGTGCTATCCAAATAAAGTTATTATTATTATTATTACATGTCCAGGGACGCCCAATGGTCCTTGAAGGGGGTCCAGGGAGGTCCCTATAGTAAAATGAAGAGTAGTTTGATTTCGCTATAACTTAAAGTCCATAAGGAACACAATGAATGAATGAATGAATGAATTAAGTTTATTTCGAGCCATTTAGCATGTACAAAAAAACAAACCCAGTGCATCTTCTCAACTGTATCGTTGATCTTCGTTATCAACCAAAGAATAAATAAAAACATAATAATCATTAAAAAAACAATCAGCAATCGAAAACCGGAACAATATTGATCTAATCAATTTGATTCAAAAACACATGGTTAACCGTCCGCGGCATATTTCTCAAGAATACGTTGTTTGTACTTCCTTTTGAAATCAGCAGCACTTTTTCTTTTTTCTTTTTTTTTCCTCTGATTTTCTCCCCGTCCCAATTAGTCGTTGTGCCAATTCCCCCCCCTCCCCTACCTGGCTGCTGTATGCATGTTCTCCTACGAGTCGGCGTCCCGAGTCGATCGCACGCTTCCTCCGAGACGTGCGCCGACAGCCAGTGATGTCTTTTCACTTGGCAGCGAGGACTCTCATTGGTGAAGTGTAAATAAATTGTATCATAATATCAAGCTTTGTCAAACAGAATAATCAGAATGAAAAAGAAATTACAAACAAAAAGTCAAGAGCAATGTAGTTAGTTGACATGTTCAAAAAACAGTATTGACATAGAATCCTGTAATAAAACATCTCCGATAACATATTGAAATTCTTGTAAAAATGTCTGCGGTCTAATTTGTGTCAGTTTAGGGAATTTATCATTCCTAAACTTTCACTAAATAACTTGACAGTGACCTAAACACTTATATACTCATAAACTTATAATAATAATTTTTTTTATTACAAATAATTTAACCCACACTTAGAATACAGAACTCAATCACACTCTCCTTCTGTTTGCAGGTTCAGAATTCTAAGGCCCTGTCCACACGAACGCTGGGTTTTATGTAACGTGATTTAATGTGCACAGTTGCACTGTTCGTCCACACGCAACCGGGTTTTTGGAACACTGCAACCATGTCCTTTCACAACCGGAGTCCAGGGTGGAGTTTTGGGCTCACCCCGGTTGCATTGGTTGCGTGTGGACATAGTAACCGAGATAATTTCCAGTGTTTATGGCAGAGCTGTCCCAAGTAGCTGCGGCTACCAACTAAGCTCATGTGTTGTCAAGTTGTTATATTTCGTATCTGGCTTATCGCGTCCCGCTCTTAAGCCTATTGAGATACCCCTTATCTCCTGTACCTACTGTACTCCACCACGAAAACAACTTGTACACCCACACCTGACCGGGTCCCGCCTCTATGGAGGCGTAGCCTATAAGACCATGGCCATGGTCACCAACACACCCTTCCTCTATTTTCGTTCCATCATATTGGATGCAGTGCACCTTATGTAACTAGTAGTATGAAAAAGATTGGAGGAATTGCGTAATGTTGAAAGCTTACCGGAGGTTTGCGTGCCCCTGGCATCTTCGAAGCATGTTTCAGCGACACGACGGGCCTATGTTGATGTTTCCTCGTCTGACGACAGCAGATCGAGGGGCAGCGTACATGGTTTGGCTATCAGGCCGGCTTGTACAACGGTGAGCCCTGTGTCATCAGGCACGGGTATTAGTGTTAGTAATGCTGGGTTGTTTGTTACACAACCATGTTGTGTGTCGGTGCCAGGGGGGAATGGTTTGGTGAACGTTCACTGCGGTGAACGGGTTCCAAACGGTCCTGCAAGCGTGCTGTTAAACAACTAATGCTAGCTACATGCTAATACTAATGCTACATGCTGAACTCTACTGCTACGCTGTTCTAATGTCTCCGCCGTGAGATGTTGTCACTTCTCCCTCCTCTTGCCCGGAGCTGTTGTGGGGGTTTTGCTGAGTCCTATTTACCTTTTTACGGGTAAATGGGTTGACAACAGGGTAGGCCGTGGCTAGGTAGCCTAGCCAGGTATGTTACCTTTGTGTTCCGGCAGGTCTGTTGAACGGTGTCCCCATCTGGGAGCCGATGCTTGAGCTCGGCGGTGTAGCAGTAGAGCTATACTACTGCAGGATGGGACTTAACGGCGGGTTAGGGCTCAGCTGGCTAGTTCCTATCCACATTGGCGTCGGGTAGTGGGGCTATGGGTCCAGCCGACATTGTAAACATGTTGCATGTTTGTGCGCAGGCGGTTGTTGATCTGGGTTCCACATCGCCTCACGCTAGGCTGTAGTAGTGTAGTGGGCTACTGTTTGTTCTGTCACTCTGCTATGAGAAGGTCTGTCTATACTACAGCTTTCTCTCCTCTCAACCATTCATGCTGACGGTCAATCGGTGTCTATTGGGGGAGTATGCGGGGGGGGGCTTTGTTTACCTTTTTTGGTAAATGGGCTAAGCTAGGGCTGGTGTGCTGTTGTGAATATTTTGAATGAAGGCGGGACTAGTTCGCTCTGGTCCGCCTCCCCTTAACGTTGTGTATATGGGTTTGCTCATTCTACAGTATTTTGTGGTTTAGTTCTTTTATTCATTTAACCCTTTCATGGTGCACACCACAGTGGAGGTTGCTGTTTCAGCGACACGACGGGCCTATGTTGATGTTTCCTCGTCTGACGACAGCAGATCGAGGGGCAGCGTACATGGTTTGGCTATCAGGCCGGCTTGTACAACGGTGAGCCCTGTGTCATCAGGCACGGGTATTAGTGTTAGTAATGCTGGGTTGTTTGTTACACAACCATGTTGTGTGTCGGTGCCAGGGGGGAATGGTTTGGTGAACGTTCACTGCGGTGAACGGGTTCCAAACGGTCCTGCAAGCGTGCTGTTAAACAACTAATGCTAGCTACATGCTAATACTAATGCTACATGCTGAACTCTACTGCTACGCTGTTCTAATGTCTCCGCCGTGAGATGTTGTCACTTCTCCCTCCTCTTGCCCGGAGCTGTTGTGGGGGTTTTGCTGAGTCCTATTTACCTTTTTACGGGTAAATGGGTTGACAACAGGGTAGGCCGTGGCTAGGTAGCCTAGCCAGGTATGTTACCTTTGTGTTCCGGCAGGTCTGTTGAACGGTGTCCCCATCTGGGAGCCGATGCTTGAGCTCGGCGGTGTAGCAGTAGAGCTATACTACTGCAGGATGGGACTTAACGGCGGGTTAGGGCTCAGCTGGCTAGTTCCTATCCACATTGGCGTCGGGTAGTGGGGCTATGGGTCCAGCCGACATTGTAAACATGTTGCATGTTTGTGCGCAGGCGGTTGTTGATCTGGGTTCCACATCGCCTCACGCTAGGCTGTAGTAGTGTAGTGGGCTACTGTTTGTTCTGTCACTCTGCTATGAGAAGGTCTGTCTATACTACAGCTTTCTCTCCTCTCAACCATTCATGCTGACGGTCAATCGGTGTCTATTGGGGGAGTATGCGGGGGGGGGGCTTTGTTTACCTTTTTTGGTAAATGGGCTAAGCTAGGGCTGGTGTGCTGTTGTGAATATTTTGAATGAAGGCGGGACTAGTTCGCTCTGGTCCGCCTCCCCTTAACGTTGTGTATATGGGTTTGCTCATTCTACAGTATTTTGTGGTTTAGTTCTTTTATTCATTTAACCCTTTCATGGTGCACACCACAGTGGAGGTTGCTGTTTGTCTTCTGCTGGAGCGCGGGCGGTATTGTCCTAGGCCCCACACCGCCTCACACCGCGCAGCCAGAAGAAGAGAGAGCACGGCCTCGTCAGCGGCGATGACGAGGCCCTCGACAGGCGGCCATGTTTTCCCCCGCCAGAGGTATCCTGGGCGTTGAATCGACAGGTGTCCACAAGGCCGACAGCCTTGGCGGCCGAGGGATCGGCCATGTTGGATGGGTTCGGCTTGAACAACAAGCCGTCACCGTCCTGCCGCGAGCAGCCCGCTCTCCGATCACTCCCTTCCCCAACACCAGCGGAAAAAGTGGGCTCTGATTGTTTCCTTTGGCTGCGGGCCGCGTGCCTTCGTTGAAGCGCGGGCGGCCCCACTTTTCGCTTCTCATGGGGACAGGGGCTGACACCCAGTTGATGGCTGAGCCTGGGTCTGTCCGTGAGAATGTTGTGCTGTCAAGCGGCTCCCACACCATAAGCTGTGTTGGTTGAGCCTGGTGTTACGTCTGTCAACTATAAGTGTTGTCAGCAGGGGGGCTCGAAACCTTTTGAGGCACACAGTGCGTGCTTCCCCGGCCTCGCCTTCGCCAGGCCAGGTATCATGTTGGTGCCTCCCACTCCTGAAAGATTGGCAGTGGTCTCGCAGGCACGCGTGATTTGGGTGGTAGTAATATCACTGCAGGGCTACGGTGTGTAGGAACCCATGGGGTCCTTACACCTTGCATGTCCGGCTGCAGAACAACTCCTCAGCATGTTCTGGAGGGGTGTTCAGTGGGGGGGCTTTTTTCACCTAGAAAGCCCCCCGTATCAAACCGGCCCTTTCTGTCGGGTGCGATTGCCTCATGGGTGGTGTCAGGGTCAGATGTCCCGACACGGAACGCTCTGCTCGCACGGTTCCAGGGTTGGCTACGCACAGCGGGTGGGACCGGGCCAACTATCTACAGTTCCTGGCCGACCTGCGCCACATGGCGGCGGGTGCGTTGGGAGTGTCATCACATATGACTACGGCAGTACCATATGTCGAGGTGGATGGAGAGAACGCTGAGGCGGGGACTTGTGTTTACACAACCCCACCCGTTTTCGGGTTTGGTACAGACCCTATTGTCAGGGTCTCCAGCAGTGACAGCTCTGGTCAACGAGATCCAATCTCTGTGGACGAAGCAAGCCATCGTCGTGGCGTTCTCCTCCCGGGGTTCTCTGGTGCCTGAGAAATCGGGAGGGGGGGTGTCAGACCCAGGCTGGACCTATCCCATGGGAAGGTCAGCATTTTTTGGATCGTCTCCTACCTGTTGAACACTGTCAGGTGGGGGTCTGGTTCTCCTCCATAGACCTGTAGGATGCGTATGCGCATCTCCGATCTTCCATCCTAGGGCTTACCTACGCTTCCTTTACAGGGTTAGCGTATGAGTACCAGAGGCTGCCGTTCGGTTTTCTCTGGCTGTCAACACGCTCGGGAGGTTCCGTCCTAGGACGGTTACGGCGCTGTCTCACGTCACGTTTTTCACCGACGCCTCCCTCGCTGGTGACGCGTCGGGCCAACGCAGTAGGGGGCAGCTGGCAAACCATGCTGCCCGGTCTGCGCTACGTTCAATGTGTTGGTGTTGAAAGCGGTCCTTCTGGTCCTCAAACGGTGTTGATCAGGACGGACGATATGACGTCAGTGTCGTGTATCGACAGACAGGGAGGAGTACGCTCCCCCCGTCTGCACCAAGCAGCTGGCGGCTGGCTATGGGCGTCCTCCATCTGCGTGGCCTGAGGGCTCCCCACATCCCCGGCAGGGAGAATGTGGGTACAGGTGTACTGTCGCAGGGCGGTCCTCATCCTGACGGGTGGGGATTACGTCCGGACATAGCCAGGCAGGTCTGGGACCGATGCCGTGCCGCCTGGGATTCTTCCCCATACATCTGTTAGGTCAGTTGTTGGGACGGGTACGTTGAGGGGCGCAGGTTCTTGATCCTGATGGTGTTACCATCCGGAATGCGCATGCTCCCTCCACTGTCGCGCTTTACGCGGGCAGATGACGTATGTTCCAAGTGTGGTGTAAGGCGGGGGGCCGGGACCCAGTCTCCTGCCCCCTGGATGCTGTCCTTAGTTACCTCCAGTCTCTCCTTGATTGACTGTCGGCTTCGACGGTGAGGGTATATGCAGCAGCTATATCCTCCTATCATGAGGGATTTGAGGGGATGTCTTGTTCAGCCACCCTCTTGTGAAGCGTTTCCTGCTTGGCGCTCGATGCGTTAAGCCGGTGCAACGCTCCTTGGCTCCGACTTGGGATCTTCACTTGGTCCTCGGTCGGTTGTCCTTGGCCCCGTTTGAGCCGCTCGAGCAGGCGCCGTTGGAACAGCTGTCGTTCAAGACCGCGTTCTTGCTGGCCGTCACCTCCGCTGAACGCGTGGGTGTGCTTTGTGCTCTCTCGGTACGTCCAGAGTGCCTGTCTTTCGTCCGATTGCGGTGCCACTCTGCGGCCTAATCCTGCCTTCGTGCCTGTAAATATCGGGAGTTCTTCCGCTCCAGGGATATTGTGGTTCAGGCGTTTCATCCGCCTCCTCACGGTAGTGAGTTAGATGCGGGCCTTCACCTGTCATGTCCGGTCCGTGCTTTGGGAATTACCTCAGCCGTACTCAGGACCTCAGGGTCACCGTTCAGCTTTTTGTCTGTCACGGTGGTTCTCATGCCGGTAAGGCACTATCGAACAACGCCTGTCCCATTGGTTGTGCGAGGGCATTGCCCTCTGCTACACGTTGGCTGGGCAGGATCCCCCTGGGGGCGTCAGGGCGCACTCCACTCGTGGGGTGGCTGCCTCTGCCGCTCTCCTGGGTGGGGCTTCGGTGGAGGATCATGGTCCTCCCCGGGCCCCTTTGTAAGGTTTTACCTCATGGACATGACCGGGGGTTCTGTCTCCCAGGCGGTTCTGGGGTCTGTGGTCTTTCCTGCTTCCCGTCCTTTGGTAGGGTAGCAGGAGTGTGTGGGTATGGGCCACAGTGTGTTAGGTCACACGTGGTTCCGCCTGTGCTGTGTGTTCAAGGGGTTCTAGTTCCCTCTTGCTCGCACTCAGGTGGAGTTGACTGCGCCCCCCCTTCATTAGGAAGGATGGGGTGACAGGGCTCCCCGAACCCCTTGATGTGGGCTTACGGGTCCTCAGGGGGTACATCTGTCGGGTCTCGTGTCCGCTCTAACCCATATCTCAATAGGCTTAAGAGAGGGACGCGATAAGCCAGATACGAAATATAACGATAGGTTATGTATATAACCTAGTTATATGAGTATTGGCTGAGCGTCCCGCTCTTAAGCGGCCCTGAGTTCCCTTTTGAGGGATCTTTTACTGGAACGGGATTTTGGCGAGGAAGGGTGTGTTGGTGACCATGGCCATGGTCTTATAGGCTACGCCTCCATAGAGGCGGGACCCGGTCAGGTGTGGGTGTACAAGTTGTTTTCGTGGTGGAGTACAGTAGGTACAGGAGATAAGGGGTATCTCAATAGGCTTAAGAGCGGGACGCTCAGCCAATACTCATATAACTAGGTTATATACATAACCTATCGTTATAAGGAACCCAGTCCAAACTACAACAGTCTGCGTCCCCTTAACAATTGTTTGTATTGAGCCGTATTGTATTGTACCCATTCTGCAATCTGTTAAATAACGTTTTCATCCATTCATTCTACTAGCGTTAACGTTACTACGCTAATGTACGCTAGCCGCAATGCTATAATGGAAAATCCCGATCACATTAGCATGTAAGCTAACAACATCAGCAATCTTTTTGTGAGACTAAACTCTCCGCTCTTGGTGGTAAATTGTGTTGATGTTGGTTTTGTTTCATCAACAAATGAGGCAGAACACACAGTGAATGTATCCTTTTTTGTTTATTGCACTTTTATTGCACTTTGTTTCTTGCTGCAAATAAATGCTATGTTGCTAATGGTTCACGCAAGGTAATTTAAAGATGGCAGGTTTCTGTTTTGAGCAGGACGTGTAGTGATGCGTTCAACCCTTCTGATTGGTTGAAAATGGCCTTCATGTTTGAACTACATCGCCACCTATTGCTTTGGCATTGTACTACATGTATATTACATCAGTTTAAACCACTGTCTGTGTACGGAGGTTTCTTTTTTTTTGAATAATTATAAAACCCTGGTGTCAAAAATACCTGTGATCGTGTGGACTGGGCCTAAGAGAAATCAAATCTTTATTTAAACTCGAAAAGGCAACTGAGGTTTCCCTAATTTACAGTCACGTCTGACATCATAAATAAAGCATATAAAATCACACAGCATATAAAATCACAACAATACGACAACGAGCCGATGGTATAGACAAGAGCAAGGATAACAAATACATTAAAACATGTACAACTTGATTGACAAAGGTTGGAGATCAAGGTCTTAAACTCTGCAACATAGCGGAGAATCTCAAGCCGTTGGGGTTAATTCCATGAGCTAGAGGAGCATCATAGCGAATGTTCTCTCTGGTTTTTGCGTCCCACAGGTGATGAGAGCTGTATAATCCCAGTGTGTACATACTTATCTGTGTAGTACAACCCATTGCAGTGGACTTAGTAGTATCAGCGCTGTTATGTTAGGTGTGAACTGTAGTGCTGTGAAAGCTGTTGGGTAACACCACCGATTGCCTAAGCCGGTGTAGTTGAGATGATGTTGTAACCAGTTGGACCTGGCCAGGGTTTGCCTTGTCATGTGAGTTCCATGTCCCCTGTCATCTCCTGCCACTGGCCGAGTTTGTCAGGGTGCGTTTGAGAGTGTGTGTGTGTGTGTGTGTGTGTGTGTGTGTGTGTGTGTGTGTGTGTGTGTGTGTGTGTGTGTGTGTGTGTGTGTGTGTGTGTGTGTGTGTGTGTGTGTGTGGGTGTGGGTGTGTGTGGGTGTGTGCAAGTGCCCACGTGTGTGTGTGTGTGTGTGCGATTGTGTTTGATTTCATGTGTTTTTTTGTGTTATGTAACTTGCAGTATGCAGTTTGTACATGCATCCACACATACTGTATATTGGATATATGTGTGTCTGTGTGCCTTTGTGTGTAATAATAAGTGTGCACAAGCGTGCTCCTCTTCCTCGCCAGAGGTGGCAGGGCTGAATTACAGCGGGCAGCCTGAAACTGGGGGGGGGGGCAAACAGGTCAAAGGTCACCTCTGACTCATGGCTGGTGGAATTCAGTCTGAACGCCAAGCCCGCCAAAACACACGCTATATACTCTGCCCTAAACTCCAGCAGGAAATGATCCTAATTAAAAAATGCGCCTGAGATTGGTGGTCAAAAAGTTAACCCTTTCATGTATACGGATGGGAATTTGGTGCTTACAGGAAGGAGATGGGTGCCCTCCCCTCCCCCTCCCCCACGCCACAGCAGAATTCCCCTTCATCTCTTTTTCCTTTTTTTTCATTCATTCATGGTAAGAGAGCATTACTCAGCACCTGAACATTCCTCATGTCTTGGCTGGTTTTGTTCACCAGTGGCTGTTTCTTCATGGTGAAGAATAGGCAATATATCAAGTACTACTAAGACAAGATAATGATACAAGCTCTGGTGGCTGACAGTGAAGAATGCATGGTGGTCTGATTTTTTTTTGGCAGGACACGTCTACGTACCGGGCCATACCGCCATATGATGGTTGTGCACTTTAGTACCAACTAAAGGACAATAGCTTCTCTGCAGGTTGTTTTGTTCAAGTTTCAAGTTTGTTTTTTATTTGTCACATATAACGTACATGTACTCTACAGTGAAATGCTTGGTTCTGTATGAGCCCCTGAGAATGTGCTTCATACAGTAACAACAAGTGAGTAGAAGAGGAATAACACTATACAATATACAAGCTAAAGTACAACCTAAGTAGGCCTACAATCTAAGTACAGTGAGTAGATATGCAGACAATGAGGTACAAAAACGTTAAGGCAAGGTGCAAATGCAAATGAGGTATGAATGTAGTGCAAATCTCTTTAATAAATAGATAAATATAATTTAGTGTTAAAGTGTCTAAAGTGAGTGTCAAGGTGAGTGTTTGTTCCTCCCCCAGTCCCTCTAAATTGTGTTGTGTTTGCACACTAAGACAGTCTGTGGGAGTTTTGTCACCTTTCTATATATATACGTTTAGTATTATTTAGACTGAGCAGACAGCAGGGCTCTTTCTGGTTTGAGAGGAGTGTGTCTTCTACCTGCCGGTGTGTGTGTGTGTGGTGTGTGAAGGTTTCTGTTGGTTGATCTTTTAGTCGGCATGCGGGAAAAACGTTTTATGACCCGGAGACTTACTTTCCCCTCATTAGGAAGCTCAGCTGGGATTTGAGTGTTAGTTTGTGGTGTTATCGGACCTTTTGTGTTGTTGATAGAAGTGGTGGCGGCGGGTTGTGTGTGTGTGTGTGTGTGTGTGTGTGTGTGTGTGTGTGTGTGTGTGTGTGTGTGTGTGTGTGTGTGTGTGTGTGTGTGTCTGTGTGTGTGTGTGTGTGTGTGTGTGTGTGTGTGTGTGTGTGTGTGTGTGTGTGTGTGTGTGTGTGTGTGTGTGTGTGTGTGTGTGTGTGTGTGTGTGTCGGGGTGAGGTTGTAAAGTCTAACGAGATATACATGACATACAGATAGACAGTACTGTTACATCCAGACATTTATGACATACCAGATCTACAAATCTACAAATCTACAGTACTGTTCATGACCTTGTAAAACATACAGCATGTCTGTGTTGGTATGTGTGAGCAGCACAGACTTGTGTGCATGTGATGAGACGTTGATGAGGATATAATGTTGATAATAATCTGTGGTGATGATTGCAACATGCTACCTTTACTACTTTATGTTCATGCAAGTCTGTTCTTCTTGTTTGTAAAACCTCAGATCACGTGATATCATTGTGGAAGGGGGAAATAGAATCACTGGCTTGATTCATATCAGAATTGTAATATTTTATTCACCAAATACAATGAATTTAAAGTGTTCACAGTATGAGAGACACACACACAATGACAACAGGACCTCAAAAGACAAGATGTACTCATCTGTTTGCCTCTTTGCCGTGGATTTATTAGGGTGTGATCGTCTAAAGGGCAATACTACTAAATTTCACAACACTGGATTCCAGCATATATTTTTCCTATATGCCCGATGAGACAATTCAGTTACTATTACTGTAGTAACCTTCACCGTCATCCCCTACGGCTAGGCATGTGTGAGAAGGGATCGCTCACAAAATATGCGATGTCTCACTTTCTGGTTCAGACGATCACTGAATCATAATTAAGTTCATTTCAGATGTGAAACCTCAAACAAGCATTCCATGAGTGTTTTATGGTTTCTAGCTTTGGGGACAGAGGTGTATACTGTGCATGTTCACAGCTATTGATTGAACAGCTCAAGGCAAGAACAGTAACATATGATCACATGAAAGACTAATAATGTTATTGCACCCAGAAGGCACCAATGTACTAAATACAGTGAATGGTACAGTTTATATTTCATTTGAATAACTCATAAATGACGCAAATCCTACTGTCCTGTATTAACACAGAATAAAGCATCACGCATGTTTCTGTTCTCTGAACCTCCGCTGGGTTTCTTGTGCCACTTATGGAGAATAATATCCTGCATTTGCTCTTGATTTGATCTCAATACCGTTAAATGGATTTATTTTGTCTTGGTTTTTTTGTCTTAAATGTTGATAGGAGTAGAATTTATGCCAATTTTTTATTTCTACAAGCTTTATTTTATGCTGATTTATAAATTTTTATTTACTTGTTTATTTTATTTATGTATTGATTGATTATTAGTTCCTGAATGGAAATATGATCTAGTGATGTGGCCATTTTCTTAAATTAATGATTCATCTAGTAGCCTAACAAAGACTATTAAAATATGGCCCTATGAATATTTTGTCATGTATAATAAAAACAGGGGTATTGGTTTTTATGACCAAAGGTAATTGAATTCCTTTTATCCTTTATAGCAAACACCTCTGGAAGTAATTTAAACAATTGAACAACAACTGTTATAAAGTTTGACAACCTCCACATGAAGTATTTTTATGAATGAGAGACCACCTCATTTTTGTCTCTCACTTTTTATTTGTGTTTTCATTAATAAATCTCCATCTCCTATATCTTTAAAAAAATGTTTTAGACATTTTTATTTTAGATCTAATCTGGATAATTGTTTAATTAAGTTTTTTGTATTTAACGCTTATTACTTATTAACACATGTCTTACAAAGGCTTGCATGGCTTACAAAAAAACAAGTGTTAAATGAAAGAATCCATATTATTGAATATCACATGGATAAGTGTTAGGGTTCATGGTCAATTAATCTTTTATTTATATTGAGGAGAAAATACTTGTATAATTAATGTAATAATAAGCCAGTTTATTAGCAAGGATGTAATATATAGGCCCAGTTGTTAAAGGTATGACAGAACCTTTACCAGGAGTTTCATATTTCTCATAGTTTCCCCCGCACACATTTTCATTAATTACACGATAAAACCTTGGATCAACTGTATACAATTCTTTATGAACAATGTTGTTGTGTGGTCACAACACAACTGAAATAAGCTCGCTTATTACAAATCAGCCTCTACAGGTTAATTCAGAAATTGGAGAAGAACTTTTATGTGTGTGAAATTGAGATATAGTCCATTTGAATCAGGTAGGTCGAAACAGATTAGTTTGTTTAGAGGAGTTTCTGAGCCTCATTTAGGCAAATTAGTTGAAAGTGAACATTTTCCTGTTACTTTGCACATTTTCAACATGTATATTGAAGTTTTCTTTTTTCGGTAGCTGCTGAGTAAATGTTGCAGACTAAGTGCTTAACATTTGATTCTGGTTGTAATATATCTTTGACAATTCCCCCCTCGGCTACTAATTCATGATGTGTGGAAAAATAAATAAAAGGGAATTTATCATTTCTAAACCTCCACTAAATAACTTGACAGTGAATCTCAGTAGCCTATATACTTATTATAATACTTTTTATTACAAATATTTAACAGCTCAAAACACAAATTTTACAATCCTGCTGTTTGCAGGAAACACATTTTAGTTACTCTTAAACTAAGATAAATGTTCTCTCTGGTTCTCCTTTCACACAGGAAACCTTTAACACAGTATTCCAGGTACTTACAGATATATTAAGAACACAATTACAGTAGAAAATACAAAAATATCAAAATCCAATATGTCCACTGTATGTTCTGCAGATAGTGAAAGTATATCCACAAAAAAAGCTGGAAATGAAGTTTTTTTTAACAGAAAGCCGGAGAGAGAGTCCTGAGGTATACAACGCATGCTTTTGACTAGTTTGATCTTTCTTTGTTGGTTGAGGCACCCAAGCTTATGACTCAGTATTGCTCATCGTAAGTCATGATTCAAGCCCGCCATTTCTCAAAACTGTTTCTTTCTCTCTCTCTCTCGCTCTCTCTCTCTGTTCTCACCAGTTTGTTTTCAAGCTGTTATTTGTATATTATTTGATGAATTTTCTGTTTCTTGGCCTCGTTATGGATACAGTAATGGTATCATTAGAGCATAAGTTTGTTAATTAGTTTAGTGAGTGAATGAAAACATGAAGAATTGTGTGTGGTGTGTGGGGGAGGGGAGAGATGAGGCATTTTGCCTCCTAAAATCTTTTCAGTTGCCATTTGATACGTGTTTCCTCCTGCCGGTATTTTTTTGTCGCATAAGATCTATCTCGTTCTTCTCTATGAGACTTCATACTATCTCTCCTATATATCCATATTGAGGATATCCGTTGTGTTAATCGTCACAAGACTTCACTGCATTGTAAACTAATTAATTTACCACTCTATTTTCTTTTCCTCATCATGACATAGCTTTGTGTGTGTGCGTGTGTGTGTGTGTGTGTGTGTGTCTGTGTGTGTGTGTGTGTGTGTGTGTGTGTGTGTGTGTGTGTGTGTGTGTGTGTGTGTGTGTGTGTGTGTGTGTGTGTGTGTGTGTGTGTCTGTGTGTGTGCGCGTGCGTGCATGCGTGCGTGTGTGGGGCACTTGCTTTAAAGAGAAGGTTATCAGCAGTAAAACTCAACAGTACATGTCGTGGTCCTGCCTTTGAGCAAACGTTGAGATCTTTGATGTGTCTTCGGGCTTTGATGATGATGCCTCCCTGCCAATTTACAGATTACAGATATACACACTGAGAGGAATGCTTAGAGACAATAGGCCTGGGGGGGGGGGTGAGTTACTGGGTGTACTGTACAAGCTACATAAGCATAATCCAGGTCTTTAGTATGTATTTGTTTAGTGATTAATCACTAACTCTGATGTAGGGATGGGCCATTCACTCTTCTAGGGCATTCTCTGGCTGGCTTTTTTCTCCTTTGTGTGTGTGCGTGCGTGTGTGCGTGTGTGTGTGTGTGTGTGTGTGTGTGTGTGTGTGTGTGTGTGTGTGTGTGTGTGTGTGTGTGTGAGAGAGATAGAGAGAGAGGGTGGTGTGGGGTGGTGGTGGTGGGGAGGGGGGGGGGTTGAGTAGTATGCTTGTAGTTGGTGGCTGTATCTTGTAAAGGGTTTCCTAATATGGGCTGTCTTACAGGAGTTCCCTCCCCCTGTGGGCCAGCCCCCCCCCCCCCCCCCCCCCCCCCCCCCAGGTCTCAGCCAGTGATGATACAGCCTTGGCTACGACTCACTTCCTCATTAATTGGCTGAAACCAGTTCTTACAGGGTATGTGAGAGTTCTGAGAAGTCATTCATTTCTACCCGCTGCAGTAGAGGAGCCACACTGCAGGGGAGTTGAACGGGTTCACGGATGTCTGTGTGTGTGTGCATGTGTGTGTGTGTGTGTGTGTGTGAGAGAGAGAGCGCTGAGCGAGGGAGCGGTATGTATGAGAGAGAGAGAGAGAGAGAGAGAGAGAGAGAGAGAGAGAGAGAGAGAGAGAGAGAGAGAGAGCTACGCGAGCGGGAGAGTGTGGGTGTCTGCTGTTGCTGCCACTGCGTATGTGAACAAGCCAACTTTTTTCTTCTTTTCTATTTTCTCTCTTTTTTGTAAGAGAACTACTTAGTATAGCTTCGGTACATCCTGTTCTCTTTCTCATTCCGTTTTTTTTCTGGTCTATTTTGAATTCCTATCATTGAGGATGAGCTGTTAGAGGTTGTGGTTTCTCTCTCTATTTCTTTCTTTCTATCTCTCTCTCACACGGAGGGAGGGGAGAAGACGGCACTGTACAGGAGATAGGAGGCATGCCTCTCTTTGTTGCTGTCCTTGGGCTGGTGAGTAACAATGATGTGACGTGATTTGTGTCACCCCCCCCTCCCTTCCTCCTCCTCCTCTCTTTCCCTTCTTCCTTCCCTCCCTCTTTCCCTCCCTCCCTCTCCCTCTCTTTTTCTCCCCTCTCTGTGTGGAGCCAGTGGTGTTCCAGTGCTGGGTGCGGCACTGCAGAAGCCCTTCAGGGACTACTTGCGGAGCCAGAGGGCCAAGCTGCACCTCCCGGTGCGGGTCTCCCAGCCGTAAGTACATGGGGGGCCTCTTTTCTCAGGCCCCCTTCTCAAAACCTCCTATTCATTCATGTGTGAGTGCTAAGAAAAGAATGTGGCCCCTTACTTTTGCCTCACCCTCTCTCTCTTTCTCTCTCTCGCTCTCTCCCTCTCGGCTCTCCTCTGAATTCTTTTTTTTGTATCTTTCTTTATCTGCGTCTTCCGCTTTTATCTTTGTTCCATTTTCTCTCAACACTGCAGCTTCCTTTTCAACCAGTTTTCCCCCACTGCTCTTTGAAAATGTCTTCTTTATTCATACCTCTATCACTTGATTTTTTATTCCTATTTCTGTATTTATTTACTTTAATGTTTTTTGTTGTTGTCCTTAAAGTCTCTATTATTGCCAAGGACTAGTGTTAGTAACCTTGTGTAGAAGGTGATCTCTCTCTACGGATGTTAATACTGTACATCGTGAGAGTCCGGCTTCAGGACTAGTGGCAGAATGACACGGTGCGCTATTGCTGTTGGGCGGGCAAGCGGGGACAGAGGAGGGAGGGAGAGAGAGAGAGAGGGAGAGAGCGAGAGGAGGGAGGAGAGGGGCCAGTGTGGGGTCTGGCTTTACTAGTTGTATAGAGCTGTACTACTGTAGCGCAGGGCGTGCTGAGTCATGCTCCCATCTTATTGCGAGTGTGTGTGAGTGGTCACTCCCCCATGTCACACACACACATACCCACAAGCACTGACGCTCAATGCCCTGCCTGAACCCGGCACTGACTGTAAGGGGGGGGGGGGGGGTTCAGGGAGGGCGGGAAGGGGGGGGGGGGGGGGGGACAATCCATCCCAACTCCCCGACTAGAACAAAAAGAGCCAGGTTTAGCTGTACCCTTATCTATCTTTAAAAGTATTTTTCCCCTCCTTCCTCTGCGCTCCCTCTTTCTCTCGCTGTTGCTCAAAGTGATTCATTGAAAATTACCCCCCCCCCCCCCACACACACACACTTCTTCTTCTTCTAATACGCGATCACTGGCAGAGAAGAAGTGAAAAAATTGGGGAGAGAAATAGAATAGACTTTGGAGTTGCACAACGAGAGATTAAGGCAGTTCTCAAACAATGTTCCTTTTTTCTTGTAACTTGAGCCTCCTGCAGTTACAGGAGGGAGAGAGAGAGAGGGGGGAGAAGAGGGAGAGAGAAGCGAGGCAATTTAACTCGGCGGAGGCAAGGCTGTGCGAGATGGGGTCAACGGGGGCGTTAGGAGGGGGGCTGCCGCGTGTTTTATTACCCCTGATCTCTATCTGTCTTGCACATGGAGCAGGCTCCCCCACCTAGCCTCCAGCATCAGACATGGAATGGTTGGGAGTATAGTAGGGCGTGGGGTGGAGGCCATACAGACGGCAGCACTGACCAAGCACTCCTTCTCTCTGTTCTTCTTTTGTGTGTGTGTGTGTGTCCCTGGCAGGAGGAGCGCTGGCTGCCATGGCTCTTTTGAGAAGGTTGCGGTGGTGGGCACCACAATCTGCTTCTTCTCCGTGGTGTGCTCCATTGTCAACTCCATGGCCCCATAGCTATACGCCAAGCGCAGGCAGCTAGGAGGAAGACCTCGAAGGGTCCAAGATGGAGTGAGGGCGCCACAGCCTCATGGCACTCACATGTTCTGGTCTCTCTCTCTGGAAACTCCAGCACAAAAGCGACCACCACCTCTTCCTCATTTCTCCTCTCCTATGGGCTTCAGTCAGACAGACACCCTACCATTATCTCCAGAGTGCCTCACTATCAAGCCTCCAATCCGTTTTTCTTTGTATGTGTAACAGCGCAGTTACGTTGAACTTGGGACTTGACTTGCTTGCTTGTTGAAGGCTTTTTATGTCTTGGTGACAGTCGTTTTTCGGACTCTGTCCAGGGCTTTGTTCTCCTTTTTAAGGTAGGTGCTCGGTACCGTGTGTTTCGACTGCTTTTGTGTGGATGGGACATCCAGATCTCCAGTGTTTTAAGAGCAGAGGGTGATGGTACTGGCTACCTCTCTTCAGTAAGGCCTTAAGCTGTTTGGTCCAGCTTCTATCACCTGTAACCCACTCTATTTCACTCTTTATCTTTGGCTTAAATTGATCCCTTCTACCGTCAGTATTTTAAGTGCTGTACTGTAACGTCAGCACTAATGTCAAATGAATTTTGTGAGACTTGGATCTATTTTGGATAAAAAAAATCTGCTTATTTATTCAATGTTACAGTATATATTTATTGTTGCCGCTGTGCAATAATGCCAATACAGCTTTGGCGAGACAAGGCGTTTACATGGACTGTAAAATAACTGTCGTCCACTTGAATCACATTGTGCTTCATCTCATTCTTAACACCGTCATAGAGTTGTAGTTAAATCAAAGTGGTTCAAAAAGGTTCTCAATGACTTCACATCTACCTGTACGACCATTTCCATTGTGTAATACAGTAACCTCATATTACCCTTTTGGACTTGATCGGCCATGAATCATTCTGCTGGTTTCTTTGTCTGCTCTTATTGTTCCACTTCCAGGAAGAGAGCACATGAGTCAGCCTAGGGACACTTAACAGATGCAGCCATACTGTATACTGTATATTGAATCAGATCTATGACTTGTGTGTTGTGTGTATGAATGGGAGAGGGAGAGAGAGCGAGGTGGTGAGGGGAACGGGGGGGAGAACAATGTTTGTGTGGCTGCCACATTTGCTGCTCTCCCTTTTATCTTGTATGGACTTAAAAGCAGATTGTGCTCCACTGTTAGACTAGCATGCCTGGTAGTTCTTTTGTATCATGGATAGGAACTTCTTTTTTTAGACGGTTTGTGTCAGGGATAACTGGCTTAAGGCTTCATGGTAAGTCATCTTCTTTGTCTCCACTTGTCTTTGGAGTTTTCAGATCACGCTGTTCTTTTCTCTCTCTCTCTCTCTCTCTCTCTCTCTCTCTCTCTCTCTCTCTCTCTCTCTCTGCACTCCAGTGCCCATAAATCTCAGTCAAGGATACCAGGTTCTTTTTTGTCCGGCATTTCTCCAGCAGTTCTAATAGAACAAAAGCAAAAACGCAACAACAAAAAACATTTTATGATCATGAATTTCTTTTTTTTAATGGGGTCATTTATTTATTTATTTATTATTTGTACTCTGTGGATAACGCCAGCTGTCTTTTGAAGTGCGTTTCTTCTATTCCTAATCGCATCTGAAATGTTTTTTTTCTTCCTTTTCTCTCTCTCTCTCACTCTCTCTCTCTGCCGTTGCCGTGGTATGTTGGAGAGAGCTCGGTTGGCAGAGCAGGCACAAGCGTGGAAAGGGAGGGGAGTGATTTGAGGGAGGAGAGAGAGGCGAGAAGCGAGGGAGGGGAAAACGCAGAGCGTGCAGTGAAAAACGTCTGCGCCGGTGCCGTTACCTCAGCTGAACCTCTAAATGAACTCGATGCACTGGCCCAGTCACGGAGCCAAGAGACGAATCACTCGAGTAGATTCAAAACAGAGGATCACTGTTGAAACGCGCTGAGCCCCTCTCTGCACTCCGCGCGAGCTCTAGCTTGGTACGTTGTGAACCACTCGTTCTCTTCCTCGCACTGGTAAGTAAAACAAATTATAATAACACTGGATGTGTATATAATGTGTGTGTTTTGTGCGTGTGTCTCGCGGGCATGTCCGTCACTCTCTCGGCCTGTCAATTAGCTTATCAGACTGGTGTTGGCTGTTTCATTGCAAGGCAACAACAGCCTGTAGGCTGCCTGACATTTCGGGCTCTTTCATCTGACCAGCATCCTGTGTTGTCCTTCCTGTGTTGTTGTCATTGTCTCTCGGTTCCCATTCGGAGGTGTGCGCTCTGATGTCACTTCCCCCTTTTATCTCTACTGTTTGTGAAATGTCGGAGACATTAGTCTATTGTTTATTTCCTCTACACCGATATCTATGAGTTTTTTTTCTTCTTCGTGTGGGGAGTTTTTTTCTCCTCAACTGTCTGTAAATACAAAGGTAGTGTTGTGTAAACTATGGACTTTCCCCTGTGTGTGTGTGTGTGCCGTGGCCCACTTTTCTCACCAGTATCATCGGCTTCCCATTTTAAAACAAGACGTGTTTTTTGTCGGCGTGTGTGTTTCCGGGGCTTGGCTCTGTCCTCTTGATTTTCCAGAGAATCCAGAAAGCACACACCTTATTGCAACACGTTGTGACACCCAGTCAGCTCGGTGTGGTAGTTGGTACACACAGTCCCCCTTCCCCTTTACACTTCTCTCTTCTCCTTTACATGGTGTCCTCTATTGCTCAATCGTCACATTTTATGTCGAACATTGCTTTTTTTTCTTGCTTTTTTTGCTGCCACAAAAAAGCTATGTTACACAAAGCTGAAAATCATCACTTCACAAGTAAATGTTATGTCTGCAGTGATGCATTTTGTCATGAAGCTTATTAATTAGTTATTATTAATAACTTCTTTTTTGAGAAATTACTTTTGTTTTGTTATTCCTCTGGAATAGTGCAAAAGGGGGAAACGTTTTTTTCTTCTTCTCCTGGTCATGAAAGCAAAATCATGGGATAACATTGGAATGGCCCTGCTGGCTTGGGGAGTGTTTTTCTTGGCAGTTACAGGACGTCCCGTTCCATAAGGGAGCCCCCCTTTGGCGTGCCTGTCTGAATGTGTGTGTGTGTGTCTGGAACGTGTGTTTATATTTATTATGTGTAAATGCCTGCGTGTCTATGTAATAGCTGTCTCTACCGGGTGTATTTTAAATGTGTATGTACTGTCGTTATATTTCTGTCTTCTCCATAAATAAAGTCTGTAAAAAAAAAAAAATTGGATTTGGGTTCTGTTCATTATGTGATTCTCTTGACCACATGGGCCCATGCTGACCCGGAGGGCTCCACAGAATCTCGCATGTCGGGCCCCAGGAGAGGCCCGAGGAGGATTATTGAGTCCATCACACTCAGATTTCATTGGCTCACATTTCAGATCCCAGCGGTTATTGCATTACTGATTTGTTCCCTTTCACATTTTGGTTCATATCCATTTCAAATTGAGAAAATAAATAAATAAATCAAAACCTGTGGTTTGGTTTTAGTTCATGATAACATATGTTTCTATTATGGATTTTAGCCTGTGTAAGTCAGGGACACTTAGTGTAAGTACTTTGCTCTGGTATTGTTTTTTGTAGTTTTAAGAGCACAACATCCACATAACATTAATATGATGTCTCAGGGGAGGGGGGGGGGGGGGGTGTCACGAAGCAGAGTAACAGGTAAAACACGTACTGTAGACGTAAAATGATATGGGCAAAAAGATAAAATTACCTCATGTCTACAGGAGATCACTGACTTGATTACTGTAATGATACACAGTCTTATTGGCTGCATATTCCCCCACTTTGTAAAAACAGGGGGGAAGATTTCAGCTTGTTAAAATGGTATGTAACTTGCACTAATATGGAGTTAATGTTAGGAGATGTGTCATGAATGTTTTATGTATATTTAATGGGTAGATAAATCCCTGCTATATACAGTATATTTATTACATTTGACTGTTGCTGTGTCCGTTGTTAGTGACGCACCATAACATAAATCTGCATGGATTGTTTAGCATAACAATGTATAATATGCACAATATGTTCTTCTCTGTTGTAGACTAGGCATCACGGTATAGTATAATTTAAAGGGATACATATGTCCACCACTTTCTACAGCCTGCTATTTTAGTAATTAAATATGAAGTATAGTCTAAATAGCAAATAGTTTCTCAGTTAATTAAATGATAGATTAATTCATTAAAATAGGTAGTTGTGGCTAGTTTATTGTAGTTTCAGATCTTTTATTCTACAAATGAATGTTACTAGGATGCTGATTTGCTTGCAACATTAATTAATAACAATTAATTAAAATACATCATGTGTTACAGTGCAGTTGCAGATATACTAAAATGTATGTGTTGGTTTTGTTTTCAAGACTTGCAATATTGGTTTTCTAAACACTCATTTGAATGTCTACTTATCAAGAAACACCATCTAATTAGTCTTCCTTCCTAATTAGTCTATTAATGACATTATTTGTGGTATTTCTTTCATCATGTAATTAAAAAGGTTACTAAAGTGATATACAATAATTCTATAGGATAGTAGGGGCATATTACTCTACATATGGAAAGATTCTTCTTCCCAAATTGTTGCTGACACAAACACTTTATTTTTTGTATGTACATATAGTGTTAAGTAAGAGTATACAGAATAATTGGTCGGATTTATGCTAAATATATACCAGTTTGTATTCACTGTAAATTCTAGTGTTAAATATACCATTTGTGCTGATGGGGTTAACACTATAATAATATAAACTCTTTGTGAGTACAATGAAAAGGGCCTGACCTAATCGTCTATAAAGAGATTCATTCTCTGTCTGAGGTCAGATTTAGTATGACCTGTAACGATGAAACCTCTGTCCTGAGGTCAGATTTAGTACTGTATGACCCAGAACAATGAAACGTATCTGTCCTCAGGTCAGATTTAGTATGACCCGGAACAATGAAACAGATTCATCCTCTGTCCTGAGGTCAGATTTAGTATTCCAGAACCATGAAACAGATTCATCCTCTGTCCTGAGGTCAGATTTAGTATGACCCGGAACAATGAAACAGATTCATCCTCTGTCCTGAGGTCAGATTTAGTATGACCCGGAACAATCAAATGGATCCATCCTCTGTCCTCAGGTCAGATTTAGTATGACCCGGAACAATGAAACAGATTCATCCTCTGTTCTCAGGTCAGATTTAGTATGACCCGGAACAATGAAACAGATTCATCCTCTGTCCTCAGGTCAGATTTAGTATGACCCGGAACAATGAAACAGATTCATCCTCTGTCCTGAGGTCAGATTTAGTATGACCCAGAACGATGCAGTGAGGGGAGGGCCTATTCCCAGAACGACCACACCCAGACCACGACGAAGAGACTCCCCTCCGGGGTGCGGGATAAAACACACAACATGCAAATCCTGCCTGTTCAAACAGGCTGGGGGACTGATATTCAAATGATGAGACTGCTTTTGTCCTCCCTCCCTTCCTCTCTCTTCCTCTCTCTCTCTCTCTCTCTCTCTCTCTCTCTCTCTCTCTCTCTCTCTCTCTCTCTCTCTCTCTCTCTCTCTCTCTCTTTCTTTCTGTCTCGTTCTCTTAATCCCTCTCTCTCTCCCTCCCTCCCTCTGTCACGTAACACAAAGAGCCATGTCCTCTCTCACCATGTGCTGTGCGTCCATGATGCTGTTTTAATTGCTCGCAGAGTGAGTCAGCCTCTCTCTCCGGGGGGCTTTCCCCGCCCCGTCAGCAGGCTAACCGCCGCGAGCGAGGCACACTGAAATATCACTGACTTCATCTCGACGAGCCAACTCTGTATTTAGCTGTCCACTCAGTTCCACTTACATTACACTCTTATCTCGGTCCAAATTATTCTGACATGTCTTCTTTAAACAAGTCAAGAAGAAACATCACAATAAATCAAGAACAAAACAAAAACACCATGAAATCCAAAATAAAATGTTAAATAAATAAATGACTGCAACACTCCCAAACATACCCCACACGAAGGTAAAGAAAACCTCACTAGAAACCTAGCAATAGGAAAAAAGCACCACAGGCAATGTGGAGGGGAGAAACCTTAGAAGGGCCGTTCAAGGGGGGATCTCCCTTCTTAGATGGCGCTGATAGTGTTGTGACAGGTGAAACAGTTGGTAAGTACAGTATGTACATATACGTGTAATGAAACACAAATAAGTACATGCAATAGCAACAGGGACATAAGAACATTTTGAAAGATCGAAAATGCTGATTTAAGTGTTGGTCAGGAGGAGTTGAGTAGGTAGGAAGGCATGTCATTGTGCCTTCCACTGGGGAGGCACTGCACACGAGGTTGAATGATTGATTGTTGAATGAATTTTTATCTACTTTTTCTCCCCATTTTCTATTATCCAATTCTTCCCTCCCCTGTCTCGAACGTCGCTAGACCATGCCTCCCACTGGTCGGCTGCAATGTGGACGAAGCCTTGCATCACGTGTCCTCTCCGGTACACGAAGAGGCAGCCGTCGCATCTTTTCACCTGCACAGTGCAATCTCTCAGTGGCGAGGAGTAACGCGTGGGAGGCTCACGCTGCTCCCGATACTTCCTGATTCTGCTGTACAGGCGTACCAACTGACCTGTAGGAGTCGCTGACTGTCCACAACGTCCGATCCCCACCCACCGGCTTTCCCACCCCCTAATACTGCCAATTGTATGAACGACCAGCCAAGCCGGAAGCAACGCAGAGAGCTGGGCTCGAACCCAGTGTCTCCTGCGTTAGTGGCGAGCGCCTTGCCCACTGCGCCACTTAGCCGCCCTATATAACAGCTTTTATCCAAAGCACTTTACAATTTGTTCCTCACATTTTACCCATTCACTCACACCTGCTTAAATAAATAATATAAATAAATAAACACACTGACGGCAGATGCAAGGTGCCATTAGGGGTTAAGTGTCTTGCTCAAGGACACTTCGACACGCTGCCCGGGAGGAGCGGATCCACTGTCACCCCCCATATGGAGGTTGATGAGTATAGTGTACAGAGGCAGGCGTCCACAAGAGCAACGTTATCTTCTGTGCATGAGATGAGCATGGGCTTCTTCCTTCCATGAAAACAAGAGGCATTGCTCCCGGAGAACTGCTGGACTATCCAGATCTGATCGGAGGGTTATTTTCACTGTCCATCCCCCTGGTCTCCCTTCATGATAAGAGACATGAAATTTGGCACTATATGGTAGATGTGCTAATCTAACAGATGAAACCACAATCAACCAGAATGGTGGTGCCATGCTTATACTACAAATCCAAATGTACAACTTTGAAAATATATAACTCCATCACTGTAAGTCCAGTGCCCACCATGTTGGCTTATACCTGCAATTATGATTTTTCATTTCTAAAGCATTCTTCCCCAACACCAAATTTGGTAGAAATCCAAATTGCACCTATTATGTAAATGTGAATGCAGAAAAACTTCCGTATCCTCCCCTGTACGTAGGTCAACCACTGTAAAACCTAGAAATAAAGTTTTAATTGGTTGTATTTTAAATTGCACCTCAAAAGAAATTTTTGGCATCTCCAACATTAATAGTTCAATTATGACTAAATTTTCTTAGTATTATTGACCTATAGTGCGTCAAAGGGTTATAGCCAGAATCCTTATGCCTTTCAACAAATATTCATCAATGGAGATGAGAGAGGGTGTGGTTTGACACAATAATGATCATATACCATACCTACAACAGTTAGTCCAATCGTGATAAAACTTGGTATCTTCCGGTTAGGAAACACCCGTTCAATGTTTTATGCAAATCCATCAAATGAGGCCACTCAGGGACACTTTGTATGCTTCTTTTTAATTAATCATGTTCCCTAGACTAATGATGTGTCAGTCATTTGTTTGTAGATCTGAGGAAGATTTTAATTATTCAATAAAAAAGTTCTAGTTGCAAACTTAAGTGTGCTGGATCTTATTCCTTTGTCTGGACTGCACTCGCTCCAAATTTGCGAGAACAAAAGGTTTGAAATTACTAAGAAAAACAGCACAAAGTGGCCCCATTCACTCCCATTCAATTAGGTGCAGTTAACACTTAACTGCGCTAGAGGGCGCTCAACAGCCAGCTGCACGTGGTCGATGGAGAGTGTGGTGGAAACAGACTTGATTGATTGATTGATTGATTGATTGATTGATTGAAAACATTATTTTAAAGATTTATTTGTTGGCGTTTTATCGCTTTATTACTACTGGGCAGTCCAGTAGGGAGAGACAGAGGAGAAATGGGAGACGACATTCGGGAAATAACAACGGATTCGGGAATCGAACCCGGGTCGCCCGTGTTGCGGCTGAGCGTGCTATGTGGTTCGCCACTGGGGCGCCCCAATTGAAAACATTATTAACAGATTGCTGAATGGGTACAGTACAGTACAGCACAATACATACAATTGTTAAGGGGATGCAGACCAGAGAAAGACTTTCGTCTTGTTTACATCAGGGTCCCCCATTTTCAATTCATCATAACATATATATAGGGGTGAGTGGATCCTCAGTGGCTCGCCTTCAAATGGTGCAGAACGCCGCTGCACGTCTTTTAACTGGCACTCGTAAATATGACCACATCTCACCAATTTTATCCTCACTCCACTGGCTCCCCGTGCACTTTAGGATTCATTTTAAAATTATTTTATTTGCTTTTAAAGCTCTTCATGACCTTGCCCCACCCTACCCGTCTGAGCTGTTGCAGGTCTATACACCTTCTCGCTCTCTCAGGTCAGCTGACCAGCTGCTCTTAGTAGTGCCTACAACTAGTGTGGAACGAGCTGCCACTGCAGATTAGGCAGGCCTCATCACTGCCCTGTTTCAAAGGCCTCCTTAAGACCCACCTTTTCTCTCTGGCTTTCGACACCATGTAGCTTGTTGATTTTATGATCTTATTGTCTTACTGTGATGTTGTTGTATCGTTTTGTTACTGTGTCCTTTGCTTTTAAATATTTTTTAAGTACTCTGATCTATTTAAATTTGTATTGCTGCCTATGTTTACCTTCTTTTTTTCTTCTCTTTTTGGTACTCTTGTTTTTAATTTTGTAATCTATTTTTAGCGCTGCTTATAGTTTTTTAATATGCTGCCTCTGTACAGCACTTTGTGCCCCTGTGGCTGTTAAAGCGCTTTATAAATAAAGTTGGATTGGATTGGATTGGATATATGACATACATGACATTCTCGAAGTCAACTTCCTGCCTGTTGTTGCTACGCAACTGCAGCGTGGGGGGAAACTGCCCAGCCTGGTACATTGTGTACGGTTCATTTAGTGCAGAAACGGATTGTTAAAGCGGCAAATTAAAGACAATCAAGCGGAATTTTCTTCAGTCCTTCACAATGCCAAAGAGCTGCTGTGTTACGCGTTGTACTAATGACAAAAACAGAAATCCAAATCGCAAGTTTTATACCATCACGGAGGAAAAAGTGGCTGTGGCTAACGTTCGGCTAACTCGCTCTGCTGTTGTGGTCGTGGTAGCTACATGCTAAGCTAACGTTAATCACATCATATCGAACCGATAGGAGCTTATCTTATCTAATCTTACGTGGATGTTTGATCGGGTAGTGGCACACGTGGTACCACCACGTAAGATTAGATAAGATAAGCTCCTATCGGTTCGATATGATGTGATTAACGTTAGCTTAGCATGTAGCTACCACGACCACAACACCAGAGCTAGTTAGCCAAACGTTAGCCGCCAGACACTTTTTCCTCTGTGATGGTATAAAACTTGCGATTTGGATTTCTGTGTTTGTTTTGTTATTAGTACAAAACGTAACATAGCAGCTTCAATTTGGGTATTCGAGAGATGGCCATGTCTGTATGTGTTTTGTATGGACATTATGTCAAGTCAATCAGGGGGAGCTTCTTTGAATCATATCTCGCCTTAGAATCACCAGAAAGGCGTTCGAAATAGTGAAATGCCATGTTGGCCTCAATATTTTCAAAACAAATCGTATGAAAATGTTATGAAATTAACAAGAATGTGATAAAACATGTAATAAAAACGGACCTCAACGCATGCATTTGATGGTAGAAATCCATATGGCCCCCCTATACCAAGATGGCGGCGGTCTCGTGACATCAGAGTGTCTTCGAGAATACAGATAGAAGACAGTATTGCTACATCTATACATTTATGACATACCAGATTTACAAATACAGTATTGTTTGTGATACAAAAAGAGTCTAGAAAAGAGAGTATATACATTTGACGTAGAAACTGTACATTGGAGGAGGTTGGGTAGGTGGGGTGGGGGGGGGGGGGGTTGGGTAGGAGGGGTGGGTGGGGGGGGGGGAAACTATACAACTGTACAAGCAAAACTGTACATTGGAATATTGACAAGAGGAGGGTCTTGTGTATTCTTGGGTTAGGTCATTTACTGTACATTGGAAGGGGTTGGGTTAGACCTGGTCTAATTAACTATTTCCTTGGAGGAAGAGGAAATATAACTTTACACACATGTCCACCAGTGTATAGCAAAACAGACCTTTGCTATCAGAAGCAAGTTGAAAGAGTTTATTTTATTATTATTATAAGGGATGTAAACTTTTAGAACACAATCCGTTACAGATTACTCACTCGACAGTTTTCATTACATTTGATTACTTTGCCTCCCTTTCACTACCACACTACCAAATGGTTAACCCTTTCACCGTGACAATACAGGAGGTGAACCCTTTCACTGCCACATGACAACGGGCTAACCCTTTCACAACCACACTACGGATGGTTAACCGTCTGTAGAGTGGTAGTGAAAGGGTTAACCTGTAGTGTGGTCGTGAAAGGGTTAAATGTCCAATGTTTGAGGGTAAGACGTGGACAATGAATTCTAATTTACAGGAGACTGTCAACATTATTGCCGTCGTTTACAATCACGATGAACACTTTCAAGTAGTGTATGATGACATATGTACAGTATATCTCACCATCATTTACATTTACATTTAGTCATTTTAGCTGACAAACTGTGTTTGTCCAAAGCGACTTACAAGTTCTGTACAACAAGTCAGCAGGAAGGGTACAAGTCTGGCAGCTATAAAGGGTCAGTAACATTGTTCGTCAAACAGTGCGTCAGTGCATAGTAGAATATATACTGTATTAGCATAATAGGTAGTAATATCGGCAAGGTAGATTACTTAGTATTGTTAGATTCTGATCAATCAGCCAGTATCACGTCTCCGTCTGTTTGGCTTGTGTTCTCATTTCCATCCACTGACTCTGCGTTGTGTATTTGATTCCCCCGACGTCTCCTCATACTGGCTGATAAAACCTTATCATTCCCCGTTAGTGCAATCCGCAGCATAAGTATTCACCACCTCCATAAGAATTCGACCCTCAGTACAGCTCAATACACACAATTGTTAAGGGGATGCAGACCAGAGAAAGACTTTCGTCTTGTTTACATCAGGGTCCCACATTTTCAATTCATCAGGACATATATGACATACTATCTGTATGTCATGTATGTCATATATGTCCTGATGAATTGAAAATGGGGGACCCTGATGTAAACAAGACGAAAGTCTTTCTCTGGTCTGCATCCCCTTAACAATTGTGTGTATTGAGCTGTACTGTATTGTACCCATTCTGCAATCTGTTAATAAAGTTTTCAATCAAAATCAATCAATCAATCAATCAGACAGCATACCTTTCTTGAAAGAGCGTTGTTTATTAAATAAACAGAAACCTCATCTCAGATGTTATATTGTATTGTCATTGCTATCAGTCCAATAGTGGCTCAGGCCTGTCGTTAGCCAAAACCCTCCTCATGTTAGCCGAAGCTAATGATGATGTGGCATCCCCCCCCCCCCCCCCCACCGGCGAGGGTGAGAGGGATGAGAGTCTCTGATGGTTTCTTCCCTCCTGTGGGATTCGTTTCTTTGGTCGTTTTTAGTCTCAATCAGATTGTAGTCTGCCCTTCCCCGGAACCACTGTTCGATTTATATGATCTTCGTCATAGCAATGACGGCCCCGCCCCTCTTCTGGTTACTATGTGCCGCTGCCATGACAACTGCTTTAACCTTTACACACATCAAAACGTTACATTACTGTCAAAACCTCCATCGCTCTGCTCCTGTGCCTTCGTATCAGCTTGTTGATGTTCTTGATAGGAATGTAAACATTCTGCTGGCTAACACTGACTGCCAGCCACTAGACCGCTATTCTTCCACCGCTCAAACCGTCAGCATGCACATTTCGACCCCTTCGGCCCCTTTAGATGCGGTCATCTCCCCCCAATCTATACATCACATACATTGAAAACCACCACCGATTTCTCTCAGTATGAAAGTAAGTTTAAGACAGTACAGAGATTATTATTATTATTTTATTTTTTATTTCAGATATTGATTGAAGAAGTAGGTTTTTAGTTGACGGCGGAACATTTGGCATGTTTGGTCTGTCTTGTCCTGACTGTGGCAGAATGCCTTCATCCCTTTTCCAATATGCCACAGAGTAATCCAACTTGTAATCGTTTGTCATGTAATTCCACCATTACCCAACCCCCAGTGAACATAGATTTATGTAAAAAAAAATAAAGTTTATTTTTATTTATTTGTGTCATGAGAAAAAGGAGCCTTCGTATTGACTTATCATGGGTTAAACTCCACTACTTTTCTCTTCTTTCCCTTCAGGAGTCATGCCAAAGATACATACAGGTGTGTCTCACTTTACACAATTGGCAAATGAATGCCACTGTGCCATTATCAAACAGAACAAAACGCCTACACATGCCATTACAGAGTGTGGACGCATCATGTAGGAATGTATGCAACACACACACAATGTGTCCCTGGGTAAACCATCATTGGAATGCTTGAAACCAGTGAATAACCTTTTTCCTTGGTAAAAGCTTTTGTCCTTCGGCACTAAGTGAACCTAAGGCACGGCACGCTATGTGTCCATGCATGTATGTTTCTGTGACACAGCGATAATGATGTTACTATGTGTCCATGCGTGTATGTTTCTGTGACAGCGATAATGATGTTACTTGAGAAACTCAATGACTCTCACTGCATCGGATCCCAAACGTTCCCATGTCTGGAAGGTGTGGGCCCACACATTCCTGTATGTGCAAAGTGAGTGTCAATCATGGACACATAGATACTTATTTTTTTGGATCAAATTCTTTTATTTTGAACTTCCACAAAACAAAACATCAACAATATCAATAATAACACACCAACAATAGTAATAACAATGATAAAACAATAAGAAATAATAAATACGTGTTATATATAACTCTAGACTAATAATACTAAATAAAGAATAAAAAGTCAAAATACCAAGTCAAAATAATAAAGACATCACAAACAACACAAAAGACATTAGACAGATAGACAGACATTCCTCCCCCCTTCCCTAGACCACCGGACTCCCCAGGACCAACACTCCACCCCTATTCTGCCACTACATGGAGTTCTTGACCAACTCGGCCACGGACACATGATACTTGAAGGGTATGCATTTACTCAAAATCCTGTCTTTACAAATGATCCAAACATAAACAGACTGTTCAAAATACAATTAAAAGGCAACCATGGCCATATATATATATATATGTAACGGATGGTACCGAAAGTGCAGTCACGATGGACTTCAGATGTTGTGAAGTGAGTGGGGCGAGTAGCGGTGCTATGGGTTAAACTCACTCTCACCCTTAAAAGACACACAGACACGTTACAAAGCAGTGAGTTCACTTCTTGGTATAGCGGTCTGTGCTGTTGCCCGTGGTGTGGGAGACCACAGGTTCGAAACTCCCTCGGGGCATCGAAGTTTAAGGTGACGATGTCACAACCGTTATATATATTGTAGCAGATATCACCCCCCCCCCCCCTCATGGATATGTGAAGGATGGGAGATATTATTGCCACGGAAGGAGTAGAAACAATTAGGTAGCTGATTAGTACTGATAGAACACACTTGTGCATGATTAGTTCACCCACATCTCACGCACACACACCCCAGACACACACACTACAAATACACTGGTTAGTCAGAGGTTTGTTGAGTGGAGGTGGTGTATTGAGAGAGAGAGATTGTTATATTCAGAGTTTTGTGAGGTGAGAGGTAGTGAGAGGAGAGGTGAAGGCAAGAAGGTGTTCATTGTGTACTGGACCCTAGACTGGCTGAGAACCCCCCTTGTGTACTGACCCTGGATCGGACGACTACTCTGAGTATTGAACAATAATTATTTTTGTACGAGAGCCTGTTTTGTGTTTTGACTATCAGACTGTATTATGACCATTCTCTTTGCCTATCAAACTGAATTCTGCCCATAATCAATCAATATTCTTATTGATTGATATTGCACTTGTGTGGACATTTGAATTTGTTTGTTTTTGAACCGTGGCGAGTCTGAACACCACCAGGTTCGTCACAATATATATATATATATATATATATATATATATATATATATATATATATATATATATATATATATATATATATATATATATATATATATTGTGGCAGATATCATCCCCCATCCCATGGCTATGTGGAGGAAGGGAGGCCTGTATATTTTCCCCAACAGAGTTTCACTTCCGCGTTCGGTTTGCGCGATCTGATTGGCCACTGACGTTTCTCTCAATTGCGTTACTCCTAACAAACTGGTTAAGCTTGGCGACTCTTTCGAAGTCGCTCTCTTTCGAAGTTGGTTAAGGTTAGGGTTAAGGTTAGGGTTAGGGTTAGTTGGTTAAGGTTAGGGTTAAGGTTAGGGTTAGGGTTAGGGTTAGTTGGTTAAGGTTAGGGTTAGGGTTAGTTGGTTAAGGTTAGGGTTAGTTGGTTAAGGTTAGGGTTAGGGTAACAGCCTGCTGGCGCGATTGTTAGGAGTAACGCGTTTGGCGCTGAAAGAAACTTCAGTGGCCAATCAGATTGCGCAAACCGAACGCGGAAGTGAAACTCCGTTGGGGAAAATATACACGCGGAAGGGAGATACTACTGCCACGGGCAGAGGAGAGTTAATTAGGGAGTTTATTAGGACTGATGGAACACACCTGTGCACCACGTGATCACCCACATCCCACACACACAGAGACACACATAGCTTAAAGCCAGAGGAGAGACAGAGAACGGTTGAGTGGAGGTGAGGAAGGAGCAGAGATCGTAGAGAGAGAGTGTTATACTGAGTTTGTGAGGTGAGAGGTAGTTGGAAGGAGAGGTGAAAGCGAGAAGGTGTTCGTGGTACTGGACCCTGGACTGGCTGAGATAACCGCTTGTGAAACTGACCCTGGACCGGACGACAAACCCTGAATATTGAACATTCCCTTTTTGTACGAGAGCCTGACACGTGTTTTGACCCTGGACTGTTATTCGACTACTATATTTCCCATCGGATTTGTTCTATTAATCAATAAATATAATTTATTTATTAAAATTGTGCTTGTGTGGAAATTGGATTTGTTTGTTTTGGTCCGTGTCAAGCCTGAACATCACCAGGCTCGTCACAATATATATATATATATATATTAGGGATGTCCGATATTATCGGCCGATATTGGCATTAAAATGTAATATCGAAAATTATCGGTATCGGGAAAAAAAATATATATATATATATATATTTTTTTTACATTTATTTAACCTTTATTCACCCAGGCAAGCAAGTAAGAACAAATTCTTATTTTATTTCAAAAGTATGCATAATGTTGTGTTAATTCCATGACAAAACACGCACCAGTCCATATAATCCGAGGTCCGATGGGATGGTGGAACGTTTTAACAGAACCCTGATAGACTAGCTGGCCAAAATGCTGTTGGCATGCAGGCGAATGGGACAATTACCTGAAGCATGTGGCGTTTGCCTATAATACGTCTAACCATGCCAGCACCAAATTTACCCCTTACTATCTGATACATGGGCGGGAAGCTGGATGTTCTGGTGTTTTTTGTGACCTTCCTAACCCCCTTGTTGTACATTCAATATTTCCAACCTTGTCAAGCCTTACTTACTTACTTAGGCCTTTTATTCCTTTCGGAACATAGGCCATTGATGAAAAGTTTCCACCCCATCTGTCTTGAGCCATCCTCTCCAGCTGTTTCCACGCCAGTCCCCTCGTCTTGAGTTCCTGCTCAGTGTCTCTTCTCCAGGTAATTTTTTTTGTCAAGCCTGGTACCTATTAAACACCCTAAACCGCCTCATTCTCCTGTACCTTGTGTTCTGCTCTTGGGTTCAAACCTAGACGCCACCCTACCCAGGTGGCCAAAAAGTTCCGGCCCATTAATGGCCTGTATCCGGCAGGCCGGAAGAAATTAGTCGGCCCAAGTCCGGCTGCCAGAGTCGGCCAAGTAGGCGGCAATGACTGACTGGCCGATTCCGGCCCGAGTACACTGGGCCAGGTCCGGGGTTGCCGGAAGCGGTGAACGTCCGGATTGGCCGAGTAGGCGGCAATGACTGACTGGCCGATTCCGGCCCGAGTACACTGGGCCATGTCCGGGGTTGCCGGAAGCGGTGAACGTCGGGTTGCCTAAAGCAGCCCAGATGCGACCCACACACACTGGGCCAGGTTTGGTTGCCCGAAGCCTAGCCGACACTGCCAATGCAATGGTACTACACAGTAAATTCCGCAGAGTACATTTGACTCAAACTGAGTACATTTGATTCAAACTGAGTAAAGAAATTTTACTCAGTTTGAGTGAAATGTACTCAGTTTGAGTCAAATTTACTTTGCGGAATTTACTGTGTACCCAGTATTCTGCCAGAGCTACTCCACTATCTGCCTATGACCATACATTACCGGAAATACAGTAGGAAATGGTTGATTAGTAATACAATGCCACATATTTAAGGACCCTTCCCTTTACCAATGGAGTATTGGCATGTCCCGCATTGAACAATTCAGAAGTTTACATGCTGTCTCCTACCTCACTGAAATATATTCTCAGTGTATGTGCACATTGTACACAATATACACCATTCTGCAGTGAAGCTCAAATATCAAGTAAAGTAACAATTACCCCCATACATGCTACTTTTTCCAGTTAAAAATGACAACTTGAATAGATATTTAAACATTTATTAACAAAAAAATATCACATCCTCCTCTCTGAACCCAACGACAAAGCCTCCAATGAAATTAACCCATTGTTCCCCTGCAACAGCTTCTCCCACAGGGGATCTTTGATTAAACACCTGCTATCAGAAGAATATAGACAGTCAGAAAAAAAGTTCAGTTTACTACTTAAGTACATTTAAAAGTAGAAACTTTGACTTTTACTCAAGTGTGTACTTTCACTTAAACTTTCATGTTAGTCTAGCTTAGCAAATTTTTTTAGGAGAATTAATACAAAAACGAGTGATATGGCCGTTCAGTTGTAAATGAAAGCCTGCATTTAGTAAGACGTTGTTTATAAATGTCTTTTGGTTTAGTTATGAATGAATGACAGCATCTCTATAGCACAGCTCTATTACTAGGACATAAAGTGCTTTGGAATGACTGTATACATCATTCACAACGGGTGGCCCCAGCAGGAATCAAACTCCTAACCGTGACAGTGTTAGTGCCATGCTCGGAGTGCCAAGCACAAGACCCCAATGTTATGCGGGGCTCTGCTCATAGGCGGGCGGCTCGTGGCGTGGCTCGTAGTCCTGGTTGTAGAAGCAACCGTCGCCCTCCATGGAGACCCCCCTCCTCCCGCGTCACCCCAGCGAGGTGGCGGGTGGCGACCCTGACGAGGTGAGCCATGGTGGGGTGGCGGGGGGCCGGCAGGGGGAGGCCCCTGGGGGGGGCTCCGGAGAAAAGCGCCAGGGGGCCGGGCCGGGAGGCGCCCCTGGGGCACCCCGGGAGGCATGGGCATAGCCTTACGGACCACGGGGGAATAAGTGACATGGGGGCGTAGCATGGCGGGGGTCTGGGGGAGCTGTCGCCGGCCCCGGCGAGGCGTGCTGGTCCCCGACGTGGAGGGGACGGGACTTCCACTCACTGCCCTACACGAAAAGTGAAAAAGGCAAATAAAAAGAACGAACCACAAATTCAACGACAGAAGAGAAGAGGATGAGATAGAGAGAGAGAAGAGAGAGAGAGAAGAGAGAGAGAAGAGAGAGAAGTAAAGCAAGATAACAAAATACAACAAGAGCCAGTATGGAAGCAAATGAGTGACAGAAGTATTTGAATTTGATCAGACACCGAATTTATAGCATTGAAAATAATTACTTTGAAAACATGTATCTGAATTGAATTTATAGCATTGAAAATAATTACTTTGAAAACATGTATCTGAATTTTTTCAGACACCAAATTTAAAGCATTGAAAATAATTACTTTGAAAACATGTATCTGATTTTTGAATTTTATCAGACACCGAATTTATAGCATTGAAAATAATTACTTTGAAAACATGTATCTGAATTTTTTCAGACACCGAATTTATAGCATTGAAAATAATTACTTTGAAAACATGTATCTGAATTTTTTCAGACACCGAATTTATAGCATTGAAAATAATTACTTTGAAAAATGTATCTGAATTTTTTCAGACACCGAATTTATAGCATTGAAAATAATTACTTTGAAAATCATGTATCTGAATTTTTTTGCTCCGAATTTACCTATGTGAAATAAAAATTCAATGTAAAAAATTCGAATGTATAATAAAATTCAATGTAAAAAGATTCGATGCATAATTGCGGTGTATAAAATTCGATGTAAAAAACCATCATCCGGGCTACCCAGACAGGATAAGCAATCGCGCCTGGATGCAATCGAATTGACTTCTGGCCTATCACTGCACGGCTTTGTCAGTCATGTGATCACACCAACCCGGGAGAAAGATGGCGGTATATATACATACGTTGGGGGGAGAATATACATACGGTGGGGAGGAGACTGTACATTAGGAGGGGGTGGGTGGGAGAGAAATATACATACGGTGGGGAGAGAATATATACATTCGGTGGGGAGGAGACTGTACATTAGGAGGGGGTGGGAGAAAATATATACATACGGTGGGGAGGAGACTGTACATTAGGAGGGGGTGGGTGGGAGAGAAATATACATACGGTGGGGAGAGAATATATACATACGGTGGGGAGGAGACTGTATATTAGGAGGGGGTGGGAGAGAAATATACATATGGTGGGGAGAGAATATATACATATACGGTGGGGAGGAGACTGTACATTAGGAGGGGGTGGGAGAAAATATATACATACGGTGGGGAGGAGACTGTACATTAGGAGGGGGTGGGTGGGAGAGAAATATACATACGGTGGGGAGAGAATATATACATACGGTGGGGAGGAGACTGTATATTAGGAGGGGGTGGGAGAGAAATATACATACGGTGGGGAGAGAATATATACATACGGTGGGGAGGAGACTGTATATTAGGAGGGGGTGGGAGAGAAATATACATATGGTGGGGAGAGAATATATACATACGGTGGGGAGGAGACTGTACATTAGGAGGGGGTGGGAGAGAATATATACATACGGTAGGGAGGAGACTGTACATTACGAGGGGGTGGGAGAGAAATATACATATGGTGGGGAGAGAATATATACATATGGTGGGGAGAGAATATATACATACGGTGGGGAGGAGACTGTACATTAGGAGGGGGTGGGTGGGTGAGAGAGAAAATACATATGGTGGGGAGAGAATATATACATACGGTGGGGAGAAGACTGTACATTAGGAGGGGGTGGGAGAGAAATATACATATGGTGGGGAGAGAATATATACATATGGTGGGGAGAGAATATATACATACGTGGGGAGGAGACTGTACATTAGGAGGGGGTGGGTGGGTGGGAGAGAAATATACATATGGTGGGGAGAGAATATATACATACGGTGGAGACTGTCTATTATATGTATATTTCTCTCCCAACCACCCCCTCCTAATGTACAGTCTCCTCCCCACTGTATGTATATATTCTCTCCCCATCATATGTATATATTCTCTCCCCACCGTTCTCTTGGTGTAAAAAGTTTAAGACCAGGGTGAGGCCAGGCTTTGGATGGCTTTGAAGGTGAGTAGTGTTTTGAAGTTAATGCGTTCCTTGATCGGGAGCCAGTGGAGGGAGTGGAGGACAGGAGTGATGTGTTCGCGGGACCGGGTGTTAGTGAGGAGGCGGGCAACTGAGTTTTGGACCATCTGCAGTTTATGGAGGGAGCGGGAGGTGATGCCAGTGAGGAGGGAGTTACAGTAGTCCAGGAGGGAAAAGATGAAGGCGTGTATGAGGGATTCAGCAGCAGGGGGTAGAGGCAGTGACGGATTTTGGCAATGTTGCGGAGGTGAAAATATGAAGTTTTGACAATGGAGCGGACATGGGGTCAAATGAGAGGGTGGGGTCGAGGATGACACAGAGGTTGCGGACTAGGGGGGAGGGGGTGATGGTGGAGTCATTGATGGTGAGTGTGATGTAATACAATAATTTATACTGTAGCATTACAAACCATTTGACAGCCAGGTCCTGCACCTCCGTTCTTGTCCTCTAGGAGCCATCGCAGCATGGCCAAGACCTTCCTCATCCAGCATACTGTCCGGGTGTAACTTATTGCCAGCGGAAGAGTGCAAGAATGCTTCCGCATTCGTCACCGCACGCCAGTACGGTAATGCGCCTTTCCTTTCGCCCCGCTCAGACAAATGCATGTAGTACATTGCAACACAACGCAGCATTTCCGCGGCTGTCTTTAACTAGCAGGACGCTAGTGGGCTAGTCGCTAAAATATATAATTGTACCAACACAGATATTAGGCAGTACACACATTGTCCTGCAATACATGTACAGTGAATGCACAGCTACATTCGCCATATATTTCTATCGCTGCTGCGGTCTATAGTGAAATGCAATATTATTATTATTATTGTAAAGATTATCATTACAATCGCAGCCTGGAGGCAATGTTACAAGTGTACGAGGGTTGTGTGCAAAGAGCACAGCCTCTCAATTTGCACAACGTGCACAAAATAATAATTGTAATGATCTTTACAATAATAATAATATTGCATTTCACTGTAGACCGCAGCAGCGATAGAAATATATGGCGAATGTAGCTGTGCATTCACTGTACATGTATTGCAGGACAATGTGTGTACTGCCTAATATCTGTGTTGGTACAATTATATATAAAACGATATATATATTTGAGCGACTAGCCCACTAGCGAGGCAACCTCCTGCACCATCGCAGCAGCGCCGAGCGTGGTGATACAAGCGGGCTGCTCTGAGGAAAGGAGCCCCTTCACGCTAGTGGGCTAGTCGCTCAAATATATATCGTTTTATATATAATTGTACCAACACAGATATTAGGCAGTACACACATTGTCCTGCAATACATGTACAGTGAATGCACAGCTACATTCGCCATATATTTCTATCGCTGCTGCGGTCTACAGTGAAATGCAATATTATTATTATTGTAAAGATCATTACAATTATTATTTTGTGCACGTTGTGCAAATTGAGAGGCTGTGCTCTTTGCACACAACCCTCGTACACTTGTAACATTGCCTCTCCAGGCTGCGATTGTAATGATAATCTTTACAATAATAATAATAATAATAATATTGCATTTCACTGTAGACCGCAGCAGCGATAGAAATATATGGCGAATGTAGCTGTGCATTCACTGTATGTATTGCAGGACAATGTGTGTACTGCCTAATATCTGTGTTGGTACAATTATATATAAAACGATATATATTTTAGCGACTAGCCCACTAGCGTCCTGCTAGTTAAAGACAGCCGAGGTTGAGTAGTTTCTTCTGATATCACTTTCAAACTCCAAGTGATTCATTGCAATGTACGCGGAAATGCTGCGTTGTGTTGCAATGTACTACATGCATTTGTCTGAGCGGGGCGAAAGGAAAGGCGCATTACCGTACTGGCGTGCGGTGACGAATGCGGAAGCATTCTTGCACTCTTCCGCTGGCAATAAGCTACACGCATACTGTCCTTCTGAAGATCTGAAGTCATTAGTGGCCATGAACCTAAAGAGAGAGAGCGAGAATACGTTAGTAGATAGTCTAAGGCCAGTGATTCTCAATATTATTTTGCATATCTAGGACCTCTAATTTAGTCCATGTCATGCACATCTACATAAAATATACTGTAGCATTACAAACCATTTGACAGCCAGGTCCAGCACCTTTCCGTTCTTGTCTTCTAGGAGCCATCGCAGCATGGCCAAGACCTTCCTCATCCAGCATACTGTCCTTCTGAAGGTCTGAAGTCATTAGTGGCCATGAACCTAGAGAGAGCGAGAATACGTTAGTAGATAGTCTAAGGCCAGTGATTCTCAATATTATTTTGCATATCTAGGACCTCTAATTTAGTCCATGTCATGCACATCTACATAAAATATACTGTAGCATTACAAACCATTTGACAGCCAGGTCCAGCACCTCTCCGTTCTTGTCTTCTAGGAGCCATCGCAGCATGGCCAAGACCTTCCTCATCCAGCATACTGTCCTTCTGAAGGTCTGAAGTCATTAGTGGCCATGAACCTAGAGAGAGCGAGAATACGTTAGTAGATAGTCTAAGGCCAGTGATTCTCAATATTATTTTGCATATCTAGGACCTCTAATTTAGTCCATGTCATGCACATCTACATAAAATATACTCTAGCATTACAAACCATTTGACAGCCAGGTCCAGCACCTCTCCGTTCTTGTCTTCTAGGAGCCATCGCAGCATGGCCAAGACCTTCCTCATCCAGCATACTGTCCTTCTGAAGGTCTGAAGTCATTAGTGGCCATGAACCTAGAGAGAGCGAGAATACGTTAGTAGATAGTCTAAGGCCAGTGATTCTCAATATTATTTTGCATATCTAGGACCTCTAATTTAGTCCATGTCATGCACATCTACATAAAATATACTGTAGCATTACAAACCATTTGACAGCCAGGTCCAGCACCTCTCCGTTCTTGTCTTCTAGGAGCCATCGCAGCATGGCCAAGACCTTCCTCATCCAGCATACTGTCCTTCTGAAGGTCTGAAGTCATTAGTGGCCATGAACCTAGAGAGAGCGAGAATACGTTAGTAGATAGTCTAAGGCCAGTGATTCTCAATATTATTTTGCATATCTAGGACCTCTAATTTAGTCCATGTCATGCACATCTACATAAAATATACTCTAGCATTACAAACCATTTGACAGCCAGGTCCAGCACCTCTCCGTTCTTGTCTTCTAGGAGCCATCGCAGCATGGCCAAGACCTTCCTCATCCAGCATACTGTCCTTCTGAAGGTCTGAAGTCATTAGTGGCCATGAACCTAGAGAGAGCGAGAATACGTTAGTAGATAGTCTAAGGCCAGTGATTCTCAATATTATTTTGCATATCTAGGACCTCTAATTTAGTCCATGTCATGCACATCTACATACTGTAGCATCCATCAACACAGGATGACCCTTTCCAGCTGTTGAAATGAAAGTCCCAGATTGAAAAGTATATATATACACAGTCACACACACAATAAAACATTGTATACATCACTTACAAGCATGACCACTTGAAGATCTTGAAGACTTGGTAGATCTTGACCGTCTTGGGAGAGAGAGAGAGAGAAGGCATTACAGGATGACTCTTTGAAAATGATGTCCCAGATTAAAAAGTATATATTATATATACACAGTCACACACACAATAAAAACCACAACCACTTGAAGTATACGGGTAGTTGTTATTGAGCTGTCTTCTGCTTTCATGTCGTTGTTGAGAGACAGCACTGTAACAGTATTTGCTACATTAACAATGAAATTATATATTTTATAATTAAATTAAACCATGAAAGATCTGCGTGATATGCATTGGTTAGCTAACGTCAGTATTCTACAGTCTAGGCCTGCTAGCAGTAGTGCTTGTATTACAGATCCCGCCAGTTTCATAATATCGAGCAAATAACGTTACAGTAGACTAGTCACTGAAACACAGACTAAACAGCATTTATATCAGCAGCACGCATTACTTATAAATAATAAAATATATGTGTTGCACAATTACCCGAGATGAGAACAGTTGGTGACAACGTGAGGCTCTGCCTGTAGCAGTGTATGTAGCCTATATATGTGTTGCACAATTACCTGAGATGAGAACAGTTGGTGACAACGTGAGGCTCTGCCTGTAGCAGTGTATGTAGCCTATATAGCTAACGTGAGCTCGCGCTACACTCAGTGTATGTAGCATAGATATCTATAGATATCTGTGTTCTATAGATATCTATGGTATGTAGCCTATATAGCTAACGTGAGCTCGCGGCCTCGCGCTACACTCAGTGTATGTAGAGCTAGTAGCTAACGTGAGCTCGCGCTACACTCAGTGTATGTAGCCTATATAGCTAACGTGAGCTCGCGGCCTCGCGCTACACTCAGTGTATGTAGAGCTAGTAGCTAACGTGAGCTCGCGCTACACTCACTGAAACACAGACTAAACAGCACTCATTTATATTAGCGGTATTACTTATAAATAATCAAAAATATCTGCATAAATTACCTGAGATGAGAAGAAATGCAACCGTGTCATACTGGTCTGGTCTGACTGTGCCGCGCGCGACGCGCGTCAATTCAAAATTTCAAAAACCACAATGCATTGTGGGGATCCCCCCCCCCACAATGCAACGCAGCTGTTAGTCAGTGTTGCCAAATGACAATTATTATTTATATTATTTTATATAACAGTTACTCAATCAACTTGCTTTATGCCTACAATCTCTCTGACAAATCTCAATGGCACAAGAATAACTTAAAATAATACTAATAATAATAATAATAATAATAATAATAATAATAATAATAATAATAATAATAATAATAATAATAATAATAATAATAGCTCTCTTTTCAAGTAAAATAATATGAAATAATGTTCGAATTAATACATCTTTAACAAATTATAGGCAGTATAGTATTTGTTTCAAGTTTAAAGTTCAATAACTTCGTTTTTATATACTTTACAGTGAAAATGTTGGTTTTGATTGATTGATTGATTGATTGATTGATTGATTGATTGAAAACTTTATTAACAGATTGCAGAATGGGTACAATACAGTACAGCTCAATACATACAATTGTTAAGGGCATGCAGACCAGAGAAAGACGTTCGTCTTGTTTACATCAGGGACCCCCATTTTCAATTCATCATAATTGAATTGACATATCTACATGTGACATACAGATAGACACTTCTATACATTTATGACATACCAGATTTGCAAATACAGTAGGCCTACTGTTTGTGATACAAAAAGAGTCTAGAAAAGAGAGTATATATTTGACGTAGAACCGTACATTATAGGTGGGGGGGGTAGGAGGGGTGGGGGGGGGCACTGTACAACTGCACAAGCACAACTGTACATTGGAATATTGACAAAACCATGTTTGGTACTTTACTGTACATTGGAGGGGGTTGGGTTAGGACATTTACAGGGGCCAGTTTCTAATTGCAGTCTCCCGTAGGTGTTCTTTGAGAGTGTTTTGAAAGTGGGTAGTGATTCACATTCCTTTACATCTTTGGGTAGGGCGTTCCACATTGATGTGGCATAATTGCGAAATGTGTTTAGTCCCTGTTTGAGCCGAATCTGGGTTTAACATGATTTGTGGAGCTCCCATGGTGTTGTGGTCGTGGTATTCACTGACCTTTGGGAAGTATTTTGACATGTACACATATACCTTGGTCGTGTATGTATCTTGTAGACAGGCCCATTGCAAGTTGCTGTACTCTGTCGTCTACTCTAAGCCATCCCAGGTTGTCACGTGGGCAGGGGCGAGGTGGGTTCTAGAAGTAAGGTCAAGCAGTAGTCTGACCAGTTTGTTTTGAGATGTTTGTGTAGCAGGGTGGATTATCCCTACTTTATGAGATGTACACTGTCACCAGGTAGGGGGGAACGCAGCAGATCTGAGTCCAACTGAATCCCAGACTTTAGTGCAGGAGTGGAGCTTTAGCAGAGGGTCACAGCCTCTTCACCCTGCTCCCCTCTGGGAGAAGGCTGAGGATCCCAAAGGCTGTGAAAGCTCGACACAGACTGAACTTCTTCCCCTCAGCCGCCAGGCTGATCAATGCCTCAGGCCCCCCCCCCCCCCCTCGGTACCCCCCCCCCCCCCCCCCCCCCCCCTCTGCCCCCAAGTGACACTGGCACAATGACACTGACTGCACTGCACTAGTCCGTACTGGATCCCTGCACTCTTCACTTTATATATATATATGTATTTATTGATTAATCCCCCACTGCACTGTTTCGTTTCTTGTCTGTGTTGGTGTTGTTTTCTGTGAAAAAAGAAAGGAAATGCATACACTGTATTGCTGCAACAATTACCAATGTGTTTTACACAAATGGCTAAATAAAGGAATCTGAATCTGGGGCCTAGGATTTACTAACCTAGTGTGCTGGTCCAGCTTTAACAAATTATCTCTGTATCTTTTCAATGTAAATAATAAATCAGTAACCAGTATTGTTATGTTAGCGTACTGAGCTGCGGTTAAAGGCCTTAACCACAGGTTAAAGGCCTTAACCACAGTTGTTATGTTAGCTACTGAGCTGCTGCAGGCCTTAACCACAGTATTATGTTAGCTATGAGCTGCTAACTATAGAGGCCATAACCACAGTATTACATATACTCTTGTTAGCTTTATGAGGCTACATCAACACGCTCCTATGAGTGCAGCATATGCAGCTTTATGAGGCTACATCAACATCCTATGAGTGCAGCTATAATATTAGCTTTATGAGGCTACATCAACATGCAGGCTCCTATGAGTGCAGCTATTTAAAGGCCTTAACCACAGTTGTTATGTTAGCTACTGAGCTGCTAGTTAAAGGCCTTAACTACAGTGTTGTTATGTTAGCTACTGAGCTGCTGGTTAAAGGCCTTAACTACAGTGTTGTTATGTTAGCTACTGAGCTGCTGCAGGCCTTAACCACAGTATTATGTTAGCTATGAGCTGCTAACTATAGAGGCCATAACCACAGTATTACATATACTCTTGTTAGCTTTATGAGGCTACATCAACACGCTCCTATGAGTGCAGCATATGCAGCTTTATGAGGCTACATCAACATCCTATGAGTGCAGCTATAATATTAGCTTTATGAGGCTACATCAACATGCAGGCTCCTATGAGTGCAGCTATTTAAAGGCCTTAACCACAGTTGTTATGTTAGCTACTGAGCTGCTGGTTAAAGGCCTTAACTAAAGTGTTGTTATGTTAGCTACTGAGCTGCTGGTTAAAGGCCTTAACTACAGTGTTGTTATGTTAGCTACTGAGCTGCTGCAGGCCTTAACCACAGTATTATGTTAGCTATATGAGCTGCTAACTATAGAGGCCATAACCACAGTATTACATATACTCTTGTTAGCTTTATGAGGCTACATCAACACGCTCCTATGAGTGCAGCATATGCAGCTTTATGAGGCTACATCAACATCCTATGAGTGCAGCTATAATGTTAGCTTTATGAGGCTACATCAACATGCAGGCTCCTATGAGTGCAGCTAATGTTAGCTTTATGAGGCTCTGCCCCCCCCCCCTCCACTCCTATAACACCCACCTCGCTCTGCCCCCCCCCCCCTCCACTCCTCTAACATTTTATTTATTAATTGTATTATTATTATTTTATTTGTTGCCATTAAAATAATAGGCAAGCATAGGGCTAAAACATTTTCATAAACAATAATATAATCTTTTGTTATTTGGTTATAATAAGGGCTTTTCTATGCATTTGTCTGATTGATTGATTGATTGATTGATTGATTGATTGAAAGCTTTATTTACAGACTGCAGAGTGGGTACAGTACAGCTGTATTCACTTGTTGCGGTGGTCTCAACGGAACAATTTTGATTGACAGTCGATTCTGCCAATCACACCGCTGTTGTGTGTGGGGGCGGCGTCGCTTGACTGAAACTTCGGCTCTGCCCCGGCAACCATTGCCGGGCCAGAGCCGGTTTATCTTTGGCGAGCCCGAGTCGGCTCTGCCCCGGCAACCATTGCCGTGCCAGAGCCGGTTTATCTTTGGCGAGCCCGAGTCGGCTCTGGCACGGCAAGCCGAGCCGGGCCAGAGCCGGTTTATCTTTGGCAAGCCTGAGTCGGCTCTGCCCCGGCAAGCAGAGCCGGGCCAGAGCCGGTTTATCTTTGGCGAGCCCGAGTCGGCTCTGCCCCGGCAACCATTGCCGGGCCAGAGCCGGTTTATCTTTGGCGAGCCCGAGTCGGCTCGGGCACGGCAACCATTGCCGGGCCAGAGCCGGTTTAGCTTTGGCGAGCCCGAGTCGGCTCTGCCCCGGCAACCAGAGCCGGGCCAGAGCCGGTTTATCTTTGGCGAGCCCGAGTCGGCTCTGCCCCGGCAACCATTACCGAGCCAGATCCGGCTCATCGTTGGCGTGCCGTGCCGGACATATGCCGAGTGTGCCGACCGGTAGCCGGAATTGGGCCGAGTATGCTGGCCACCTGGGTAACATAGGTAACCACAGTTCCATGACTGAAGGTCAACATGACACGGTATGGGTTAGCCTCGACTAGAGGACGAGCCGTCTAGGAGACAGAATAGAAAATAAGCCACCACTGCCAGCGGACATGACATAAATATGGTTGCATGTTTGCGTGAACATCTTCTTTTACCAACTGGTGGCCACATATTTCCCTGAGTGGCCTGTTGACCTTCTTTTATAGAACAGCGGTAACCTATGTAGCTGTTTGTTCTATTTTGTTTTGGTCAACACGCCACTGTATGGGTCAAAATTAAGTTGGAACACAGACAGCAATGCACACATCTCAGCGTATCAGGCTGAGTTAATTGACACAAGTGAAATTATGAAGTTTCAATTCATAGAATTCCCCATGATGAAATTTGATTGAAATAAATCCCCCCATAACAAAAACGATAAAGACACGCACACCTCTGCCAAGACTGGCAACCCTGAAGCCAGCCAAGGCAGCATGTGGCGGGGGACATTTCACAGGCACGGTGCTGCCTGAAGAACAGAGGCAGCCATGGATGACACCACATTCAGCCGGTAAAACCTGGCAAAGGTTAGGGGATGAAGTCCAGCATAATTTGTGCAGCGACAGGCTTTTTGCTGATTTTTTTTCAGGCTTTTTGTCACCTTTCTGCTGCCCTCCATAGCAGACAGAAATGTGACCTGTCTAATAGTGCTGGTACAAGCAACACAGTTACACAGGGAGAGCGTAGACAATGATCAGCAGCCTGGCTGCTTCTGGAGAGTCTATGATGGGGAGGATGAAAAGGCCCCACAGTCAAAGGCCTAGAAACAAAGGAGCAAGGGAGGACTTTCGGCTGGAAAGCAGGGTTATAGGAAGGAGAGACACGACACGGCCATCTTGTGTAAGTAATAACAAGCAGAAAAGCTTTTAAAGAAAGAAGCTTCAGGCTCAGGCTGGCTCAAATAGAGGCTCAGTAAAAGCATTCAGGTCGACCTGAAAATTCCATAAAGGGATCATACTAACTAACTAGACCTTGAGGGGGTGCAGTCGGCATACCCCTCTGAGAAACTGACTGACGAGAGGGACTGAACCAACTAAGAAGCCATCAATATGCCACATATCCCAGCCCTGCTCCACCAGGGACTGAAGGAATGATAAGATCACAGGGCCACAGCATGAGACCGAATCCGACCACCTGGATTGGCAACAGCGGCAAAATTCCATGTCCCATCTCCCTACATTAACCCTTTCACTACCACACTACAGAAGGTTAACCCCTTCACTATTCGCCCTTTATGTTAATGACCTGGCGCAAGAAATCAAGCAAGCCAATCTTGGTATTCCAATAGATAATATAATCCTAAGTATTTTATTGTACGCTGATGATATTGTTTTGTTTGCAGAAAATGAAGCAAATTTACAAAACATGTTGAATATTATGAGTTCTTGGTGCATGAAATGGAGACTTGCGATTAACAGTGAAAAAACACAGATTATGCACTTTAGGAAAAAACACGAACAGCAGAGTAGTCATAAGTTTCAATTTGGACCAACGCCTCTGATTTACACACATTCTTATAAATATCTTGGTTTTACCTTTAATGAGTACATGTGCTTCATAGAAGGAAGGAAAATAATGTCTGAGTCAGCAGGAAGGGCGCTAGGGGGCGTGTTGAGTAAAATGAAAGTGTGCACTGACCTTGGGTTTTCAACATATACACAATTATTTGATTCAATGGTGGGTTCTGTTTTGTTTTATGCTGCTGGAGTATGGGGTTTTGATGATGCTCCTGAATGTAATGCGATCCAGAACCGGGCCATAAGATACAAGTTTCAAGTTTCAAGTTTCTTTAATAGTTGTCATACAGAAGTACAGAATACTTTTGTACAAAATGCTTCTTACTGTTGCGCTCCAGAGACTGTGCATGACAAGATAAGTATGAAATAAAAACATAGTAAAAATTAGAAGAAAAAAAAGAGGTCACAGTGTTCAGTTTAGACATATGTACAATGTTCGTAGACGTAGTTACCATACAATATACAATACTGTGCAGTGTACTAATATACAATACTATATAGTGCAAGGCATAAATGGACAAGGTGCAGTTTAGGTACAATTCACAGTAGGTGTACGAGTTGTAGTGCAAATCCTTTATCAATAAATATAAAGTGTAAGTGTGTTTGTGTGATCTAAAGTGTGGAGAGTGGGTGCTGCAGTGTGTTGTTTGTTTGAGTGAGTGTGTGTGTGCGTGTGGGTGTGTGTGCTGTGTGCATTTGATGGTTGTTGCATAGTGATTATTGTTCGTTTAGCGATTATTGTTCGTTTAGCAGCCTGATGGCCTGGGGATAGAAGCTCCTTCTGAGTCTTTCTGTGCTCGCCATAAGACTCCGGTATCGCTTGCCTGACGGCAGCAGTTCAAAGAGGCAGTTGTTCGGGTGGCTCGAGTCCTTAATAATTCTCTTAGCCTTCCCCTTGCACCGCTTGTTGTAAATGTTCTGGAGGGTGGGAAGCCCCCCTCTAATTGTGCGTTCGGCTGAACGTGTCACTCTTTGTAGTCTGCTCCGGTCTTGTGCAGTGCTATTCCCAAACCAGGAGGTGATGTTGCCGGTCAGGATGCTCTCTATTGTACATGAGTAGAAGTTCCTAAGGATCTTCTGACTGACTTGGAACTTCCTTAGGCGCCTGAGGAAGTAGAGGCGTTGTCGTGCCTTCTTCACAACACTGTCAATGTGTGTGGTCCATGTCAAGTCCTCGGATATGTGGGCTCCGAGGTACTTGAAACTGTTCACTCTCTCAACTGGTGCCCCGTCGATGCTGAGGGGGCTGTAGTCCTTGACCCCCGACCTCCTGAAGTCCACTATCATCTCTTTTGTTTTGCTGACGTTCAGGGAGAGGCAGTTCTCCTGACACCACTGTGACAGGTTCTCTACCTCTTCCAGGTAGGCCCTTTCGTCGTTGGCAGAGATCAGGCCCACCACTACTGTGTCATCAGCAAATTTGATGATGGTGTTGTTGTTCCGCTGTGCTACGCAGTCATGTGTGTACAGGGAGTAGAGGAGGGGGCTCAGAACACAGCCCTGGGGGGCCCCTATGTTGAGCGTGATGGATGAGGAGGTGCAGTTGCCGGCTCTTACCACCTGGGGTCTGCCCGTCAGGAAGTCCAGGACCCACTGGCACAGGTCATAGTTCAAGCCCAGGTCCCTGAGCTTGGCTATGAGTTTGGAGGGGACTATGGTATTGAATGCTGAGCTGTAGTCGATGAACAGCATTCTCACATAGTTCCCCTTCCTCTTGTCCAGATGTGATGCTGCTGTGTGCAGCACATGGGCTATGGCGTCCTCCGTGGACCTGTTGGGGCGATATGCAAATTGCAGAGGGTCCAGGTTGATGGGGAGGGAGGAACAGATGTAGCCCTTCACTAGCTTCTCAAAGCACTTCATGGCTATGGAGGTGAGGGCTACAGGGCGGTAGTCGTTGAGGCAAGCGGGCGTAGATTTTTTGGGTACAGGGATGATGGTGGACTTCTTCAGACAGGTGGGGATGACGGCCTGTTCCAAGGACAGGTTGAAGATGTCAGTGAATACCGGGGCCAGTTGGTCGGCACAGACTTTTAGGACGCGGCCGGGGATGCCGTCCGGTCCTGCTGCCTTCCTGATATCCACTTTTTTAAAGATCCGTCTCACCTCATGCTCTGTTACCCTGAACACTGAGTCTCCATCAGCAGACCCCCCCCCCCCCATTGCCGTGGTTTGTAGGCTGGTGTTGTTATTCACAGCCTCAAACCTAGCATAGAAGGAGTTGAGATCATTTGCTAAGGAGATGTCACTGTTCAGTTTGAGGGGGGTTCCTTTGTAGTCTGTCATTGTTCTGAGGCCCTGCCACATGCCTCTAGAGTCAGCCTGTTCAAACTGAAGTTCAACTTTATCCCTGTAACGCCGTTTTGCCTCTATTACTGCTCTCCTGACGTTGTATCTTGCCATCTTGTGTTCTTCCATGTTGCCTGTCACCAGCCCGGTGTTGTATGCTGATGTGCGCACTTTCAGAGCCTCACGGACGGATTTGTCTACCCAGGGCTTTTGGTTTGGGTAGATATTAATTTTGGTGGTGGGGATTATTACTTCTACCTGAGTACAGACATAGTCAATCACCGTTTCGGTGTATTCGTTAATATTGGCTGTGTTATCACGGAGTACACTCCATTCTGTGCTTCCCAGCACTGCTTGGAGTGACTCTACTGACGTCACGGTCCAACGTTTAACCTCTCGCGAGACCACCGGCGTTCGCTTGAGACACTGTTTGTACTTAGGCAAAAGAAAAATTGCAGCGTGATCGCTTTTACCGAATGGACTAAGAGCCTGTGACTTGTACCCATTCTTAAATTGCGAGTATACATGGTCTAATATGTTCTCGCCTCTGGTGGGACAGGTCACATGCTGATAGAAATTCGGCAGCACCTTTTTAAGACGCGCGCTGTTGAAATCCCCCAAGACCAAAATGGCCGCGTCAACGTTAGCTGCCTGGAGTTTGTTTACCTCGTCGTGAAGTTTTGAAAGTGCGACCTCAGTGTTCGCGTGTGGTGGAATGTACACTCCGATGAGGATGATGGACGTTAACTCTCTTGGGAGGAAGAAGGGTCGACATTTTATCGTGATAAACTCCAGGTCTGGGGAACAGTGGTTAGACATTTCCTTTGTGTTGCCTAAATCGCACCACTCCTTGTTTATCATGAAGGCGATGCCGCCTCCTTTCTTCTTTAGTGACTCTAATGCCGTCCGGTCTTTTCGTAGAACGAAGAAATGGTCTGCCGGTTCTATTGCATGATTCGGGACATCTGGACTCAGCCAAGTTTCTGTGAAACAGAGGACGTTACAATCCCGAATGTCCCTCTGGAATTGGATCCTTGCTCTGATGTCGTCCAATTTGTTTCCTATCGATTGCACATTGGCCAACAATATGCTGGGCAATGTGGTTCTGTGTCGTTTGGACCTCAGTCTGTTCCGGACCCCGGCTCTCTTTCCTCGTCTTCGCGGCAGCTTTTTTTCTTGTCCGTGGCCGGCATAACAAAGGATCTCGGTGGGCCATTTCTGCTGTTCAGCGATCCGATCCAGAGAGCAATCCAAACGGTAAGTTTTCCTTAATCCAATGTCAATGATTGACTGACGGTCATACACATATAATGCACCAACAGTTGGTGCAAATAAAACTCCTAATACTATAAAAATTAACAAAATAAAGCACAGTCTCGTCGGAGCGATCAGAAAGGCAGCCATCACAGCAGCGCCAGTTACCGGTTAGACTCCTACTTTTTAGGAGTCCATAAATACACACCAAAAGGGGCTATAGAAGGGGACATGGGGTGGGATTCTTGCTTGGTCAAGCAAAAGGGTGAAATGGTGAGGTTATGGAACCGCCTGGTCCAGCTGCCAAATGGCAGGGTGACTAAAAAGATTTTTAATTGGGACAGAGCACACGGTCATCCCTGGTCAAGAGAGATGTCTATGATTTTTTCTTCTACTGACTTGAGTATGATTTTTATGAACAATTTGCAGTGTAAGGTTCACATAATTAAAACAAAATTATCAACAATCCATCAGGATAAGTGGAAGGTGGAGATTTTGAAAAAACCTAAACTTAGAAAATATATTGCAATTAAAAATGAGTATTTTACTGAACCTTATGTAATGTTAAACTTAAAGAGAAGACGGAGGTCTCTGTGTGCCCAGTTGAGGTCTGGCACCCTGCCATTGGCTGTGGAAGTGGGTAGATTCCAGGGTAAACCTGAGGAGGAGCGGCTGTGTGTTCTGTGTGATCTGGGAGTGGTGGAGGATGAATATCATTTTGTTTTTTATTGCCCTTTGTACACCACTTTGAGGAGGGCTTTATTTGAAAAAATTCAAATTGCAAACCCAGATTTGTTTTGGCAGTCTGAGAGCTGTATGTTGAGTTGTTTTTTTGTGGAGGACATCTTCGGTTTTGCAGGATTTTTGGAGAAGGCATGGCACCTGAGACAAAACACACTGTATCCTATATAATTGTATTTGAATTCACCTTGTTTTTCTGTTTTTCTGTTTATTTACATTGAGTACAGCTTGTGTTATATTACGTTTTATTGTATTTTCTTGTATTTTTCTTTTTTTATGGCCATCTTGGTCTATGTAATTTGTTAAGTAATTGGTAAAGTATATTATTATATACTTATTGTTATGTGTCTTGTAAGCCCATATGGGCTGGGCATACATCTGTATGTAAGACACGAAAATAAAAAATATCAAATCAAATCAAAAAACCACACTACAGATGGTTAACCAGTATTCACACAGTAGATAGACTTTACTGACAACCATAACATACTGTAACATACACTGTACCCATGACACTGTTTCTCCCTTCACATTGTATGTACTCTATTCCTGGTGTGTGTGTGTGTGTGTGTGTGTGTGTGTGTGTGTGTGTGTGTGTGTGTGTGTAGGTGTGTGTGTGTGTGTGTGTGTGTGTGTGTGTGTGTGCAGCCTTCGACACAGTCAACCATCAGATCCTCCTCGCGGCCCTCGCAGGAATGGGAGTGGCTGGATCTGCACTGACATGGCTGACATCATACCTCAATGACCGCTCCTACCAAGTGTCATGGAGAGGGACTCTGTCGGCCACCCGCCCCCTCCGGACGGGTGTCCCCCAGGCGTGAATATTAAAGGCAACCAACTTGTGTTCAGCTTTTCGTTCAGCGTTTCTCTGATTGGCCACACGGCCAATCAATCAATCCACTAGCACACGCCCTCGCGCAAAGAGAGACGCGGCAAAAGCGCTGGTCGAACCAGCGGTGTTCTGTTGTGTGACTGTACTCTACAGCGGTGTTCTGTTGTGTGACTGTACTAAACACTTCCACCACATGACCGACATTTGACATACAGTACACCTCCTATCTATGTTGGGATTATGTTTGGTCATGACAAAACAATAAAAATCGCTACTGTTAGTAAGCTGCCACCACCCACTTCAATGACAGAGCTCTCATATTTGCGAATGTATAAACTATATCTTAAATTATGGCGATGTGTCTAATATGGCTGTCGCGAAGTCATTGATAAGCGACAGCCATATTAGACACATAGCCACAATTTACGATATAGTTTATGCATTCGCAAAATATGAGAGCTCTGTCATTGAAGGGCTTCGTTCTACAACGGAGCACGGTCGCTGCTGCTGGAGCTGGACCGAGTAGAGCCGGCGGCGGTGCACGGAAGCCAGGGACTAACCACCGCATCGCCCCGCTGACGTTAAAAACGCGAAATAACGTTACTGATGTACAGTGACACCCAGAGTTTCTAGTTACAGTAGTGACGCGTGAATCGAGATAGTCCTAACACTAGTCTGTAACAGTGTTTATTATTAAGAGTCAGATAGTCCTAACAGTGTTTATAGTCCTAACACAGTGTTTATTAGTAAGAGTCAGATAGTCAGTGTTTATTATTTCATAACTGTATGGGCTTTGTTTATACATGTACAGTGACGAGTGAATCTAACTTTGGTTGTTAAAAACGCGAAACATAATAATCAGTCAGCAGCGCTCCACTGCTACCGCAGCCCAACACAAGTGCGTTGGAACAGCAGCCCAACACTACACAAGTTGGTTGCCCGCGCTGCCGCGCTGCCGCACTTGCTCTTTGGATTTCATTTGGGACGTGGGACGGCTGCGCTTGCCTGCGCGTGGGGGCGGGGGGGCGCGGCCAATCAGAGAAAAGCCGAACACAAGTTGGTTGCCTTTAATATTCACGCGTCCCCCAGGGCTCGGTCCTAGGACCCCTTCTCTTCTCCCTCTACACTAAATCACTGGGTAACATTATCACGTCTCATGGCTTCTCATATCATTGTTATGCCGATGATACTCAATTCTTCCTCTCCTTCCCTCCCTCAGATATCCACGTCTCTGAGCGGATCTCGGCCTGTCTGTCCGACATCTCCGCCTGGATGACGACCAACCACCTCAAACTGAACCTAAGCAAAACAGAATTGCTCCACCTGCCGGCCAAATCCTCCCCCCTGACCGACCTCTCCATCACAGTCGAGAATGCAGCTGTGACCGCGTCGCCGACCGCCAAGAACCTTGGTGTTGTCCTCGACGACCAGTTGAACTTCTCTGCTCACATCGCAGCGACAACCAGAACCTGCAGATTCCTCCTGAGCAACGTCAGAAGGATACGCCCCTTCCTGACAAAAGAAGCCACCCAACTCCTCGTCCAATCAACAGTCATCTCCCGCCTCGACTACTGCAACGCACTGCTAGCTGGCCTCCCGGCCACTGCCACCAAGCCTCTTCAACTCATTCAAAACGCAGCGGCCCGCCTGATCTCAAACCTACCGAAGTCGGCCCATGTCACCCCACTTCTTAGGGACCTGCACTGGCTCCCCATTGCTGCACGTATCTGCTTCAAGGCCCTCGACCTAGCATACCGTGCGGCAAAGGGAACCGCTCCCACCTACCTCCGGTCAATGGTCTCTAACTACACACCCTCAAGACCCCTACGCTCTGCATCTTCTGGCCGCCTCAGATCTACTCCTATCCAAGCTCCCGGAGGGTCATCAAAGAGAAGCCGCCTATTCTCAGTCCTTGCCCCACAATGGTGGAATGAACTACCCATCCCAGTTAGGACAGCCGAATCCCGTCCAATCTTTCGCCGTCGACTAAAGACTCACTTCTTCAACCATTATCTGAAATGATAAAAAAAAAAAAAAAAAAAAAAAGATCTAACCCCGACTAACCTTACTGTCATGCACTTTTCCTAATAAACTAACCTACACTGTAACACGCAACACTTTGATGAACATTGTTACTCAGCTGATAGAGTTATACCCTTCTTGCTGTCTTGTCGCACAGAACTTGTAAGTCGCTTTGGATAAAAGCGTCAGCTAAATGACTAAATGTAAATGTGTGTGTGTGTGTGTGTGTGTGTGTGTGTGTGTGTGTGTGTGTGTGTGTGTGTGTGTGTGTGTGTGTGTGTGTGTGTGTGTGTGTGTGTGTGTGTGCGTGCGTGCGTGCGTGCGTGCGTGCGTGCGTGCGTGCGTGCGTGCATGCATGCGTGTGTGTGTGTGTGTCCACACAATAATTATACAAAAACAAGTCCCTCAGTGGCCAACAAGTTCCTCAAAGTGACCCGGAGGTCTCAAAACCCTCCCCGCTCGGGACACAGGCAGACTTCCACTCATACCAGCTGTTTGATCAGTCTCTGTGACATCAGAGGCCAACTCCACCAGTCCACAGTCCTGACCTGGTGACATCCCCTCCTGTCGTGAGGGGACCTGAGAAGCAGGGAGAGGGTCAAGAGGACCCGGGGGAACCAGAGGGCACTGGTAAAGTGTATGGCTTAAGTCTATTATAATGGACCACCTGCTCTCGTTCTTCAGAGTCCCAAGGATTGCCAATACGATAGGTGAGCCCAGACTCCCAATGGAGTCCATCACTGCCAGGATTTGATAGGGCCCTTTCCAATGTGGAGCAAGTTTCATACGGTCCTCAGTCGGATTATGCAACCACACCATAGTCCCCACCGTATATGGTTGGTGCTGAACAGCTCCATCATAATAGAGTTTCTGTCGCTCATGCTGTCTCCAACCTCCCTGCCATTATGAATTGAAAATGGGGGACCCTGATGTAAACAAGGTAAATGGGGGACCCTGACCCTGATTTAAACAAGACGAAAGTCTTTCTCTGGTCTGCATCCCCTTAACACTTTGAGAGCCAGTCCGTGTTTTCCTTTTTACCCCCTTGAATGCCCAAATCCACTCCAATGTTAACGTTAATATCACCTAATCTATGTTTTAAATTATGTCTATGTGTCTAATCTGCCCGTCGCTTATCAAAGACTCATTTTCCAGTCAACATTGTCAAAGCAGATTGTTTTTTTATTGCTTCATTTCCGTTTGATAGCATTTTGAAAATCACTCGTTTTCGCACGCTCGTGCCGCACGCTGATAATCGCTGCTCTTATTTCCTGATGGCTTTTACAGTCAAAACAGCTATATCACATATAGGGGAAACGCTTATATATCCGTGAAAACGAGTCTGATTATCCTAAGACTGATAACATAGATTCCTTACCTGAGATCAGATGGTAGCCAAATGGATTATTCCAATTCCTGATCACCATTCGAAAAAATCGATCATTGTATTGATCAACCGTGTATACAGTAGAACACATAATCCCTGCTGCTCTTCAGGCTCCGGAGTGATGCCGGTCGATGCCGGCTGCGTGAGTGAGAAGTAAAATGTGGAGTCAGAAATCCTTTCTCCCATTCACTTTCATTGAGTCCAATCCAAAAGGGTGATTTACCATCTGGGAGACGATAGGGGGCGCTTTTTTCACATCTGAGCGCCGGGGGTGCCTGGAACTCCAACGGTAGGCTCGCTTGATGCAATATGATTTCAGATCGCTAATAAATTAAAAAAAAAACGAATAAAACGAATATTCTCGTGATGGGCTTTCAACCCGGGGGTAATAACCCTAGAAAAGCTGTGAGTGGCATTCAAAGTGTTAAAGGGGAACACTTTTACTATTTCTTTCACTATTTGGGTAATTTTACACAATTCCTGTGAGTTTATGGAACACATCTGTAAGGTTTAAAAAAAATGCATTGTTCTGTATTTGTAATCAAATCAAGTTTTTCTACCTAAAAATGTTAAGCCGTTTTGAGGCTGGGCTCCGGAATACGATTTGAGTGACAGAGAGAGAGCGAGAGAGCGAGAGAGCGAGAGAGAGAGAGAGAGAGAGAGCGAGAGAGAGAGAGATTGACACGCAGGGGCCAAGCGGTCTCTCTTAATGAGTAATACACGTGGCTGGCAGTTGGCTACAAGCATAGATGGGGCGGGCATTATTATGCAGATGAGAAACCTCTGACGTCACAGATACGCTACATTTCAGATGACTCACTTGAGTGAGGGACAATATTGTGAGATGAGAATTGGAAGAATGCGCCAAATTGAGAATTAGAGACATAGATCATATTATATATATATATATATATATATTATATTATATATATAATATAAGTCCACATAGCTAGAAAATAATGCTAAACACTGGAAAAGGCCATTTATAAGATAGTTCCCCTTTAACAATTGTATGTATTGAGCCGTACTGTATTGTACCCATTCTACAATCTGTTAATAAAGTTTTCAATCAATCAATCAATCAATCAATCAATCAATCAATCAATCAATCAATCAATCAATCAATCAATCAATCAATCAGAGGACACAAACTCTGTGTGTGAGTTAGGAAACTCTGACCAAAGCACCTGAGTGGGCACCAGAACATCCGTTGGAACACGGGCTTCCCGCCCATGTATCAGATAGTAAGGGGTAAATTTGGTGCTGGCATGGTTAGACGTATTATAGGCTAACGCCACATGCTTCAGGTAATTGTCCCATAAGCCAACAGCATTTTGGCCAGCTGGTCTATCAGGGTTCTGTTAAAACGTTCCACCATCCCATCGGACCTCGGATTATATGGACTGGTACGTGTTTTCTTAATTCCCAGAAGCCGACAGAGTGTCGTGTACCACCTCAGCCTCAAACTGACAACCTTGATCACTGTGTAATGACTCTGGGATGCCATGTAACAGCACAGTCCTCAAATAGGCACAGAGCCACTGTATGTGCCGTCTGGTTGGGCAGTCTGTGTACAGATGAACACATTTGGTGAAATAATCCTCTACCACTAATACGTATCTGTTACCCTTAGACGTCAACGGCAACTCAAGAATATCAGTTGCCACTCTCTGAAATGGCAGTGTTGCTTTAGATCCCCCCATGGGTGCACAACGACTTGGGACAGGGGCTCTGCGGGTCTGACATGCAACACACTGCTTGCACCAGCCTTGAATGTCCTTGAACATGTAGGGCCAGTAACAACCACGTTTCGCCTGTTCCCACACGCTCTGCCGAGAAATGAGCTGAGGCAGGGCCTCTGTGAGGATGCTGCAGAACATCAGGTACAAGAGATGAGGGTATGACAATCTGGAGTAGTGATTCCCCTGTGAGTGAGGACTGCACAGCCCGGCACAGTAGGCCATTCACAACCGAGAGGCGAGGGTATTCAGTCCATAATTTCCTAAGCCACCGGGAAGTCCCCCTTACTTTCCCACGGCTTCGTCTAGGTGCTACTCTCTCCACCCAGTCTATCATCCTGCAAATATCTGGGTCTGCCCGTTAAAGTTCTCTCATCCATGTCCCATCATGGGAGTGTGTACCTGAAATACAGGCTTTCCCCTGATTTGTCCCCCTCAACACTCTGCTCCCTAGTAGGGAGACCAGTGGTTTCCGAGTGGTCTGTCTGAGAGTTCATCCGGGAGACGGGCAAGTCCATGTTTGTGTGTAGAGCCAGAGGCTCCTCAGGCTCAACATCGGAGTCTATTGCATTCACTTGGACAACATCCTCTGTAGCAGTGTCTGGTGGAGAATGGGTCACTGTCAATAGCCATTCGTCTGAGGCTCAGGAGAGGCTTATGATCTGTGATGATGGTGAATGAAGCCAAGTCAATGTAGTGGTGGAATTGGCGCACAGCCCACACTATAGCCCACAGTTCCTTGTCGAACGTGGACCAGCGTCTCTCTATAGTGGTGAGAGCCTGACTAGCATATACCACCACTCTCTCCAGTCCTTCCTTGTCCTGTGCCAACACAGCCCCTACTGCTTCCATAGAGGCATCTGTGTGCACCTTAGAGGGAAGGTTAAAGTCAGGTAAGGTCACAATCGGGGCAGAAGAGAGAGCTCCCTTTAGATACTGTAAATGTATCTAAATGTCCTAACACAACCCCCTCCAATGTACAGTAAATGACCAAGTATGGTCTTGTCAATATTCCAATGTACAGTTTTGCCTGTACAGTTGTACAGTGTCCCCCACCCACCCCTCCTACCCAACCTCCCCCCCTCCACCCACCCAACCACCTCCAATGTACAGTCCCCCCCCCCCCCCCCCCCACCTACCCAACCTCCTCCAATGTACAGTTTCTAATGTCAAATGTATATACTCTCTTTTCTGGACTCTTTTCGTATCACAAACAGTACTGTATTTGCAAATCTGGTATGTCATAAATGTATAGATGTAGCAGTACTGTCTATCTGTATGTCATGTATGTCATATATGTTATGATGAATTGAAAATGGGGGACCCTGATGTAAACAAGACGAAAGTCTTTCTCTGGTCTGCATCCCCTTAACAATTGTATGAATTGAGCTGTACTGTACTGTACCCATTCTGCAATCTGTTAATAAAGTTTTCAATCAATCAATCAATACTCAAAGGCTGCCTCACAATCAGTTGTCCATCTGAAAGGTACGTCTTTACACATCAGGCGATTCAGGGGAGCTGCATGTCACGCAAAGTCCTTAACAAAACATCTGTAGTAGGAGCACAAGCCTATGAAGGCTCTGACTTCAGTGGGATTCTGGGGAATGGGCCATGCCTTGACTTTGTCTGTGTTGCATGGATCAGGTTGAAGGCCATGGCGGGACACCACATGCCCTAGGAACACTACATGGTCCCTGGCTAGATGACACTTTTTAGGATTTAACCTGAGAGTTGTGTTGGCGTGGGACGTCCTCTTGGTCGGCGCCCATGTGTTGGCTCCCAGAGCACTAGCTTGCTAGCCTTGACCACTTGCAAATAATTCATAACCACTGGTCCAAGGCCACAGAGACTAGTGGCCCCCCCGTTCAGGAGCCATAAAATACAGGCTGTATATTCCTGGGTTCAAGTGCCAGAGAAGCTGATGGGGCCAGTCTGGAGCTACAAGCAGGACCCTGGCCTCTGGTGTGGTTGGTGGGACCAGCCTGGAGCTACAAGCAGGACCCTGGCCTCTGGTGTGGTTGGTGGGATCAGTCTGGAGCAGTGTTAATTTTGTCAACGAAAAAAAAACAAAGGTTTTTTTCATGACGACAACGAGACGTGACGTCACGTTATTGAAGACCAACGTGACTAAATAGTTAATTACATATCGTTGACCACAACTGAGGACACAAAAATGTAATTTACAAAAACCAGGACGAAATTTCTCTTCATGTATGTTGATATTGTTGACTAAAACAAGACGAGACAAAATAATTATAACTTTTCGAATTATTATTTCAGTATTTCCGTTTCCGGCTGTGAGTCTGCAGCCAAAGCAGCGCGTGGGCCTTTGGCTCATTCTTTCCCTGACACAGCACAAGCACGGAGGTCGAAAGACCAGTAGGTGGCATACTGGAATTATCAAATAGCTCAGCTGAGCCGCTCCCCTCAGTCAGACAATGACGGCCGCGGGCCAACAGCATCAGGGTCGTCTCAACAATGATCCATTATCCCGTGGGCTTGGAAGAAAACTAAGACCAGACCTCTGGGCATACTTTAGATATATAGAGCTCGAAGGAGCTACAGAATGTATTGTTGAAAAAAGTGAAACACGAGGAGAGCCCGCTCAGCCCGGGGAGAAATGTGGTCATCGAATGAAGGGAAAAAACACCACTAATCTCAAACGACATCTGAAGACATTCCACAAGGAAATCCAGGTAAATGTAAAAATGCATTAGCACGATATGACTTTGTATGGACTAGTATATCATGGAGCCATTTGTGGTGGATTAGCCCGCCTGTTGCTAGCTAGTAGCTACTAGCTGATTCTTGCTAACGCTAGCCACGTGACACCTAGCTAATGTACTGTGACTGTGTGAGCCAGACGGACACAATTAATGACCAACAGATTGATTAACAGTAACCTAAGGTGACAATTCAACTGCATCGATTTGAAAATGTTAGAATCGATTAGAATCGCAATTTCAATGTGTGCAGTAGTGCTGCTGTTATTCTCAATGTCCGTAACTTACAGCCAACAAACACTATGCCATACGCTACTGCATCATCAACGTTATGATTAACAAAGGCATACGTAACGTTGTGTGGCATTAAGTATTAACACATATATTACACTTTAAGTTACTACTATTAGTTACTTTATTAATTCGTATCTTTGTGAGGTTACTGTTATAATTTACATTACATTGAAAAGATACGAAGCTATATTTTTTAAAGGTGAATTTTTTTATACAGAAATAGGTATTATTTAGAACATGAATTCATATTTAGTAAGGCTTGAAAGAAAAGAGCTATTTTGTTATTTATAGGTTGATTTTTAAGTTATTTTCTTGAGATTTGTCAGACTAGGCATAATAAAGCATGTTGAGTAACTTTGGTTATATAATTTTGTTATATAAATAATAATTTTATATCCATAGTTACAGAGGAGGCATACTTTAAATATATAAAAATTATAAGGCATCTTTGAGTCAACTTTAAGTATCTTGAGGCTGTGGGCACTGGGCAGTGTCCTCTTTTTTGGAAATCACAATATGGTCACCCTAGAATATACAGTCCCAGGTACTACTACGTAACCTCTGACCTATAGTGGAAGAGTTAGACTTTTCAGAAGTTGCATCTGTTATTTATTCCTGTCTTAGATTGCAGATGTGAAGAAACCCAAGACACTACAGCCAAAGCCTCCATCCACAGGTGATTTCTTTGGCGCCTTGTACAAACAGAACTCCCTCGAGCAACTAAGCAGAGAGGAGGCAGTCGCCGCCTGGATCAGCCGCACAGCACTCCCTGCACGTACAGTGGAAGATGAGGATTTCATAATGATGTTGCGAACATTTGATAAAAGGTTCAGAGTGCCAAAAAAGACTAAAGTTTCCAACCTGGTGGACAAAGTGTATGTGGAACAACAAGAGAAATGCAGGCACAGGTTGTCCATGGCACGCAAAATAACCTTAGGTTTAGACATTGTTCTGTAGTACGAAATAGTGGGGAATTTACAACATACGTAGTATTTTGTATGTAGGTAGATGTAGTAATAAGACTCAGGAAGCAGGTTACTCGTTATCCTTTTAGTTAAGCAGATTAGGTACAAGCATGGTATAGCAGGGTACAGCCTGTTCTAGCAAGGAAGGGCTCTTCTTCTCGCTTCCTGTAGGCATAACATAAGATATTCCTTTATTGATCCCCTTGGGGAAATTCAGGCATTGTATCAACTACGCCCCATAGTGGAGACTCTTGGGAAGTACAGCTTTCACATGCATTACAGAACACAACAGACATATGGTCCAAAAAGGGTCTCACTGCATCCTTCATTGCAATCAGTGCTTGTTATTTCAACCCAGAAGATAATAAGCCTGAACATATTCTCCTGAACCTGAAGGAAATGGTTCACCCCCACACTGCTCAAGCTATAAGTGCGCTTGTGGAGGAGTGCATAGAAGCCTGGGGGATCCCAAAAGAGAAAATCCTCACAACGATCACTGACAATGGCAGCAACATGGTGGCTGCGTTCCCGTTCCGTACTGCAGAAGAGGCCACAACTTCTGAGGAGTCGGACTCTGAGCACAATGAGGATGACATTGACGAGAACAACAACGATGTGCTGCAGGAAGGAGAGGATGACATTGACGGGTCAGTCTGTGCTTGAAGTTGAAATAATTCTATATTCATTCGAATAATAATAAATAGGTAACTGGTTATAATTGAATTTCATATACGTAATAAATAAGTTAATACATTAAAAGGTTAAACATTGTGAATTGAATAAATAAGTTAAAAAGAATAAATGGATTAAACTATGCATTTGTATTTTTTCTTATCTCCATCATGTAAGGACGACTATGCCTATGGAGCAATGGAGAGGACCCCATGCGTTGTGCACACCCTCCAGCTTGTAGTAAACATGCTGCTGAACAAGGGAGCCTCAATCCGAAGACTGCTGGACAAAACAAGGCACCTGGTCAACCAGTTCCGCAAATAATCTGTCGCCACAGAGCGCTTGCTGCAGAGGTCTGGTCTCATCCTCCTCAAAGACTGTCCCACTAGATGGTCCAGTTGTCACGCCATGATGGCGCGTTGTCTTCAACTCAAGGACCACGTCACAGCAGTAGCGGAATCCATGAGCTGGGACAGCCTGCAGCCCAGTGAGTGGCAGAAGATTGGCATGCTGCGAGACCTTCTACTGCCATTTGCTGAGCACACAAAGATGCTGCAAAGTGACACCTGTAATGGGAAATATTAAAGGACTAAACGATGAGCCGTTTACAAATCATTCTGAGTCATTATTAATAATAATAGGAACGTTTATTTCACCGTGGCCACAATGAAAGGACAGTTTACAGTCAGAGACAACATGTTAACACAGTAGTGTCTGGCCATAGACTGACCAAGAGTTCTGTTCAGACGTATGTTAAATACACAGTTGTCAGACGTAACATAATATCAGATATGATGATGAGGCCCAGTTAGGAGAATCAACCTTGGCTAGGCGGTGATGTTCCCAACTGGAATGATAAACAGTCTTGCTAACAGAGAAAAAGACTTAAAGGGACAGTATGTGTCTGCCACATCTGAGCACATTATATAGCTGGTCTAATGACACCAGTCAAGCTGTCTAATGACATGATAATATATTCCACGACACACCCAATCCCTTTCCCTCGTTGTGCCTGCTCTTTTGGATCTCAGAAGTCATCTGTCTGAATTCAATGTAGCTCATGCTAGAAACTACAGAGAGGCAGTTTCACTGGCACAGAAGATGCTTTTCAACATGCACAATCGTTTCAGCGTTTTCCTTGACATCACAGCCGTCAAGTTCTCTCCTCTTGCTGCAGCAGCATGTTTTGTTGACCCCATGTATCAACTGAGACCCTTATTGAGAATGAAGACGAGGGAATGCAGGATCTTCTACGAAAGGCAGAAGACTACATTGCTCACAGCATGCCACGAAGAGTGGAAGTGCGAGTGGAGCAGGTGACCGATGATGAGGAACTGGAAACCGTGGCTTCAGCAGAGACACCCTCGGCAAATCGGCCTAGGTTCAAGTTTTTCAGTGCCAGTCGTCCAGCAAGGCCAAAGACGCCCAAGACCACTAACATTAGACAGGAGATTCTGAAATACAAAGAAGGGCTGTCCAACCACCAGGCTGCTAGTGCTAAAACAGACGTTGAGGAATCTGCTATCGAGTTCTGGATTTCTCAGAGTCCTATGGTGTTTCCACATCTGAAACCTCTGGCCTTGGATCTCCTGGCGATGCCAGCAATTACAAGCCTTTGCCGAACGTGTCTTCAGTGTCAAATGGCCGCCGCAACAGAGCAAGAGACATATTGGAAAAAAGTGCTTTGCTCAAGATAGAATAGAATAGAATAGAATAGAATAGAATAGAATAGAATAGAATAGAATAAGAATAGATCTTTATTGTCATTGTTACAGTTGTTACAACGAAATTTCAAAATGCAACCCTAGGTGCTAGTAAAAATATAAAAACAGTCCTAAACACAGTATTAAATATAAAAACAGGGGTGGGGCATAAATAACATTAATATAAACAGGGGGGTGTAAAAGATAATTGCACTATCCCTAATGTTGTGTGTGCGTGTACGTGGGAGGGGGGGGGGGGGGGGGTGGTGCAAGGGAGACTGTTGTTTTAAAATTTAGCTGAGTTTAGTGCACATATGGCCCTGGGATAAAAACTAAACTTCAGTCTGTTAGTCCGGGTGGGCATGACGCTGAAACGCCTGCCCGAGCGCAGCCGCACGAGGTGCTTGTTGCCCGGGTGGTGTGGGTCCTTCAGTATTTTTACTGCTTTTTTGAGGCAGCGGGATTTGTATAGTCCCTCCAGTGAGGGGAGGGGGCAGCCGATAATCTTCTGGGCCGAGTTGACGACCCTCTGGAGCGCCCTCCTCTCTGCGGCTGTGCAGCTGAGGAACCACACATTTATGCAGTAGGTGAGGATGCTTTCCACGGAGCAGCGGTAAAAAGACACAAGCAGGTCTTGTCTGAGGTGGTAGTTTCTCAGTACTTTCAGGAAGTAGAGTCTCTGCTGTGCCTTTTTCACTATCGCCGTGGTGCTGATTCTCCAGGTCAGGTCATCCTCCAGGTGGACACCCAGGAACTTGATGACCGAGACTCTCTCTACACATCCCCGTCGATATACAGGGGCTGTATGTCGGTCTTCTTCCTCCTGTAGTCCACGATCATCTCCTGGGTCTTTAGCTTGTTCAGCTGTAGGTTGTTATCCTTGCACAGGGCTGACAGCTGCTCTATTTCATCGCGATACGCGGTCTCGTCACCTTTTGTGATGCAGCCCACCACGGTGGTGTCGTCAGCGAACTTGATGATGGTGTTGCTGGGGTGGACTGCGGTGAAGTCGTGTGTATAAATAGAGTAAAAAAGGGGACTCAGCACGCAGCCCTGGGGGGATCCGGTGCTGAGGCTGATGGCTGTGGAGGTGTGGGGGCCTATTCTGACCCTCTGGGGGCGGTCAGAGAGGAAGTCCTTAGACCACCGGCAGAGGGGATGGTTTAGTCCAAGGTCCATGAGTTTGGGCACTAGTTTGTCAGGCAGGATGGTGTTAAATGCAGAACTAAAGTCCATGAAGAGCAGCCGTGCGTAGCCCCCCGCTCTCTCCAGATGGGACAGGGTAGAGTGGAGAGTCATGGCGATGGCGTCCTCCATGGACCTGTTGGCTCTGTAGGCGAACTGGTGGGGGTCTAGTCCGGGTGGGAGGCTAGAGATGATGTGGGGCTTGAGTGTCTTTTCAAAGACCTTCATGGGTAGGGAGGTGAGTGCGACTGGACGGTAGTCGTTCAGGCAACTGATGGAGTTCTTTTTTGGGACCGGGATAATTATGGAGGTTTTCAGGCAGGGTGGGACGATGGCCTGGGACAGGGACTGGTTGAAGATCTTAGTGAAGACCCCTGTCAGCTGGTCAGCGCAGTCTTTCAGCACCCGTCCCACGACACCGTCCGGCCCGCCGCTTTCCTAGGGTTCACTCCCTTCAGTGTGCGTCTCACCTCGTGCTCCGTGAGGATGATGCTGCTGAGGGCTGGTGAGTGTGGTGAGGCTGCTTCTGTTGGCACCGCCTCGGGGGTGGCGTTGATGTGCAGTGTGGATGTTTTTTTCGGCCTCGCCTCGAATCGTGCCAAGAAGGTGTTCAGCTCCTCTGCCAGCTGAGGGTCACCCTCGTTGGCTGAGGAGTGGCTGGGTTTGTAGTTGGTCATCTGTTGGACCCCCTGCCATACCTATCTGGTGTTGTTGCTCTGGAAGCAGTCCTCGATCTTCCCCTTGTAGTCGGTCTTGGACCTCTTGATACCTCGCTTCAGGTTGGCTCTGGCAGTGCTATATAGCTCCTTATCACCAGACCTGAAGGCAGTGTCCCTCTCTCTGAGCAGATGCTGCACCTCTCCCGTCATCCACAGCTTCGTATTGGGATAGACCCGGATACGTTTGTCCACGGTGACAGAGTCTATGCAGTGCTTGATATATCCCAGCACTGATGAGGTGTACAGTTCCAGGTCTTCATGTTCAAAGACCTCCCAGATGGTGTTCTCAAAACAGTCCTGCAGCTGTAGGGTGGCGCTTACCGGCCAGGTTTTAACTATCTTTGGTATGGCCAAGATGAACAAGAACAAGTCTAAATAGTCAATTGGGAATGCGGTAATGGTTACCACTTTCCAGTTACTGGTAATGCTGACATTTTCTTTTCCAGATATCAAAGACGGTGTTTCGTGTTTGAGACATTTGGGAGGAGGAGGACAGGACAGTAAGGTTCAGATTGCTTTCATCCATTGACTGGTCAAAATATGTTCATTATATTTGGGAGGAGTAAGGTTCAGATTGCTTTTATCCATTGACTGGTCAAAATATGTTCATTATGTTTTCAGTTCAGTTTCACAGACAGACTGACACTGACACAAACTTAACATTTTAATTTAGGTTGTTATTGTAGCATTCATTTTAATTTATTATTATTTAGATAGATGGATGTAAAGGGCTAGACCAACTCTTAACCCCTATCCGGACCTAGACCACCTCTAAGTCACAACCCTAACTTAGGGGTTAGAGTTAGAGGTGGTCTAGGTCTGGTTAGGGGTTAGAGTCAGATGTGGTCTAGGTCTGGTTAATAGGGGCCATAACCAGACCTAGACCACCTCTAACTCTAACCACTAACCAGACCTCTTCCATGTGGCACTTTAACACTGACCTCAGAATGTAATTTTATATAATGTTTTTATGCAAGCAGATTGCAATCAGTGTGTACTACTACTAGTACTACTGTGTGTTCTGTTTACTTAGTTTACAGTATCCTGTTGTTATAGAATAAACCGATGCCAGCAGGCAGCAGCCCAGCAGCCCAGCACTGACCATCACCAACCCTAACTTAGGGGTTAGAGTTAGAGGTGGTCTAGGTCTGGTTAGGGATTAGAGTCAGAGGTGGTCTAGGTCTGGTTAATAGAGGCCATAACCAGACCTAGACCACCTCTAACTCTAACCCCTAACCAGACCTAGACCACCTCTAACTCTAACCCCTAAGTTACCCTAACCAGACCTAGACCACCTCTAAGTCTAACCACTAACCAGACCTCTTCCATGTGGCACTTTAACACTGACCTCAGAATATGATTTTATATAATGTTTTATGCAAGCAGATTGCAATCAGTGTGTACTACTACTAGTACTACTGTGTGTTCTGTTTACTTAGTTTACAGTATCCTGTTGTTATAGAATAAACCGCTGCCAGCAGGCAGCAGCCCAGCACTGACCATCACCAACCCTAACTTAGGGGTTAGAGTTAGAGGTGGTCTAGGTGGTCTAAGATGAGGATTTCATAATGATGTTGCGAACATTTGATAAAAGGTTCAGAGTGCCAAAAAAGACTAAAGTATCCAACCTGCTGGACAAAGTGTATGTGGATTGTGGAACAACAAGAGAAATGCAGGCACAGCTTGTCCATGGCACGCAAAGTAACCTTAGGTTTAGGGAGAGAACAGATGGTGGAGGTAAATGGTACCCTACCCCCCCCCCCTCACAGTGAGCTGTGGTGTTCCACAAGGAAGCATACTAGGACCGCTACTGTTCCTAATTTATGCAAATGACATGTCATCAGCTTGTGACTGCAACTTGTTCCTGTTTGCGGACGACTCAGCCCTGCTGGTCTCTGACAAGAACAAATTACAGGTTGAAAAAACCCTCAGCTCAGAACTAGGCAAAATCTGCATATGGCTCGCTAATAACAAACTATCATTACACATGGGCAAAACAGAGCTCCATTCTCTTCGGTTCAAATAACAAACTCAGCAAGACCGACGGCTTCTCGGTTACAGTGGGTGACAATATTGTCACAAGGAAAGAAGAAATTACCTACCTGGGCTCCATCCTAGAGGCAAATCTTTCCTGTGACAAAATGGCATCCAATGTAATAAAAAAAGTCAACCAACGAACTCGATTCTTGTACCGGATCTCCTCACTGGTAAACAAGAATACCCTGAAGACTCTGGCAGGAGCACTTGTAGTAGAATTCCAGCCAAACTGGTGTTTATTGTACTGTATATCATGAAGCACAGAATGGCGAAAACACAGAGGTAAAATACATACACTTTTCTCCCCCCCCCGCTCCTAAAGTACAAGAAACGAGACACCTCTGACTTAGTAATGCAGCTGTTGGTTCAGGCTTCCTCTAAATCTCTGTGGAGGGGGGTTGAAACAGGCAGACGCTTATTGAGTAAGAGATAGTGTCTCGTTTGATCCTTCCTGGGAAAGTCAATAACATGGGTGATTTTACAACCCAGGGCCCTAGGCCATCTGGTCCAACAAAGAAACTGCCATGGGAAGATGCCAGTTTGTCTCTGCTGAAAACAAAAGAACAGTAAGATCAAAAGAAAAGACCATTTGAAACCACATCGTGACGCAATTCGATGTAAAACGTCACGATAAGGAGTTAGCCAATGAGAATTGAGAGTAAGTGTCCTCCAATAGGAACACTCGAGGAGAGGTTGGAAAACGCCCGCTTGCCGTAACATTAGAGGCGGAGCCTAAATTTGATATTAGCAGACTCCGTGCTAGTAGAGGCACAACCCACCCGAACAGAGACCCAGGAAGCGACAAAGAACACACACCCTTTTTCTCCACAACAGACTGAGGAAACCACGCAGCAGAGAGACGGCCGCGAAAACCTACCATCTGAAGAAGCCGAGACGAGACATGCCCATAGATATTGAATATTTAGCCTAAAGTCTGGTGAACCTCGGCATAGTGAGGTCTTCCATCAGGTTTTATTGCAATTGTTCTTTCAAATCTTTGATTTGTATTGATTGAAATCCTTTTTATTAAACACGGGTTCCTTTTCAAACTGCTCAGAACTCGATTTCTTCAACCGCCGCGCCGTGTTCTCTGAAGGTGTACGAGCAGAAAACCATCACATACATGGTTATCTGCATTTGTAGCTAAGTAGTACTTCAAAGAGCTTTTTAAGGTTTAAACACAGCGCAGAGTACGAAGATTAAGCTAGGAAGTTACTACAATTTTGGTGCTGTGACCCTTGAATAGAAACGTCCGTTTTGAACGAGAACAAAAGAGAATTTTTTTTTGCCTCTTTCTTCACCTCGAACAACAACAACAACAGATCGTCTTCGCGTAGCTCGGAGAGTTACCAAAGGTGAGTGTTATGGAGTGTACGGGTGTTCAATTCGAACCAACGGGGGGGTTGCTAAAAGTATGACTGTAATTAGATATTAAATGAAATGTTCTGACCAAGGGGTAGCGACTCAAGGCTGTGTGTGGTTATGGGTCCTGTGAGCAGGATTTTTAACCACGCTGTGCTGTCGTATTCCTTATAGTAAGAGAGTTAAGCACAATTTTGCGTAGTATTTTCTACAGTAGAAATTTTAGCATAAGTGAACGAGACGCTGCCCGTGGTCGGAACAGTTTTCATATTCGTGGCGGATAAAACCAGTTATGTAATGTTTAAGGTGATCGGGATTATCTAGAACCCGACCCGGAAGTCGTTCTAAGCTCGCCGGAAATGACGACGGAGGGGTCAAACTAGTATTTTACTATTATGTTTTTATATTTCTAATTAGATCACTACACTGGCGTTTTGAGGGGAATAGGATTCTGTTGTGGGGTATGTGGTATTATATTAACGTTGCGAGGGGACGGCCCGCGCGGCGGAACGGGTCGTTGGGAACGTTTTTATGGGATCATGGGGGAAGCTAAGCTAATGCTACCTAGCTGCGCTGAACGGCTAAAGCGGTCGCCGGATGTGACGTCGTAAGCGCGCGCTAGGTTGAAGCTAACGAAGCTAATATGCTAAGCTAACATGCTAAGCTAACTGTGCTGACGTCATGGCATGACGGGACTCTCGGTATGTCTCGCGAGGGGGCGTCCATCTTAGAAGGGGCGCCGAGCGTCCATCTTAGAAGGGGCGCCGAGCGTCCATTTTGGGAGGGTACCGAGCGTCCATCTTGGTAGGGGTGGCGAGCGTCCATTGTTAAGGGGAAGGTGGAGTTTATTGGGGATACAATAGGGGGCAGAAGTGTACAGGATGGATGTGTTTGGATTCTGCTCACAGAACGTTTTCATTGTACACTCTCTCTCCCCCTCTTCTTCCCTCTCACCTCCCTCCCTCTCTCTTTCTCTCTTTCTCTTTCTCTCTCTCTCTCTCTCTCTCTCTCTCTCTCTTCCTCTTTCTCTCTTTCTCTCCCTCTCCCTCCCACCTCCCTCTCTCTTTCTCTTTCTCTTTCTCTCTCTCTCTCTCTCTCTCTCTCCCCCTCTTTCTCCCCCTCTCTCTCTTTCTCTTTCTCTTTCTCTCTCTCTCTCTCTCTCTCTCTCCCCCTCTTTCTCCCCCTCTCTCTCTCTCTCTCTCTTTCTCTCTCTCTCTTATTCTCTCTCTCTCTCTTTCTCTCTCTCCCTTTCTCTTTCTCTCTCTCTCTCTCTCTCTCTTTTTCTCTCTCTCTCTCTCTCCCCCTCACTCTCCCCCTCTCTCTCTCTCTCTCTCTTTCTCTCTCTCTCTTATTCTCTCTCTCTCTTTCTCTCTCTCCCTTTCTCTTTCTCTCTCTCTCTCTCTCTCTCTCTCTCTCTCTCTCTCTCTCTCTCTCTCTCTCTCTCTCTCTCCTTTCCTTCTCTCACCCTCCCTCTCCCTTTTCGCCTCCCCCCCTCTTTCTCTCTCTCTCTCTCTCTCTCTCTCTCTCTCTCTCTCTCTCTCTCTCTCTTCCTCTTTCTCTCTCTCTCTCCCTCTCACTCTCACCTTCCTCTTTCTTTCTCTTTCTCTTTCTCTCTCTCTCTCTCTCTCTCTCTCCCCCTCTCTCTCCCCCTCTCTCTTTCTCTCTCTTTCTCTCTCTCTCTCTTTCTCTTTCTCTTTCTCTCTCTCTCTCTCTCTCTCTCGCCTCCTCTCCCTCTCTCTCTCTTCCTCTTTCACCCCCCCCTCTCTTTCTTTCCTTCTCTCGCTCTCCCTTTTCGCCTCCCCCCCTCTCTCCCTCTCTCTCTCTCTTACCCCCCCCTCTCGCTCGCTCCCCTCATTTCAACACCGCCTCTCTTCCATGTACTGCCCCCCCCGAAACGCTTCTCTTTCTCTCCTAGGTTTGGGCCTGTATATAGAGTTTTTTATGGGTTTCAAACGCGGTGTAGTGCTAGGTATATTGTTTATTACTGTTTACTGTAAGGTTTCAAAAGCGGAAGTAAAGTTTGGGACTTATTAAGTTGGTTAGGTTACATAGGATGGACAATTGCTAAGCATTTGCTGTGTGCTGTGGTGATGTTTGCGGTTATAGTAGTTTGTGTGAATGTTATCAGGGTATGTGTGACGTACGTGTTCAAGTCTCTCGGCGCGGCTGGTTCTGCGTCGGGGGACCCACACCGCTCGGTTGCGCCTGCGTATGCAATGATGGTAATGAAGGTTGGCGCGGAGGGTGGCAGGGTGGGTGTGGGCGTTCCGATAAAGCCGTGGTGCCCGGCGTCCGCGCTGGCGACTATTCTCTGATCTGGGTGGTGGACATTCAGGGTTGGGGAGTGGGAGGGCCGGGGCGTGCGTGTGGGTGTGAGGCGGGGGACGTTCCTGGACGACCGTGCGTTGCAATTGACGGGATAGGATTGTGTGTACAATTGTGTTTTTTTTCCCCATAATAGGTACGTTTGGAGGGCTGTGTGATGTGGGGCGGTGTGCCCGGGGTTCGGTGTTGGGTCTGGTCGGCTATGTGTGGCCGTCCGGCAGGGCACTGGACTCTGGGGATACTGGCCTGAAGCACGGGAGAGGTTGCCGGGATGCTGTCTGCTGTGTACCTGTGGTGAGGTGGGTTTAGGCCGCTGTGGAGAGGCTGTTAAGGTCTTTTCAGAAAACAGGGTCGACACCTCACGGCGTGCGTGGCGCGGCGTCTGTGGCATTCTTTAGATTACCTCTGGGGGACACGTGTCTGGGTGACAGGTGTCCCCTGGGGGGTGTGGTACTAAATAATGGAAAAGAATGTAAAAAATGAATGTAACTATATTAATCAAGATGTTTTGGTTTTCCGAGGAGTATCAAAATTGGAGCAGGATCAAGCGGAAGTAAAGGAGAGCGGAGATTCAACAAAAAATAGGAACCCAGTGTGTTGACAGAGATCGAACGAGATAAGCTGTATCGTTATATCGTTATTTTCAAACAGATCACACTGTGTCTTGCTAAATATATTAGTATAGTGTTGCCCGACATTTCCAATGCATAACGAATAGTGGAGATAACAGGGAAATGCCACTGTATTAAGTCTGGATGTTTTTGCTTTCTTCCCATACAGGTGCTCGACTGGACAGGAGCTCTGAACGATTTCCATAACCATCTGGGGAAACGGGCCGGCTGTAATGAGCCTTGGTATAAGTATGAATGATAAGCCAGTTATCAATCCTTGTCTGCACAGTAAAACGTTGACAGTGTGAGTGTTTTAACTCAAGTAAGTAGAAATAGGAAAGACAGAGAAACTTGTTTTTTCAAACGGTAATTACAGGAGTGTTTGAAGTGGAATGAATGACAGGAACATAGGAAGTTCACCTTAGTGGAACATTGATAGGAACAACTGGAGCGGTAAATGCAATATTATTAACAATAGACTAACAACAACAACAATATGGAAAAGGGGCTTAGTGATCGGGCCATTGGGGGGAGTAGGCCGAGAGCCTCTGCAGACATTTCCCAGATAGACTTTACCAGTGATAATGATCTGATCAATATGGACTTCTCTCATGTGACCAGTACGACAAAAGGACTGGCAATGTTGACTTTGGTTCCAATACAGGGGAGTGAACCAGTGACGACGGTGTTACTCCAACCAGAACCGATTCAAGCTGGAGTGTCCATTGCAGGCGACTGCAGTTTAACCAAGGTACAGAAAAAGAGACTGAGGAGGGCGGCGTTGTTACAGCGGTCCCGTGAAATCCACTCTGGCCGGATGGCTGGAACTGAGACCGACAGCAGGTATGGAATACACGAACAGCTTCTACAGCCCCCATGTCCAACCTGCCCTCAGCACCGAAGCCAAGATGAGAGGCGGGAAGAAACACATTCCATTCGGAGGACACAACGACTTTGTGGTCAAACCCAAACACATGGTGATGGAGAACCCCTCCCCCATCAGGCCGTTCCAGTACGTGTGTGCTCCAGACAGCGAGCAGACCCTCCTCGCCGCCCCGGCCCAGTTCCTGCTGGAGACCTTTCTGCAGAGCTGCTGCCACAGGCTGTTCCCCAAAGCCGTCCGGAACAGAACCAACCCTGTGCTGTCCATCGACAGCTACCTCAACATCGGCCCAGCCCTGTGATGGGAAGTCAAACCGCCGGTGCTGAGATGAGGGAAGAGGCAGCATCCTATAGACAACAGAGAGCGTTTGTGACAGCGTTCGAACAACACAGGGCAGTTCATCGAGATCTGATGAAGATACAGCTGGAGATTGGTCAAGCCGCACACGAGATTCAGAGATTGGGACGAGAACTGGCAAGAAAGGCTGCGCTACTAGAAGCGACAGCTGTTGAGATCATGCTTCAGGCGTCTGACCTAGGCCGCCGTGATCAAAGAGTGCCCTGTGCTCCGTTGCCCGGACAGGGAACTGGGCCGCGATACAAAGAGTGGCAACCACGGCCGAAAGGAGGAGGCAGACCCCGGAATCCGGGAGGATTCCGGCCACGGGTGGTGGTGTGTTGGACATGTGGCGTGACTGGTCATATCTCACGGGAGTGTGCGAACAATGGCCCGGCTAGCTCAGTCGGAAGAGAATGAGACTGATTAGAATAAGGATAGAGATGAGGATACATAGATAAGGTTTGATTAGGTGTGCGAGTTACTAAAATGGTTTGGAAGACTAACCAGGGTAAGTTGGGACTATAGAGGGATGACGTAACTGAATATAGCATGAGCTAATCAAACTAACAAAATTAATGGTTTTAGACAGGAACAATGGAACATTTAATGATAGACAGAGTTGGAAACAAAGGACTATTTAATTTGGTTGCAGGGGTTTATGCCTCTAGATGATAGTTAATTCTGTTGGATGAGTGTGTAACATTTAGGCACTCACAATTTTTTTGTTTATTTACAATTTTCTTTGTTTTTGTTTGACTATATTTTTTAGGAACTGGCTGGCTGGGAGGGATCTCTCGCTGGTCAGGGATAGCAGGTGGTGGTGACACAGCGAGACTGGTAGGAAGTCTGATATAATGAGCTGGAAACTGAGAATGGACGGGAGCTGGTTCATGGTTTGTTTTCCGCTCATTAAGAGTCCAGATGTAGAATCTGGGGGGTTGTGTCACATGTTGGGTTATGTTAAGTGTTGGGGGAACATATTTCTCTGTCTATAGAAAGCTCTGTAGGTTTCTGGTCGCAAATTGGCCAGATAGTGTTCATGTAGGGTGCAGACATGTGAATTTGATGATTGACTTATGGGAGGCTCTGCACCGGCTTGTTGAAAGCTGGCGGAGTGTGTGTGATGAGTGTTTAAAGAGACTGTGGTTTGTTGACCATACACATAGGTTCTGTTGGTGATTGGCCTCGTCTAGAGCTGGCTGTCCGGACCGAGGAGCTGTCGGGAAACAAGGTATTGATAGTGAAATAATGAATATTCCACTTTTAAGGGTGTGGATAGTTGTGTTGAGCTTGAGATATTTGATCTAGTAAAACAGTACAGCACAAATAAGAAATGAGACAAAGGTGGTTTGATTGGATGCTAACGTAAGAAGCTGTAAAATACATAGATAAATGATTTGGAGAATTATGTATTGTCAAAATGCGGAACAGTAGAGAATGTATCTGCGAAAATAAATGTTTCCAATCTATTATGTGTTTTGTAAATAATAATCCAAAATGCAAAATAAGGACAGAGGGAAAATCGTTTCCTTCTGTGGAAAATTGGAGCAGTACCGAGACCTGCACACAACAAAGAGGAGGCTGTGGTTAGCACAAGGTACAACAAGAAGAAAACGGTTAAAAACGAATTAAAAATAAGCTGGTAATGATCTGTCAACACACAGGACTGATTTGGTTGAACGCTCTCCCTCTAGTACGGTTTACTTGTCGTTCGTGCGAACTTCGCGGTCTGCGTTTGACACCGCACGAAATGATGCTAGGTCGCTGCATGGTAGTACCAGGTTTGCGCGCGACAGGCAAAGGTCCGAGTTTGGACATCCTGGACAACGACATGCGTGAGTACGTAAAATACATGTCGAAGATACACAAAAGTATTCTGGTTCATGTCTCCAGTAGACAGGAGCATGAAACCGGGGATGAGGTGAATAGGCAGACTACACCTCAAATCATACCAGGCGACTACGTTTATGTCAAAGTATTTAGACGCAAGTGGTTTGGCGCGAGACGGGAAGGGCCATACAAAGTCGTTCGAGCCACCGAGAGGGCTTTACAAGTTGAAGGATCGCCTATGTGGTTTCACGTTACTCATTGTGTAAAAGCAACCAATACGGACCAAGAATGGGAACCTGAACCACAAGACCTTGACGGTAAAACCGGGGCGTCGCAACCGTTACACGAAGGCGAAGTGAAGGCGGCGCTAACCCCAAACGATGGGGAAGACCCGGATGATTATGGCGAGCCAGACCGAGGGGGCCACGATTGGCCACCAGTAGAAGATGAAGGTTTTTTACAGGAACCAGACAGAGGAGAGGATTATGAATTGGAACATAATAACTTCTCCTCTGTGGACATGGAGAAGGTACCAGAAGAGCCAGAGGAACCAGTGCTTAGCACAAGCCCGGAACAAGATACTCGACCACAACGAGTCATCAAGAAGCCTAAACGATATACATAGGCAAAGGAAGGGATAGTGTAACTGATAGGCCTTGGAGAGGGCGTGTACATATTAATTTTTGATTTTTGATTTTTCATTAGCTAAGCTCTCTCCTTTTTTAGAAATGTTTAGATAGTAAATGCAATGTAAGGTCTTTTCTTTCAGAGTGAATTGCACAAAACAGACACATTTGGATAAAAAACACATAAAGTATAGTCTAAAACCTGGTAATTGGTACGATCATCTTTTTGTATAAAGGGACGGACCTAGACGGAAGTGAAATTGATATAACTGATAACATTGTATATAACCTGCAAAATGAGTGGAAATTGTTAAACGGTGTGCGTGAATAGAGAACTGTGTAAATAAAAGATGGGTCCATAGTCGGTCAGTGGGGGAGGGAGTAATGTGGGTGTTGAAAGCAAATGATACTAACAAATATGGAAAATGAGTCAGAAGGATTCTGGAAAGGTTTGGCTCTGAGCGAATTAGGTTAAACAGTAAGGTTAAGGTAATTGTAAACAGTTTGTTTGAGGAATTACTAACATGTATCTTGGGGATTATCAATCCCCAAACCGGGGAAACTGTAGTAGAATTCCAGCCAAACTGGTGTTTATTGTACTGTATATCATGAAGCACAGAATGGCGAAAACACAGAGGTAAAATACATACACTTTTCTCCCCCCCCCGCTCCTAAAGTACAAGAAACGAGACACCTCTGACTTAGTAATGCAGCTGTTGGTTCAGGCTTCCTCTAAATCTCTGTGGAGGGGGGTTGAAACAGGCAGACGCTTATTGAGTAAGAGATAGTGTCTCGTTTGATCCTTCCTGGGAAAGTCAATAACATGGGTGATTTTACAACCCAGGGCCCTAGGCCATCTGGTCCAACAAAGAAACTGCCATGGGAAGATGCCAGTTTGTCTCTGCTGAAAACAAAAGAACAGTAAGATCAAAAGAAAAGACCATTTGAAACCACATCGTGACGCAATTCGATGTAAAACGTCACGATAAGGAGTTAGCCAATGAGAATTGAGAGTAAGTGTCCTCCAATAGGAACACTCGAGGAGAGGTTGGAAAACGCCCGCTTGCCGTAACATTAGAGGCGGAGCCTAAATTTGATATTAGCAGACTCCGTGCTAGTAGAGGCACAACCCACCCGAACAGAGACCCAGGAAGCGACAAAGAACACACACCCTTTTTCTCCACAACAGACTGAGGAAACCACGCAGCAGAGAGACGGCCGCGAAAACCTACCATCTGAAGAAGCCGAGACGAGACATGCCCATAGATATTGAATATTTAGCCTAAAGTCTGGTGAACCTCGGCATAGTGAGGTCTTCCATCAGGTTTTATTGCAATTGTTCTTTCAAATCTTTGATTTGTATTGATTGAAATCCTTTTTATTAAACACGGGTTCCTTTTCAAACTGCTCAGAACTCGATTTCTTCAACCGCCGCGCCGTGTTCTCTGAAGGTGTACGAGCAGAAAACCATCACATACATGGTTATCTGCATTTGTAGCTAAGTAGTACTTCAAAGAGCTTTTTAAGGTTTAAACACAGCGCAGAGTACGAAGATTAAGCTAGGAAGTTACTACACACTCATTCAAGGGTACTACGACTATGCTTGCACCTCATGGTACCAAAGCACCTCAAAGGCGCTAAAAACAAAATTACAAACATCTCAAAACTAACTGGTCAGACTACTGCTTGACCTTACTCCTAGAACCCACCTCACCCCTGCCCACTTTGACAAACTAGGATGACTTAGAGTAGACGACAGAGTACAGCAACTTGCAATAGGCCTGGTCTACAAGATACACTACACGACCAAGGTACCCATGTACATGTCAAAATACTTCCCAAAGGTCAGTGAATACCACGATCACAACACCAGAGGGAGCTCCACAAATCATGTTAAACCCAGATTCGGCTCAAACAAGGGACTAAACACGTTTCGCAATTATGCCACATCAATGTGGAACGCCCTACCCAAAGCTGTAAAGGAATGTGAATCACTACCCACTTTAAAAAACACTCTCAAAGAACACCTACGGGAGACTGCAATTCGAAACTGGCCCCTGTAAATGTCCTAACCCAACCCAATGTACAGTAAATGACCAAGTATGGTTTTGTCAATATTCCAATGTACAGTTTTGCTTGTACAGTTGTACAGTGTCCCACCCACCCACCCCACCCACCCAACCCCCTCCAATGTACAGTCCCCCCCCACCCCCCACCTACCCTCCAATGTACAGTTTCTACGTCAAATGTATATACTCTCTTTTCTGGACTCTTTTGGTATAAGATAAGATAAGATAAGATAAGATATTCCTTTATTAATCCCCTTGGGGAAATTCGTGACAAACAGTACTGTATTTGCACATCTGATATGTCATAAATGTATAGATGTAGCAGTACTGTATGTCGTGTATGTCATATATGTTATGATGAATTGAAAATGGGGGACCCTGATGTAAACAAGACGAAAGTCTTTCTCTGGTCTGCATCCCCTTAACAATTGTATGTATTGAGCTGTACTGTACTGTACCCATTCTGCAATCTGTTAATAAAGTTTTCAATCAATTCAATCAATCACATATGGTCCAAAAAGGGTCTCTTCATTGCAATCAGTGCTTGTTATTTCCAGAAGATAATAAGGCTGAACATATACTCCTGGGGTCTGGTTAGGGGTTAGAGTTAGAAAGGTGGACGGTCTAGGTCTGGTTAGGGGTTAGAGTCAGAGAGGTGGTCTAGGTCTGGTTAGGGGTTAGAGTCAGAGGTGGTCTAGGTCTGGTTAATAGAGGCCATAACCAGACCTCTAGACCAGTGGTCTAGCCTCGGGACCCAACATTTTCCTTAGTCATTAAGTCGCGACCCAAATTTTTGAATGACTATGATTTATTTCGATTTTTTTTTGGGCAGTAATACACAATCTTTCATGCACTGTTAAAAACATGAAATAAACACAAAAAAGTGCAACAAAAGTGCAACTAGGGCTAAAAACCCAATGAAATAATATAATAATAAATAATTATGCTTCTTAGCAGATTTCTTAGCTTAACATAACAGACCTAAGTTTGGGGGAATTAATGGGATAACTGGGGTTGCAACAAAAGTGCAACTAAAAACCCAATGAAATAAAATAATAATAATAAATAATAATTATGCTTCTTAGCAGACTTCTTAGCTTAACATAGCAGACCTACAGTAAGTTTGGGGGAACTAATGGGATAACTGGGGTTGCAACAAAAGTGCAACTAGGGCTAAAAACCCAATGAAATAAAATAATAATAATAAATAATATATCCTTCTTAGCAGACTTCTTAGCTTAAACATCCCAGGGAACTAATGGGATAACTGGGGATGTTGTTTGCTCCTGACAAGAGTCTCAAAGTCTGGGGTGATGGTAGACAAACCAACTCTGAGGTCATGCTCAATGTCCAATCTGCTCCTCTGCTTTGTCTTCAGCTGGACCAGAGCTGAGAAGCCACTTTCACAAAGATAGCTAGTGCAAAAAAAATGTATATATAAAAAAAAAATAAAAAAAATCTATTTTTTTTACACACAAGTTGAGAAACGAGTCGCGACCCACGAGTTGAGAAACACTGCTCTAGACCATCTCTAACTCTAACCCCTAACAAAACCTAGACCACCTCTAAATCTAACCCCTAACCAGACCTCTTCCATCACCATGTGGCACTTTACACACCAACCTCAAAATGTGATTTATCATTTTATATGTTTATGCAAGCAGATTGCAATCAGATTGCTACTGTCCAGTTCAACTACTAATGTACTGTGTGTTTGTTTACAACACAGACAGTATCCTGTTAGTTAGTGTTGTTGACACTGTTACTGGCTGCTGTTACTGTAATTTAATATTTATCATTCAAATAAATCGCTGCCAGGTGAGCAAGGCAAGAGATAATGTGACTGTCTTATTAAGTTATTTCTCCATTCACAGATCGACAGTGAGTGCACCCTTCCTGTGTATTACTTGTGCCGCCGACTCAGATTCCCCTAGGTTAAAAAATAAATACGCAATTTAAATCAGAATATGTTCCATGTTGACTATTTCTGACTTCTGACAAGTTTTTTCCATTGACTAAAAATAGACAAAAATGTCATCCGTTTTCGTCGACTAAATCCAGACGAAAACTAAAAAGACAAAATTGAGACAAAAACTGACTAAGACTAAAATGCTCAGACATTTAGTTGACTAAAACTGACTAAACGTGAAAAATAAATGAAAATGACTAAATATGATGAAAACGAAAAAGGAGCACTTGACACATGACTAAGACTAAAACTAAAATGAAAATAGCTGCCAAAATTAACACTGGAGCTACAAGCAGGACCCTGGCCTCTGGTGTGGTTGGTTGGACCAGTCTGGAGCTATAAGCAGGACCTGGGCCCTCATTCATCAATAGTGTGCGTAGAACATTTCTATTTCCACACGTAAGCACGGAATGTAGAACTAGTGTACGCACAGGGAAGTCGGGATTCATCACACGGTGCGTAAGCAGGCTCTATGCTCCTCCGTGTTGATGAATACCACTTTGTTCTACCGTCAATGCTCGTGCATGATTATCCATATATGGTCATGAAAATGAGGAAACACCCCCCATGGGATGTGAAATAATGGACCGACCCGAGCGGGACTCTGAGAAACTCCACGAAGATTGTTCACTGCTGTCGAACCAAGAAGACACTATCGCGTATTATGGGATAAATAAAAGGCGGATTTGTAAACGGTGATGTCAGATATCAACGGCTCCCTAAGACCATTGCTGCAATTCTGCCTGGACAGCTCAAAATACTAATAAAGACCGTTCGTTGACCACTGTTTGGCGTTGGTTGTGTGTCATTATAACCGTGCTGTAATATGAATGCCTTTATTAGTTGTGTTCGATTGGCTATATGATTTTTAGAGGCATCTATTTTGTTGTCGGCTAATAAAGACCGCGCTGGAATATGACTGCCTTTTCCCGTGTTGTTTGATTAATACCCACGGATTAAAGTTATCCTCAATTCTATTCCAAATCGCGATGGATCTCCCGTACATTTTCTACCTGCTGCATATGATTTCTAGAGGCATACTACAATCTATTTTGATGTCAGTATTGGGTAGCCTATATAAACAATATAATACGAGAGCATATACAAGAACAATGAATCTCACTGCATGCCTTTCAATACATGAACTTGAATTCCATCATGTTTGTGTGCGGGACTCACTAGGCTGTTGTCACAATGGGTGGTACCGGTGTACAGTAATAATAACAGTCCACACAATATCACGATCCATGCCATAGTCTATGTTCCATTAGGACATGATCTGTGACGACAAATGTTCTAGAATGTTTGATTAAGATATCATACTCTGACAGCATGCCTATGAGCAACAAAAACGCGAACTTGAATCCCATCATATAGTCTGTCCACTATCTGCATGGTGTCATTGCAATGCGTTTTCTATTCTTTCTTGTACAGTAAAAAGGGGGAAGAACACTATATTCATATGACTTATTCTGCTTACAGCTTCGAAATTCCACTTGTTTCGTTTAACGTAAAGCCTTTTAAATATAATCAAAACGTTCCTGTGTTTCGGCGGTCTGTGCGCAAAATAATAACGAGTTGAGCTTTATGATTTATGATGAATTGAAAATGGGGGACCCTGATGTAAACAGGACGAAAGTTGGTCTGCATCCCCAATTAACAATTGTATGTACTGAGCTGTACTGTACTGTACCCATTCTGCAATCTGTTAATAAACTTTTCAATCAATCAATCAATCAAGCTACGCGGAGCGCAGTCAGTCAGTAGCCTACACCCCGTATATTCCGATAACGCTATATAAACCATGCTGCATTCATTCTGAGAGAAAGATCTATTATTCCAAATGCTATTTATAGGGTTTTGACCATAATTACACTACTGTTGCTATTTTACAATGAACTATAATGAACTACGGTTCGTACAGAACATGCCAGTGTTATTATGCACAGAAGCTCATTTCCTTGTTGTAATAATATATTCTACCACTGGGCGCTAGGTACGCCAGGTCTGAACTGTGCGTAGATGTAAGCACGGAGTCAAGTTCAAATCGAAATTGATGAATCCCACTCTTTGCTTAGAAATGATCGTACGCACAGGGTAAGCACAGATCTGTGCGTAGAACACGTTGATGAATGAGGGCCCTGGTCTTTATTTAGCAGCCAATCAAATCCCCATCAATGGAAAATTAACCCGCCCATACCCATGCTGATTGGTCCTTGTGCAAGACTAGAAAGCGGGGATCTTTGATAACACCTGCTATCGGAAGAATAGACAGTCCGAAAAAAAGTTTTTACTTTTACTTTTTAGTACCTAACTACGTTTACAAGTAGAAACTTTTTAACTTTTACTCAAGTGTGTTTTTAGCCAGATACTCTGACTTTTACTTGAGTAAGATTTTGAGACGGTACCCATACTTTCACTTAAGTATAATTTCTGGGTACTTTTTACACCCCTGCCCTGTGGTCACATGTGGTGTAGCTCTATATACAACTTGCAGGAACTCTGTGACCAGTTTTCCACCAAGCAGTAAGGAGGCTTTCCTTTAACACCCTATTGAACTTCTCCACTGCACCATTTCCTCCTGGATGGTATAATGTAGTCTTGATGTGTTAGACATCCTGCTCTGCCAGGAAGGAGGATAGTTTGGAAACTGTACAAAAGGCCCAAGGACTGGGCAGACATAAAGACTGTGGGGTGCTGTTCTGCTGTTCTGCTGTTCTGCAGCTGGGCGCCTCTCAGACATAAAGGCTGTGGGGTGCTGTTCTGCTGTTCTGCAGCTGGATGCCTCTCAAACATGTCTAGACATGTCAGTCGATAGCCAGCATCTATATATACTAGTGGGCTTTAGTGATTCCTTCAGTTCATGTGTGCGTCCCTGACCACACACACACTCTCACATACTCCCACCGTGTTAATGGGAAATAGAAGTAGAAATCGCCTGTGCATCTGTCTGACCACTGATAATAAAACTCATCAAAGAACGTTCCTGCCTCCCGTGTCCTGACTAGACACCCCGTGTTGTTGACTACATTTCCTAACCACCAAGAGCTTCACTACAAATGGTCCTTCGAGCCGGATAGAGTCAACGATATGGCAACCAGTCAAGAAGGGACGAGCCTCCCCGCTTCACCATCCGTGCGCCCCAAACGCACAGTGCAGCACCCGAGATGGCTAGACGATTACCTAGTGGAACATACACGCCAGCGTGACATAGAGCAGCTGCACAGGCATGAAGAGGATAAAGCACAGCCCAGTCCCGCTAGAAGCACATCCCCCATGCCACCAATGCAGAATGTGCACGAAGCAATAATGCACCAAGTTCTGGAGACTGCGCGGCAACAGAGCGAGACAGCTCAGGAGACTGCGCGGCAACAGAGTGAGACGGCTCAGAAACAAACCGAGCTTTTGGAGCTTGTTCTGCAGCACCATTCCTCCCGATCCTCAGCTCAGTCGTCAAGGAGGTCATCACGGCATCAGACTCCAGTTCGCCAACTCCACCCAGAAAGAGTAGGCGAAACGCAGGTCTCCCCTGCCCGTGCACCTCACTACTCCCCAGCCGAGGATCACCCAAGTATAGCTGCAGTGGAGCTTGTTCTGCAGCACCATTCCTCCCGACCCTCAGCTCAGTCGTCAAGGAGGTCATCACGGCAACAGACTCCAGTCCGCCAACTCCACCCAGAAAGAGTAGGCGAACCGCAGTTCTCCCCTGCCCGTGCACCTCACTACTCCCCAGCCGAGGATCACCTAAGTATGGCTGCAGAACTAACCGACCAGCTAGAAGATTTGAGTATCCACGAGCCAGAGTGGACACTTCCCCCACCTCTCAGCCGAGCCACTCACCCCCTCCAACGTGCAATCGAAGTACCCCACGGCTGACCTCCTACCCGAACCCACGAAGCACATCCAATTTGGCTTCGCCTAGCCGCAAGTACGAGGAAAGGAATGAGCCTCAGCAGAGTTACCCGCCACCAACCTGGGCGACACCTCAGGTCATGCAGCAGCCCATGCATCAGCACATGCCTCAGTCTGCACACCAGTCAGCACATCAACCTCCCTACGTGCCCTATCTCGCCTACCAAGGGAACCCAGTCATAGCGAGACCATATCCCTCCACAGTATACCAGCATGCACCCCCCAATATAGAAGGTCCAACATTCCCGGACTTTAACAAGGAGGATAGTGCCCAATACGTGGAACTACGCCTTTCCCTCAGTACACTCCTCAATCCTTCTCATTCCGAGCATTACAAGTATGCCATTCTGCTGAAGCATATAAAGGTGCCGCGTGCCCACCGCCTGGTGCTGGCTTATGCAGAGTCAAGTATGCCCTACTCGGAAGCTCTGAGGGCACTGGACGAGCGATACGGACGCCCATACCAGTTTGCTCTGAAGGAGATAGAGGACATGGAACGCTTACCACCCATTCGAGACGATAGAGCCCTCGATGAATTTGCCATCAGAGTGCAGTCGCTAGTCGGGATGCTGAGGTCTCTTCAAGGCGAAGGTCACGAGGAACTCCATTGTGGCTCAAACGTGAAGCGCCTCCTCAACAGGCTTCCCAAACACCAACAAGAGAGGTTCCGTCGTCAACAGTACAGGAAGAACCCAGACAAGACGAAGCTGTCCCTCACCGACTTCGCAGAGTGGCTGAGGGTAGAAGTCAGATGCCTGGACATTGAGCCCTCCCTTCATGCTCACAGTGAGAACGACAGGAGAGACCCCAAGTATCAGCCCAAGATAAAGGTCACTACAGTGATGCATGGTACAGACAACCCCCAAGATCCTCCACCTGAAAGGCCCCCCAAAGTATATCAACCTGTCCAGACCCAAGGGAAGGGTAAGATATACTGCCCCTACTGCGAGTCAGAACACTACCTCAGCCAATGCGAACGCTTCGCTAAGCTGACCAGAGGGGAGATAGTGGACTGGATCAAAGCCAAGAGAAGGTGTTGGAGATGCGGTCGTCCTCACCTAGCCTCTGCCTGCGACCTGAAGAAGCCGTGTCGACTCTGTAAGTCCAAACACCTCTCCGTCCTGCATGAGGTTAACCAGAGGAGTGGGAACGAGCCCACCATCACCTCAACAGCAGAGACTCACTACCTGGATCAGCCAAACGGATACAACGAGTGCTCCTGAAGATCGTCAGAGTCAACCTGCACTACATGGACAGAGTCTTCAACACCTATGCAGTGCTGGATGATGGCTCAGAGAGAACCATCCTGCTCGCTTCAGCAGCATGCCACCTGGGAATACAGGGTCACTATCCGCCAAGACGTCAAGACCCTGTCAGGCTCACGTGTCTCCTTCGCCATCGCCCCAGCATCCGAACCAAGGAAAAGGTTCCCTATTCAAGGTGCCTTCACTGGTGAACAGCTAGGTCTGTCTCAGTACAGCTACCCAGTCACCCAGCTCCAGGAGAAGTATCGCCATCTGCGAGGATTGGTGATTCCACCAATCGACGGAGCTCAGCCAACCCTCCTGATTGGATCTGATCACGGCAACCTGATCGTACCGATCGAGCCGGTGCATCTGGGCCCCCACGGTGGCCCTGCGGCAGTCAAGACTAACCTCGGCTGGACACTCCAAGGTCCAGCAAAGTACATGCAGCAACAGCTTCAGACCACACAGTGCTTCTTCACTGCTGCTTCCTCCCCGTCTGCCGAGCTATTCAGCCAAGTCGAACGGCTGTGGCAGCTGGATACACTGCCTTTCAAGAGCGAGAGGTTAGTGAACAGATCCAAACAGGACAAGTACTCAGTGGAGCTGTTGGACGCCGAGACCACCTGTGTAGAGGTCAACGGAGTGCAGCAGTATGCCACCCCCCTCCTGCGAGTCCAAACCATGCCCAAGCTGCAAGTTTCAAGGGAAGTTGTAATGAAGAACCTGCGGAACACAGAGAAGAGGCTAACTCAAGATCCACAGCGTGCATCTACCTACCAAGAGGAGATCAATAAGCTAGAGATAGCTGGGTACATCACCAAGATTAACCCCAGCCAGGCCGACACATCTGAAGAGTCATGGTTCCTGCCCCATCACATGGTCAGGCACAATGGCAAAGACCGGATTGTCTTCAACTGCAGTTTCCAGTATGGCGGGCAGAACCTGAACAACTACCTCCTTCCAGGCCCAACACTGGGACCCTCACTCCTTGGAGTCCTCCTGCGATTCATAGAGCATCGAGTTGCCATAAGTGGGGACATCAAGGGAATGTTCCATCAGGTTCGCCTGTTGGACAGAGACAAGCCCCTACTGAGGTTCCTCTGGAGGAACCTAAAGACAGACGAACCACCATCAGTGTACCAGTGGGAGGTCCTGCCCTTCGGGACAACATGCAGCCCCTGCTGTGCAACCTTTGCCCTCCAGAAACATGTCATCGAGTCTAGCCAACCAGCAGAGGATGTTTGCCACAGTGTAGAACAGTGTTTCTATGTGGATAACTGTCTGCAGAGTCTGCCCACCAAAGAACAGGCAAGCTGCCTCGTGAACAAGCTGAGAGCCCTCCTAGCCACAGGCGGCTTCGAGATCCGCCAGTGGGCCAGCAACCAGCCAGAGGTGATCGGCAACCTGCCCAAAGAGGCCAAGGCAGATAGCAGTGAGAGATGGGTCTCCCAGACCCACGGGGAAGCTCAAGAAATGACACTAGGACTCAGTTGGCACTTCATGGAGGACACGCTCCACTACAGACATCGCCCGGTCGCCCTAAGCCAGACGACTATGAGAAATATCTACAAGATACTAGCAAGCCAGTATGACCCCCTAGGTCGTATCCTGCCCTTCACCACAAGGGCCAAAGTATTGGTCCAGAAACTATGGGCCAAAGACCGCAACTGGGATGACCCACACTTACCGGCCGATATCCTGCAAGCCTGGACCACATGGGAAGAAGAGCTCCCACAGCTCCCAACAGTCAGCCTCTCCCGGTGCTACTTCCCACCAGACGTCGACGTAAGTGCGCTCACCCTCGAGCTCCACGTCTTCTGTGATGCTTCCGAGTCCGCCTATGGGTCAGTCGCCTACCTGCGTGGCGAAGACCTCCAAGGCCAGGTCCACGTACCCTTCATGCTAGCTCGCTCTAGAGTAGCACCGAAAAAACAACAGTCAATACCCCGCCTCGAGCTTTGTGCCGCTCTGACAGGAGCCCAACTTGCCCAACTGATCCAGAGAGAGCTCACTCTTAAGTTGAAAGAGGCGGTGTTGTGGTCTGACTCCACCACAGTGCTTACCTGGATACAGTCCGAGTCATGCCGATACAAGGTGTTCGTCGGGACCCGTGTATCTGAGATACAAGAACTGACCGACCACCGGTCATGGAGGTACGTGGACACAAAGAATAACCCAGCAGACACTATCACCAGAGGAATGACAGTGTCTGACCTAGCCAAGCCAAATCAGTTTAGTCATGGTCCCGCCTTTCTTCAACAACCACGCACCGGTTGGCCACTCAGACCCTCGGTCACAGAAGTTCTGGATGAGACAGAGACAAGGAAGCCTGTGTTCTGTGGCCTCACTTCAACCCTTTCAGCTCCAAAGACCCCAACCACAGAAGACCATTCCACCTTCGAAGACCTCCTTGAGGCCTCAAGTAGATCACTGCATGGGGCGGCGTCTCCGTCAAGTGCCCCCAGTGCGGACGACTATGCAGAGGCAGAACTCAGAATCCTTCAGAGACACAAGGTGATAGCTTCTCAGAAGAAATCAAGTGCCTACAAACCGGGAAAGTGATTCCACCCAACAGTAGGCTCCTGGCACTTGCCCCAGAGTACGACGTCTCTAAAGGCCTTATCCGCGTAGGCGGTAGGTTGCACCGTTCCACCAGCCTGGAGGAAGACACCGTGCACCCGATCCTGCTAGAACCCAAGCATCCTGTCACTAAGCTCATCATCCGACAGTACGACAACAAGCTACTCCATCCTGGAGCCGAGAGGGTCTTTGCTGAACTCCGGCGCAAGTTCTGGATCCTCAGAGGGCGTGAAGCAGTGCGCAGCCATCAGCGATTCTGCCCGGAGTGCCAAAAGTGGAGGGCAAAGCCGTCTATTCCCAAGATGGCGGATCTGCCCCCGTGCCGTCTCCGCCTCATGAAGCCTCCATTCTACTCAACAGGAGTGGATTGCTTCGGCCCGTTTCAGGTCAAGCGAGGTCGGGGTACTGAGAAAAGATGGGGAATAGTTTTCAAGTGTATGACCACTAGGTGTGTCCACCTAGACGTGCTACACAACATGGATACCGACTCATTCCTTATGTCGCTCAGAAGGTTTGTGGCACGACGAGGGAACCCCTTCGAACTCCTCTCCAACCGTGGGACCAACTTCCGTGGAGGAAAATCGGAGCTCAGAGCAAGTTTCCAGAACATGGGTAAAGAGCTGCAGACCCAACTGGCAAAGCGCCAGATCCGCTTCCAGTTCAACCCCCCAAATGCACCCCACTTTGGCGGGGCCTGGGAGCGGGAAGTCAAGTCCATCAAGGCTGCACTCTACGTTTCTCTTGGAGCACAGACAGTGACCGAAGAAGTCCTGCGGACAGTACTGATTGAGGTAGAAGGAATCCTCAACTCCAAGCCGCTGGGATATGTGTCGACAGATGTAGCCGACGTGGACGCGGTGACCCCCAACTACCTCCTCATGGGGCGGCCCGACTCCTCACTCCCACCAGTGGTGTACACCGAATCCGAAATCCTCAGCCGGAGAAGATGGCGACACAGTCAGGTGTTAGCCGACCAGTTCTGGACCCACTTCCTGCATAACTACTTCTCTCCTTGCAGTCCAGGCAGAAATGGGTGAAGGACACAGAGAACCTCACTGTCGGCACGGTGGTGATGGTGATTGACCAGAGGCTACCTAGAGCGCTGTGGCCTGTAGGACGGGTCACGAAGACCATCAGGAGTGCCAACGGGAAGGTGCGGTCTGCAGAGGTGCAGGTGGACGATAGGACCTACACCAGACCAGTGGCCAAGCTTATTGAGTTACCAGCCATCCCAGAGGACGCCCCGACAACGACTCCGGAAGACAGTTGATCCTTTCCATGAACTAATCCACACCGTGGATTAGGGGGCGGCTGTACAAAAGGCCCAAGGACTGGGCAGACATAAAGACTGTGGGGTGCTGTTCTGCTGTTCTTCTGTTCTGCAGCTGGGCGCCTCTCAGACATAAAGGCTGTGGGGTGCTGTTCTGCTGTTCTGCAGCTGGATGCCTCTCAAACATGTCTAGACATGTCAGTCGATAGCCAGCATCTATATATACTAGTGGGCTTTAGTGATTCCTTCAGTTCATGTGTGCGTCCCTGACCACACACACACTCTCACATACTCCCACCGTGTTAATGGGAAATAGAAGTAGAAATCGCCTGTGCATCTGTCTGACCACTGATAATAAAACTCATCAAAGAACGTTCCTGCCTCCCGTGTCCTGACTAGACACCCCGTGTTGTTGACTACATTTCCTAACCACCAAGAGCTTCACTACAGAAACCATTGTCTGTCAGCACAGCCCCGGGATTTCCTTTTTGACAAAACACAGATCTCATAAAGTCTCACAGCCTAACCTACACATTGTGAAAAAAGAAAATTATATATATATAATAACAAAACTGCGGTGGAAAATTGGGCAGGATTCAGCTGTCCTGACCGTGGTGGGTAGTTCATTCCACCATAGTGGAGCGAGGACAGAGAATAGCCTGCTTCACTTTGAAGACCCCCTAGGAGCCCGAATAGGAGTGGGTCTGAGGCGGCCAGAAGATGCAGAGCGTATGGATCTTGAGGCTGTGTAGTTAGACACCATTGACCGGAAGCAGGAGGGAGCTGTTCCCCTCGCTGCACGGTATGCCAGGTCAAGAACCTTGTAGCTGATTTGTCATTTGGCTTCGGCAATGAGAAGCCAGTGCAGCTCTCTGAGAAGTGGGGTAACATGGGCTGACACTCCTCGCAGAGCACATCAAGAAAAGACTAGGTACCATCTACCATGGCAGTTGGTTTGTGAGGTTTATGAGCAAGTATGCATGAAATAAAACACAACATATAAAGAAACTAAAACAAGTCAAAACTAAATGGAAGTAGGCAAAACCGCAGTTGACACTATAAAAACAGATAATAAAATAACTGACAATATACAGTTAAAAAGACAGAAGTAATGATATAGCTCAAATGGATGAAATCTAACCTACTGTACCAAAAACATTTACCTTTTAACCAGTTAACACAAGGGTGGAATGTAGGCCTAACTCTGACTGCAGCCAGCAATCATCACACCAGCCTACAGATAAACATAAGTCACATTATTACTATTATTATCAGATCAAATTGACAAGTGGAGCATGCATTTCCAATAGCCAACACATACCTTAACAGCAGTACGTTGAGACAGTTACCTTGCTGTTGTACTGGGAATTAAATATCTGGGAATTAAAATCCGATCTCCCATTGAAAAAATGGTTGAGGTAAATACATCAGACCTTTTAAAGAATATAAATCAAAAGATGGACAGTCTTGCCTTTATCCCTATGGGGCAGATCTGATATTATAAAAATGAATTTGTTACCAAGGCTAGTGTTGTGAAGGATCAGATTAAACCGAATATATATATTTATTTATGGATATATATTTAATAGTATTTGTATATCGTTTGATATCCCTTGTATATTCCTTGTACATGTACACGGAATATCCCTTTATTCTACTACAGCCCATAATAGTTCATTCTCTTATTGGACAAAAGGACCAGGCGCCAGGGACAAGCCCCTGGCGTTCAAGTTCAAAGGTACCGACGAGACATGCCCTTACTAGCCTCAGCTCCGCGCAGGAATACGGCTACCGAAAGCAGAGCGGCACTACTTGTCCACCGTGCATATAAATATGGCGCAAGAAATGTAGAATTCCTCTTAGTCCTTTACCCTTCTACCCAACTAAGTAACAAGACGTGAAGCCTCACCCCACGATACCGCGTGCGGTGTAGTACGGCCTGTTTGGCCTTAGAATAGCAGTGAGACCTCGTGCGAATTAATAGCTGAATTGCCAGAGTTTGGCACCGTATTTCTATTAAGTAATAATAGTCTATTATGTATGGTGCATCGTTCGGTTAGAGTTCTAAAGTGAGCAGCACCCCCATCGTTTCCTCGCGTTATCTAGAGTCTTAACCAGGTTGGGCAGACCACGCGTGGTGCTTTCATCCGAGGAGTTCTAGGCGAGGACGAGTGGACCTGCACATTGGATTACCTACCCCGACGACTGCTGAGCCCTATACGGCATGGAATATCTATTTGCTTTGGTGCTTTGATTTGTGGAGCGGATAATCGCCAACACCGGTGAGTGTTGGATTTACCCCGAGAGGAGCCAAGGTGAGACGGCGCTCAGACCAGACTGAGGTCGCCTCGCTTCTTCTTCGTTGTGGACCGACAGCGACAGCTACAGCTATCGTCTACAAGAGAGCCCACGTGTATTCATCTGCGGATCAAGGTTCTACGGGCACTGTGTTCTGTACCTGGACTCTCCCTAGAAATCGTTGACCAGACGGGATACAGCCGACGGCTCTCCTACCCCCCCTACTGGCTTACAACCGGCGGGACCCCTTCAGTATATTATCCAGCTATAATCATTAAGTGACCATCGCTATAATTCCCTAAGAGCCAGGTTGTATACTTGCTTCCTGTGTAACCAGAGATTGGACATTCAGTGTTGATTTGCATACGAGTACTCATTTGCCTTACAAGAGCATTCAATTCAAATCATAAATGTAATAAGTAACTATTATATGTACCCTTTGCTATATATTAAATATTTGACTATTACCTTTGTGTGGACCTGATTTCATATGTGGGAAAGTGTTCATCATACTTAGATATCGTGTACTGTATGGCCAGTAATTAAAGTACATAAAGCGGTAGTGGTTTAATGATACCATACTTATCAATACAGTCAGGGAATTGTACCCCTCAGTTACAATTGGTCCTTCGAGCCGGAGGGTAATTAGTGTAATATTAATATAGTGGTATTAATATTGAAATGGCCTATGATGAACACTCCACGAAACGGTCCTCCTAAAGTAGAACGCCCGCAACGTAGACGACAGCCACCTCAGTACTTAGAGGATTACGCTGTCAGTAAACTACCTAGCCTTCTACAAACAGTAAACGCAGTAAAAGTAGAAAGTAAAATTATGTCCGACCCTATCAACCAGGATACCCCGACCACAGAGGCCCTAGTGGGTTCTAATGTAACTGACCAAGCTCACGGTGGGGACCAGGAAGGAACTGACACGACTTTACCCCCCGCCAATACCGAAGAAGTAGTCCCCCCAGAGCTCCGGGAGGAAGACAACCCTCCAGAGGTGGAACTCTGCACGGAACAAGATGAGGAGAGCGCCGAGGAGATAGAGCTCCAGGACTCCCCAACGAGTACAGCCAGGAGCGGCTCACCTCTACAAGCGTCTTCCCCCAGCGAGGCGGAGAGGATGCTGTCACAGGCGTTCTTCGCCAGCCTGACAGCCTCGACCGAACGCGATCGACTTCAGGGTGAACGCGATCGACTTCAGGGTGAACGCGATCGACTCCAAGCACAGACGCTTAGCGAGCGCGAACAACTCCAAGCGCAGCAACGGAGCGAAGAAGAGCACATACGTCTGGAGCTGAGACGCCTTCAGACGGAAGAGAATATGGCAAGAGAACGGGCCGACGCCCAGCGCGCCGCTGCCGGTGCCCAAAGAGAAGCAGATCTCACCAAGCGCGAAGCCGAGCGCGACAGACTACAAGCGCAGCTAATGGAGCAGCTGATCACCAGGGCAACACCCCCTCCCTCCACAAGGGGTTCCAGAGCCTCGTCAAGACACACGTCAAGGGCACCCTCCCCTAACCGAGCAGGCGACCTTGAACTCGACCACCAGAGAGAGTCTACACCCCCCTCCGAACTCATTCCCCGACCGGTCCAAGTGAGACCCAGCTACAAGGAAGGAACAGCGGACACCGCGGAGAGGCTAAATAGACGACTACAGGATCTAGGTGACCTGGCAGAAGAAGAAGAGGGAGAAGAGGAGAGTCAAGCCCGACAGCAGCACATTACTCCACAGGACCAGGAGGTCCAGTACAGCCCAGGCTATACCCCCGCGGCTCTGCGCTACAGACCCTCGACTCGACTCACGGGTGAGCATGACGCACGACCAGTCCCGAGGAATAGCACCTGGACCAGCGGGCCATGGTACCCTGCCAGTACCAGCCCACCGAGAGGCGTAGGAAGAGACTCGCCCAGGAGGCCTCTCTTCCAACACTCACCGATGTGCCAGCCATCCATGGCGTCATACATTGGCACACCGACGTTTCCAGACTTCACCCATGAGAATCGAGCACAGTACACGGAGCTCCGGATGTGCTTAGAGACAATGATGGTGGATGTCGCTGATGAACGCCACAAGTATGCAATATTATTGAAGCACCTGAAAGTGCCCCGAGCGCACAACATAGCGCTGGCCTATGCCACCTCTACGACCCCATACACCGCGGCTCTAGCAGCGCTGGACCAGAGATATGGACGTATATGGGATTACGTAATACAGGAGATAAGGCATATTGACCGCCTACCCCCAGCAACAGACAATCGCTCACTAGACGACCTGTCTATAAAAGTACAATCCCTGGTAGGGATGCTGGGGGCGCAACGAGAAAAGGGTATGCACGAACTATACGCAAACTCGAACGTCGAGAGGATTTTAGAGAAGCTGCCGCCCGCCCGACAGGAGCGCTTCAGGCGGCAAAGAGACCACCGTGATCCTAACGGTCCCGAGCCATCCCTCCTAGATTTAGCCGACTTCCTGGCAAGAGAAGTCAGCAGCCTACGGCTGGATACGTTCGTGCGGAGCACGCCAAGCTCCAGAGAGGGACCTAGGAGAGTAAACGATGGCCGAAGATCGGTGACTGTCATGCACCAATCAGAATCAGTACCGAGCAGCAAGAACCACAGTACCCCCTCGACGAAAGAGAAGTGGAAGATGGTGTGCCCGTACTGCGATAAGGAACACTGGTTGTCACAATGTGACCAGTTCAAGAAGATGACCGCTGAAGAAGTAAGTCAGTGGATAAAGTCCAACAGGCGCTGTTACCGATGTGCGCGCAGTCACATGGCAGCCGAGTGCCGCCTAAAGAAGAGGTGTAGTCGGTGTGACGGAGCCCATCTGGATGTCCTACACGACAGTAACAAAAGAAAGCCTGCACCATCCAACAGCACAAAGGCAAGTGTTATGTACATTGACCCCGCTAGCAGCAGCGGCGCCCAGGTGCTCTTAAAGGTGGTCCGTGTAACACTGAGTTACCAAGATAAGGTCATGGACACTTACGCCGTCCTTGACGACGGGTCAGAGAAGACCCTTCTCCTCGCGTCCGCTGCGGCCCAGCTGGGGAGCGAGAACCAGATGACGATTCGGACAATAAGAAGAGATCTAAAGACGATAAAGGGCGAGAATGTCTCCTTCACTATCGCAGCAAGCGGGCAGCCAGAGAGACGGTACAGGATTACTAATGCTTTCACCAGCCAAGAAATAGGACTATCGCAGTACACCTACCCCATCGCCAAGCTGATGGAGAAATATGTGCACCTGCGTCAACTACCTATACCGCTCATAGACGGTGCCACCCCGACCCTGCTGATAGGCTCCGACCATGCAGACCTCATAGTCCCGATAGACCGGGTCCATACAGGACCCAGAGGTTGCCCTGCAGCAGTCGAGACCCGCCTAGGATGGACATTACAAGGCCCCCTCGCCAAGTCTCTTAACCGAACAGCAGCCACTAGCTGCCTCCACTCCAGAGCGACAGAAGGAGACACCACACTCCTGCAGCATGTCGAGAGGCTATGGACACTAGAGACAATGCCCTTTAAGAACGAAAAGAAAGACATTCGTTCTAAGGAAGATATCTACGCTATAGCCCTCCTCGAGCACGGGACAAAGAGAGTCAACGTCAACGGAGTGATGAGATACGCAACTCCACTCCTGAGGCGAGAGGGAATGCCCACCTTTCGTGCTACAAAAGAGGCGACGGAGCGGTATCTATTGAACACAGAGCGGCGCCTAGCCAAAGACCCCGCTCAAGAAGCTGTGTACCGCGCTGAGATTAACAAATTAATCACAGCGGGACACATAAAGAAAATTGACTGGCGACGTCGTGCGCTGCTCCGCGCCTCCCTGATCAAAGACGGCTTTGACCTCCGGCAGCTGGCCAGCAGCGACCCCCCAGTATTGCGCAGCCTCTCCCCCGCGGACAAGGCAGCGAGCAGCGACACCTGGATGGCGACCATCCCAGGAGAAGCCCAAGAAATGACACTAGGACTAGTCTGGCGCTTCAAAACAGACTCGCTCCATTATAGACACAAACCCCTGATCAAAGAGCAGGGAAGGTCGACGGCAATACCGACCACCAGACGGAGTGTATACAGAACACTCGCCAGACAATATGACCCGTTGGGATGTATTCTACCTTACACCACCAGGGCAAAGATGATTGTAAGAGCGCTATGGGACAAAGACCAGGGCTGGGACGATCCCATACCCGAACACCTTGCATCCACATGGAGAGAGTGGGAGACGGAACTCCGCTCACTCCCAGGTGTTAATATACGCTGCAGCTACTTCCCACCCACAGTGAGGCCAGAGACATGCAAGATCGACCTGCACGTATTCAGCGATGCCTCCGAAGTAGCCTACGGTTCGGTGGCTTACTTGCGTGCCCGAGAGGAGGGAGGAGAAATACATACTGCTTTCATCCTGGCTCGCTCAAGAATAGCCCCACGCAAGCAACAATCTATCCCGCGCCTAGAGCTCTGCGCAGCCCTAGCAGGAGCGCAGCTCGCCACGTTAATCCAACGTGAACTCACCATCCCGGTGCAAAGAACAATCTTGTGGTCAGACTCCACGACCGTACTCACATGGATCCGGTCTGATTCGTGCAGATACAAAGTCTTCGTGGGAGTCAGAGTCACCGAGATTCAAGAGTTAACAGAAGTAACCAGCTGGCGGTATGTGGACACCAAACACAACCCAGCTGACGTCATCACCCGGGGAATGTCCCTGGATGACCTCACCCGTCACAACCTTTACAGTGACGGGCCAGAGTTCCTCAAGCTCCCCGAAGAAGAGTGGCCTACACCCACCCCACGGGAGGCGAGCAAAGAGGAGGCAGAGAACAAGAAACCTATGTTCTGTGGGTTGACACACACACTCGTCCCCACAGACCCGGTTCTAGACGATTGCCTCACCCTAGAGAGTGCGCAGCTAAAGACATTTCTGTGGCACCACCCAGAGGTTCAGCCCACAACTGACATTTCAGCAGCTGACTACGAAGAAGCAGAACTCCTTCTACTACAACGAGCCCAGAGAGACTCGTTCCCCGATGAGCTAGCCTGTCTACAGGGAGCAAAGCCCGTCCCATCAGACAGCAGACTGCTTCACCTGGCCCCCGAGAGCGACGCCCATAATCTCATCAGAGTGGGTGGTCGTCTGCGGAGAGCCCCAGACCTACCGGATGACGTTAAGTACCCGATAGTCTTGAACAGCCGACACAAGGTCACAGAGCTGATCATAAAGAAATACGACGAGGATGTGTACCACGCAGGGGCAGAGAGAGTCTTCGCGGAGATCAGACGTCGTTATTGGATACTGCAAGGGAGAGAAGCAGTGCGGCGCTTCCAGCGAACCTGTCTAGACTGCCGTAAGTGGCGCGCGCAGCCCAGTATACCCCGGATGGCTGACCTACCTCCCTGTCGCCTCCGACTCGGCGACAAGCCCTTCCACTCCACCGGTATGGACTGTTTTGGCCCGCTGTATATAAAGAGAGGAAGAGGAACCGAGAAGCGGTGGGGTATTGTATTCAAATGCATGACCACCAGAGCGATACATATCGAACTCCTTCCAACCATGAGCACAGACTCATTCCTTATGGCCTTCCGAAGATTCACATCACGGAAAGGAAAACCGTCTACATTGTTGTCTGATCACGGGACAAACTTCAAAGGCGGAGAAAGAGAGCTGAGAGAGAGCTTCCAAGCTATGGGCCCAGAACCTAAGACCCACCTCGCTCCATCCCAGATTGACTTCCAGTTTAATCCCCCGAACGCACCTCACTTCGGTGGAACCTGGGAACGAGAAGTACGTTCCATAAAGACAGCCCTGTACGCCGTGCTTGGGGCCCAGACTGTGGCGGAAGAAGTCCTAATGACAGTCCTCACGGAGATCGAGGGAGTATTGAACTCAAAGCCCCTCGGTTACGTCTCAAGTGATGTAGCAGATGTCGACCCAGTCACCCCAACACCCTCTTGATGGGGCGGCTGGACCCCGCGCTACCACAGACAATGTACAGGCCTGAAGAAGCGAACGGCCGAAGAATGTGGAGGTACAGTCAAGTACTGGCTAATAAGTTTTGGAACAGCTTCCTACTCCACTACCTACCGTCTCTACAGACCCGCCAGAAGTGGGTAAAAGAGAGAGACAATTTGACAGAAGGAACAGTCGTCATGATCATCGACCAGTCACTACCCAGAGCTATGTGGCCGGCTGGCCGCGTAAGCAAAGTGATCACCGGTGCCGATGGAAAGGTCCGAGCAGCTGAAGTGCTCGTCCAAGGACGGACTTACACCCGACCCGTGGCGAGGCTAATAGAACTGCCAAGGCTCCCTGATACTATTGATGACGACCATGACCCTATGACTTTGTGAGTTGACTGACCCTTACAGCGGACATTGAGTAGTGGACAGTGCGGTTAATCTGTCTCTGCTCAGCTAATTAGGTGGGACTAATTAGGGGGCGGCTGTTGTGAAGGATCAGATTAAACCGAATATATATATTTATTTATGGGTATATATTTAATAGTATTTGTATATCGTTTGATATCCCTTGTATATTCCTTGTACATGTACACGGAATATCCCTTTATTCTACTACAGCCCATAATAGTTCATTCTCTTATTGGACAAAAGGACCAGGCGCCAGGGACAAGCCCCTGGCGTTCAAGTTCAAAGGTACCGACGAGACATGCCCTTACTAGCCTCAGCTCCGCGCAGGAATACGGCTACCGAAAGCAGAGCGGCACTACTTGTCCACCGTGCATATAAATATGGCGCAAGAAATGTAGAATTCCTCTTAGTCCTTTACCCTTCTACCCAACTAAGTAACAAGACGTGAAGCCTCACCCCACGATACCGTGTGCGGTGTAGTACGGCCTGTTTGGCCTTAGAATAGCAGTGAGACCTCGTGCGAATTAATAGCTGAATTGCCAGAGTTTGGCACCGTATTTCTATTAAGTAATAATAGTCTATTATGTATGGTGCATCGTTCGGTTAGAGTTCTAAAGTGAGCAGCACCCCCATCGTTTCCTCGCGTTATCTAGAGTCTTAACCAGGTTGGGCAGACCACGCGTGGTGCTTTCATCCGAGGAGTTCTAGGCGAGGACGAGTGGACCTGCACATTGGATTACCTACCCCGACGACTGCTGAGCCCTATACGGCATGGAATATCTATTTGCTTTGGTGCTTTGATTTGTGGAGCGGATAATCGCCAACACCGGTGAGTGTTGGATTTACCCCGAGAGGAGCCAAGGTGAGACGGCGCTCAGACCAGACTGAGGTCGCCTCGCTTCTTCTTCGTTGTGGACCGACAGCGACAGCTACAGCTATCGTCTACAAGAGAGCCCAAGTGTATTCATCTGCGGATCAAGGTTCTACGGGCACTGTGTTCTGTACCTGGACTCTCTCTAGAAATCGTTGACCAGACGGGATACAGCCGACGGCTCTCCTACCCCCCCTACTGGCTTACAACCGGCGGGACCCCTTCAGTATATTATCCAGCTATAATCATTAAGTGACCATCGCTATAATTCCCTAAGAGCCAGGTTGTATACTTGCTTCCTGTGTAACCAGAGATTGGACATTCAGTGTTGATTTGCATACAAGTACTCATTTGCCTTACAAGAGCATTCAATTCAAATCATAAATGTAATAAGTAACTATTATATGTACCCTTTGCTATATATTAAATATTTGACTATTACCTTTGTGTGGACCTGATTTCATATGTGGGAAAGTGTTCATCATACTTAGATATCGTGTACTGTATGGCCAGTAATTAAAGTACATAAAGCGGTAGTGGTTTAATGATACCATACTTATCAATACAGTCAGGGAATTGTACCCCTCAGTTACAGCTAGCTTTTTTGATGTCCTCTATACCGCTAAAGTTCCCTCCTAGTTGGTTCAAAGAAATAAACAAATTATTTTCTGGCTTCCTATGGAACAACAAAAAACCTAGAATCAGCCATAAAAAACATATAAAACCGAGAAGTAGTGGAGGAATAGGACTACCAGATATCCACCAGTATTATAGCATATAACTCTAGATACCCCTTGCAGTGGGCTTACAATAGTGCAGCGAGACAGATTGGCAGCTGGGAATGGCTTGAAGAACAAATTATAGAACATAACAAAGATCTATCTCTTTCAATGTTGTGGTATAACCCAAAAATCACTCCCAGACTGGACAATCCGCTTTTAGAATTTTCATGTGAAATAGTGAAAATCTTACATAAACGCCTGACCTTTAGTGGATATTCCTTACCATCATGTCCATTATGGAAAGACCTGTTGCTCTCTGCAGGAGGTAAACACCTTAAAAATAATGTATGGCAACAACATAATATAACAGGTGGGGCAAGTGATGGAAAGTGGAAATATGATACCTTTTAATGAACTTAAAACACAGTTTTACTTACTTTAAGAGGACATATTATCTCATACACATCATTTAGTAAAAGGGAAGAAATCGCACACACAAAAGAACTAGAAAAAGAAATTGAAAGATGCGAAGCCCTCCATAAAGTTGCAGCAACAGAAGACAACTGGAAACATTTAGTAACTGCCAGAGCCAAATTAAATATCAAGACTACAAATATAATCATGCAACAAATGAATCAGGTTAGACAAAAACACTATGAATTTGGCAACAAACCCAGTAAACTATTAGCCCATCAACTAAAAAAAGAACAAGCCGAAAGGACTATAAAAGCAATTCGGTTCAAGGGTAACATCACACATCATCCAAAAGAAATCAATCAGGCATTCCAGGAGTATTACAATATACTATACAAATCTCAAAGTAATTACACACAGGAGGAACTGGATAGATTCTTAGAAGGTATCAAAATGCCAAAGCTCTCAGAATCAGATCAAGAGAGTCTTAATGCACCCTTTACCGAACAAGAAATACTAGCAACAATTAATTCAATGCCTATAGACAAAAGTCCAGGACCAGATGGCTTCCCGGCACAGCTATATAAGGAGTACTGGAATGACTTGAAACCCATTTTTATGGGAATGATTAACAACTTTGGACGCAACAAGGCACTTCCTCAAACAATGAGCTTGGCAAACATCACAGTACTGCATAAAAGTGGTAAGGATCCACTAGACTGTTCATCATACAGACCTATAAGTCTTTTAGATCATGATTATAAGACTATCACCAAAGCATTAGCGAAAAGACTTGAAACCATCACGCCGAAATTGGTAAACCCAGATCAGGCTGGATTTGTTAAGGGAAGATATGCTACCGATAACATCAGACGGTTATTAAATATAACCAATCATTTGAATCTAAAACAGAGGCCCTCTCTACTCCTATCTCTGGATGCAGAGAAGGCTTTTGACAGAGTCGAGTGGAACTTTCTTTTTAACGTGTTGCAAAAACTTAATATAGGGTAAAATTTTATCCAGTGGATTAAAGCAATTTATCAAACTCCAAAAGCAGCAGTTATTACTAATGGCAATACATCTGATCCGTTTCTCTTAATGAGAGGAACAAGACAGGGGTGCCCAATGTCAAGCTCATTATTCGCAATAATAATAGAAATTTTGGCTGCATCTGTACGAGACAACATTAACATAAAAGGAGTGTATATCGATAAGGTTGAACACAAAATATCTTTATATGCTGACGACATTGTTCTATACATTGAGCAACCAGAAAACTCCTTATTACATCTGTATAACACAATCGAACAATTTGGAAAGTACTCAGGATACAAGATAAATTATAATAAATCTAATGCATGTCTCCTACATATGAAACCAACAAAAGAAATGCAGAAATCCTACCCATTTAGATGGTCACCAGGAGGCTTCAAATACTTGGGAGTACACTTTACACCGCAATTAAATGATTTATTTGAAAAAAATTACACTCCTCTTACAATTGAAATTAACACAGATCTAGGTAGATGGGACAAACTACCCCTATCCCTTCTAGGAAGGATAAACGTCATCAGGATGAATATCCTTCCGAGATTGAACTTTCTCTTTCAAAATGTACCCTGCTACCTATCTATAACATATTTTAACATATTGAATAAACGTATCTCAAAATTTATTTGGTCCAATAAAAAACCAAGGATTAAATTACTGACTCTTATGAAACCTGAGTCCATGGGTGGTCTAGGTCTTCCCAATCTCCAACACTACTACTGGTCAGCCCAACTTCGAAATATAGTATCATGGTCATTGGGAGGACCAGACTCACACTGGATACAGATAGAAGCGGGACAGGTTGATCCTTTACCTCTAAACTCTCTTTTTTTTATAAAGAATTTTGACAAAATAGAAAATATAAAGCAATATTTCACGGTTGTGAATACCCTATCTGCATGGAAAGATTGCTCGAAAAAGTTTGGCATAACTAAATGCATCTCTGTTTATTCACCTATTCATCAAAACCCTGACCTAAAAAAATATTTTCATTCAACTGATATAAACAAGTGGAGACACTTGGGGGTAACTCAACTTAAAGACCTTTTTCATAAAAACTGGAAATTAAAAGCATTTCAGGAGCTAAGAGAAGAATACAACATTCCTAACTCAGACTTCTTAAAATATATGCAAATTCAAAGCACTTTAAGTTCACTTACTAAAGAAAACAAGTTAAGCTTTGAAATGACAGAATTGGAAGAAAAACTAACTACCTCATCCACAATTAAAGGTAAAATCAGTGAACTATATGAAATTCTAACTAATGAATGCCAAACAGTCTTCCCAGCTCTATTAAGATGCTGGGAGACGGACCTGGCAACGAAATTTGAAGAAAACAATTGGCAAGATATCTGCGATCGAACTTTCTTTCCCTTTACAAGCAATAAGATCAAAGAAAGTAATTTCAAATTTATTCATAAATTCTACCTTACTCCTGTAAAAATGCACAAAATCTCGAAAGAAAACTCACCAAATTGCCCAAGATGTAAAATTAAAGAAGGAACATTTCTGCATATGTTCTGGCAATGTAGCAAATTGAAGCACTTCTGGAACAAGATCCACTTATTTACTAAATCTGTCATGGAGTTGGAATTTGAGTTATCACCATGTGTCTATCTATTAAATAATATAACAAACTGCCACTTAGACCAAAAGAAATGCAGACTGTTGGTATACATAACATATTTTGCAAAGAAATGTATACTTCTTCTATGGAAAAATGAAATCGCACCAACATTCAATATGTTCATAGAACAAATATCTCAGTTTCTTCCCTTAGAAAAGATAACGCTTGAAAAGCACAACCAGGGTCACTTATTTCAAGAACTCTGGAATCCACTCTATACTCAACTGGAAACTCATAATGTAGTCCTATAAATGTGTCATATCTAAAATAACAGACGTGGAGTTTTAGCAGATTAGATTAGCTGATCTGTTGAGGCTCTTTGTCTGCGTGTAAGTGCCTGGTTGCCTGCGCATGGCTGTCAAACCCTGCCCCCACGGGGTCGGGTCTGGGAACGGGAGCTGAACACGCAGCGGCCCGGACCCTTCTCTGTCGGAGTAGCCATCGATAAGCGGGTGTGAGCAACTGGGTGCTATAAACTGTCACTGTTTACAATACCGACATTTGCACTTTTATTCCTTATTCCTTATTTACTTATGATTTACCTACTGTCCCTTTATTTTATTTTATTTTACTTTATTTTTATTATTATTATTAATTTTTTTTGTCTAATTGTTTATTTGTGTGTATGTGGGCAAGTGTATGTGTATGTGTGTGTGTGTGTATGCCTGTATGCGCGTGTGTGCGCGTGTACGTGTGTGTATGTCCCAGTGTGTGTGAGTGTGAGTGAGAGATGGGAGAATGGATTGAGTGGGGAGCACAAGGAAAATTGTTAAAAATTGTTCATGAGAGTGACTCTGAACATTCTGTAGATCTGTCGATTGAATGTGAAACCTCATGAAAAATAAAAAGATTTCAAACTAAAACACAGTTTGGGCTGAAAGTCACAGAATTGTTATCTTATTTACAAATACAATCAGTTATTAAATCATTGTTGTCTAAAGGCATAGCTATAGGAACAAACAGAGTCTTGGAAGAGACATTAAGGGGAATTACAGGTAGGAAAGGCATTGTCTCTGCAATGTATAAACTATCATGTTCAACCACCCCTGATACCAATACCCAAACTAAAGTCCAATGGGAGCGAGACATGGGTATAACCATATCTGAATCACAAAGGGAAGCAGCACTTAGGAATAGTACTAAAATATCTAAATATGTTAGATATAACATTTTACAATTAAGGATACTACACAGGGCCTATATAACGCCCTGTACATTGAATACAATTAATCACACTCTCCATAGCTGTCAACATTGGGATTTGAAAAAACTGGAGATTTCGCCCCGCCCCTCTCCCCCGCCCCCTCCCAATGTAGTCTCCTCCCCGTCGTATGTATATATTTTCTGTTAGGATGTTTGTTGACAGCTGCTCTCTGCTGAGCTGCCTCGTCGCTGCCATCTGCTGGTCAAAACCTGTATGTACCCATTACTAATTGCTACATTAAATTAATCAGATACCTGGTTGAAAGTGAAATGCTGTGTACATCCCTGCATTAAATGAATGGAAGTGTCAGTGTTTCTGTAGAGGAGATGGAACGCCTGCTCTTGTCGGCACTGCGCAGCCGTGGAATCGCAAGGCCATATATTTAGAATAGATAGAAAGGGCACATTGTGGTGTATCATAATTAATTTGTTGAATACAATAGGATTTTTATAACGTTGACACAAATTAAGGAATATTTATACTAAGTTCTCTTTTACCTCTTATTTAATTCATTCATTAATTTAATTGTAGGTACTGTTTATATTGTACATAGTCCTGTGTGTTGTATATTGTGTCCTCCTATGTTACTTTTGTGTTTATTGTCTCTTTCTATATACACCGTAGGAAGGGGGGCACGTAATTGAATTTTTCTCTATGTCTTGCACAAATTGGAAAATGACAAAGTTGACTTTGACTTTTAACATGTGTCTATAGTGTCATACACTAATTGTAATGTTAAAAACAGATACTGCTGTAATATAAAGTGAAATTCTACCATGCCTCAATGTATCAACTTTAAACATACACTAAATGTTAATGTTAGAAATGTTAATTTCCAGTATATCCACCATGCAACATTTCCTAAGAACAGCAATGTCCATTCTATCAACTCCAAATCTGTGCTACGAGCTCAATTCTCCCGGTGCATGCAGAAGTAGAATTGCTATCTTGTTTTGGATGAATGAGTAGAAATGAAAAACGGAAATCTTGTTTTATTAAAGTAGTTTTGACATGTGATATAGATAAAGATTCATTGTGTATTGATTAACTTTACATTTGTGCTTCATTACTTTACAAAAGTTATACTGGCACATGGGTCTAATACAGCAATGGATTATGGGTAAATGCAACATTAAAGCAGTGCCAATGTAAGACTGACTTTACATTAGGGCTGTCCCCGACTAAGGATTTGGATAGTTGACTATGATTGGCCGAAATTTGCTGATAGTAAAAAAAAGTTAATATATATATATTTTTTTATCATTCCATTTGGGCTGTGCAGTGCTTAATGTCTGACAGAAGGCTTCTTGTCCTCTGCAAAAGCATGCAATTGGTCCACTGATGGATACATCTTGATATTTGTCTAGTCTAGTGTGTTCATTAGATGGGTGAAATCCTCTTTCAGTGCCTCTGTGCCTGTTTTCTTAGGGAGTTAGCCTCTGGTATGCGTGCCATTAGCGTTAGCCACGCTTCTAGGCCTCTTTTCTTTTGGAAAGAATGATAAAATATATATTTTTTTAAATAAATAAATAAAAGATTATTGTGAGGAATCCTGCTCGCAACGAGGGGGCGTGCCGTTTTTCTCCTTCACGCACCTGATGGGAGTTTGCGATCAGCTCGGGAGAGTACTTGTATTGCAGACTCCCCTCCACTCCTTGTCGGGTCGTTCTTGTTGCTACCATCAACTGCCGCGTCTCCGGCGTGAGACGTCGTGCCAGCCATCACCACCTGTCGCCGTTTCCTGGAGTGGGACACCGCCTTCGCTCTCTACTACTCCACGGGAGGATTCCAGTGTTCCCACTCCAGACGTCGAGCCGGCTATTTCCCAGCTCCCTCTTCATGATCCCCGTTCCTGGGGTGAGGCTCGCCATCGCTCCCTATTACTCCACGGGAGGATGGCCATGTTCTCACCCCGTTCCCCTTGGAACCCCTGTGTTCTACTGCCGCGTCTCCGGCGTGAGACGACGTGCCACCCGTCACCACCTGTCGCCGTTTTCCTGGAGTGGGACACCGCCTTCGCTCTCTACTACTCCACGGGAGGATTCCAGTGTTCCCACTCCAGACGTCAAGCCGGCTACTTCCCAACTCCCTCTTCGTGGTCCTGGTTCCTGGGGTGAGGCTCGCCATCGCTCCCTATTACTCCACGGGAGGATGGCCGTGTTCTCACCCCGTTTCCCCTCGGACCCCCTGTGTGCTGCATTGCCCGTGGGCAGCGGCTGGTCGGGAGGATGAGGATTCCTTGGCAGAGCTGAGCCGCAGAGCCCTACTCGGTTGTAGGGACGAAGAGGATCCCCGTTTCTTTTTTCCCAGCCTGTTCGCCCGTTAAAGGCACAGTGCCGCCTTTTTTTGTGTTCTTGGACGTTTGATGTTTTTACCCCCTTAAAGGCTGAGTGCCGCTTTTTTGTATTAAATAAATAATGCCCTTGCTTTGGCTAACTCTGATTACCTGTCTGTGTCGTGCTATTGGGGTCGCTATACAAACCATAACAATTATAATATATATATATATTTTTTGTATTCGACTAAGAGGTTGGTTAATTGATTGATTGAAAACTTTATTAACAGATTGCAGAATGGGTACAGTACAGTACAGCTCAATACATACAATTGTTAAGGGGATGCAGACCAGAGAAAGACTTTCGTCTTGTTTACATCAGGGTCCCCCATTTTTTTATTCATCATAACATATATGACATACATGACATACAGAGACAGTACTGCTACATCTATACATTTATGACATACCAGATTTGCAAATACAGTACTGTTTGTGATACGAAAAGAGTCCAGAAAAGAGAGTATATACATTTGACGTAGAAACTGTACATTGGAGGAGGTTGGGTAGGTGGGGGGGACTGTACATTGGAGGTGGTTGGGTGGGTGGGGGGAGGGAGGTTGGGTAGGAGGGGTGGGTGGGGGACACTGTACAACTGTACAAGCAAAACTGTACATTGGAATATTAAAAAAAGACCATACTTGGTCATTTACTGTACATTGGAGGGGGTTGTGTTAGGACATTTACAGGGGCCAGTTTCAAATTGCAGTCTCCCGTAGGTGTTTTTTGAGAGTGTTTTTGAAAGTGGGTAGTGATTCACATTCCTTTACAGCTTTGGGTAGGGCGTTCCACATTGATGTGGCATAATTGCGAAACGTGTTTAGTCCCTTGTTTGAGCAGAATCTGGGTTTAACATGATTTGTGGAGCTCCCTCTGGTGTTGTGATCGTGGTATTCACTGACCTTTGGGAAGTATTTTTACATGTACATGGGTACCTTGGTCGTGTAGTGTATCTTGTAGACCAGGCCCATTGCAAGTTGCTGTACTCTGTCGTCTACTCTAAGCCATCTTAGGTTGTCAAAGTGGGCAGGGGTGAGGTGGGTTCTAGGAGTAAGGTCAAGCAGTAGTCTGACCAGTTTGTTTTGAGATGTTTGTAATTTAGTTTTTAGCGCCTTTGAGGTGCTTTGGTACCATGAGGTGCAAGCATAGTCGTAGTACCCTTGAATGAGTGCTCCTGCCAGAGTCTTCAGGGTATTCTTTGTAGCAGGGTGGATTATCCCTGCTTCGTGGGAACGGGTGTGCACAGTCACTGGGTAGCGAGACACAGTAGATCTCTGTCTAACTGCACCTCCGTCTTTGGGTCTGGAGCATCAACTGGAGGCTGACAGTGGGAGTGGATGGGGCCCGGGATTTACCAACCTGGTCTGGTACTCTGGTCTTCCTCTCCCTTCCAGGGCGGTCAGCAGTACTCCCCAACACGCTCTCACTTCCCCCAATTACTCCTTTAACCCTCCCACACCTAGTGACTGAATTGTAAATAAATAACTTGGTTCCCCCCGCAAGCAGTACCCTCCCTCAGTGACACTAGAAACCTTACAGTAAGAAAGGGAAGGTTGAATAGGAAGGGGTTAATTGCAGTAACGTTACCCACACCAAAATGGTTAATACTGGGCACAGGAAGGGACACGCACACAGAACCCCATTCAATGTTTTATGTTAATTGGTACGGTTCAGTTACAAAGATTTAATAGGGATAGTCAACTAGAATGAAGTCCTACTATTACTCAGGTTGTAACTCAACACCTTATAGCCACCTATATTATACACCCACCTCTGGGTTAGTACCAGGGATAATATACTTCAAATGTGTTCGACTCATCACCCACATCTGGGTCAGTTCCATGTACAATACCTCTCTAAGGCTTTACTTATGAAATCACAGGTCTAGAACCTCCCAACAGGGAAAGGGTTAATTGGATGGGAAATTATTATTAAAGAACCACACGTTATCACACTCAAAGGAAATCAAAAATGTGGGCCCACTGTACCAAAACAAAAGTCCTATACTAATGCCGGCATATAATGTGTATGGGGTACCCCTATGAACTGGATTTAGCAACGTTAGCTTCACCCGTAGGCCGCATCACACTGTGTACTGTGTAATAGATCCGGAGCATCGAAGCTCTATTGTACTCAACCAAAATGGCGGCCTCGCCGCGCCACCACCGTCCAGGTAGCAAGATGGTGTCGAACGCTCTCGTCACGGGCGCTAGCAAGCGGGGCTGGAGCAGAGGGGCAGTAGCGGGCCGAGAGCGCGTGCTGGGTGATGGCGACCTCTGCTGGTCGGGAGGAACTCCCGTGCTGGCCTGAAGACAACCGGTGCAGAGCAGACGTTGACGCCGGCGAAGACTAGTTGTTGACGGCCGGCGCTGGGTTGACGCGCAGCAATACTCTGGCCCTACCCTAAACTGAAGCTACTCTCTGGGTCCCAAACAGCCCACCTGCTACACGGTTATACTGTTGCGCAACGTGGCTGGCTACACCACCGGTCTCTTCAGCGCCTCGCGCTCAGTGTATACTGGAGTCAATATAGCCGTTAGCAGCATGCTAAATATACCGCACACACTGCTACTATAACACGCTATCTATGGACGTTAGTCCTTGGGTTCAGTTTCTCTTACTCACGCACTATCACGGGTACTTCTAGGATAACCCGTCATATACTCAAGTTCAATACGTTCGCCCGTGTGGTCCACAACGGGGGCTCTGTCGAGACATGACCGATCACATCCAAGTCCAAACTCGAAGAGGCTCGTTCTCCCCCTTCTGTCTCCATTGGCTTGCTTCCTTCCCCGTCTCTCTCGTACGCTCTCTGCCTGCCACCGCGCCCCCTGCTGGTACCGCCAACTAGCCCCACAGGGAAGCACTGGATGAAAGAATATGACCCAGTGTTACTGTTCATAATCCATATTCCAGCCGGTAGAAGAAGGAGAAGCCCGCGTCATTGTTCGAGGGAATATTAATGGAAACTAGTTAGTATGTCTTGGTGCACCAGGGGAGATAAAAGGCAAGTCAGCACTTCTGAATAATAGCCATATTTTCAGGGTGCTACATTTCCCCCACTTTGAACTTGCTAAGTCCTCTGCAAGTTAACTCAATGAAACACCAACCAACGCATGTATGAAAACGGTCCTGAGACCAACAGTTTCACACATAGATCGACAATCACACACTCCTTCATGAATTGGAAACACTGTTCAACAAACACACTCTTGAGCACGTAGTCCTGGCGATACCGAGCGGGTAGCCGACCTCTGGTGCTCCTCTGGGGCCGGGTGGGTTCCACTTCCCCCACCTCCGACTCCGCGTCGCATTCTTCAGTGCCCGTTGGCGGGTCATTGACTACAGCCTCGCCCTCCGGGGCCATCGGTGGACCGCCAGCGGCCTCCTCTTCGACTCCGTCTCCGCCGTCTTCCCCATCCTCTCCTGAGGGGGTCGACTCGCCTCTGACTCGGCGTCCGCTGCCTCTTCAAGGGCGTCCCGCAAGGGCCTGGGGTGGTTACACGCCCTAGGATGCGGTTCCCGACGGCACTCGAAAGCATCTCCACTGTCTGATTCGGACGAGCTCCGCAGTGCCACAGGGGTCTGTCGAGGGGCCCTCACCCTCACTTCCGGGTCGGAGGCCGGGAAAGGACAGGTCTTGAGCTGGTCTCGATGCACGGTCCTTTCTGGACCCCCTGCTTCGGGCCTGACTGTGAACACGGGTGTCCCTTCGTGGCTCTGCTTCACCACCACATAAGACGTAGGCTCCCACTTGTCCTGTATCTTATTACGGCCCCGGGTTCGGTGGTCACGTATCAGGACCCGGTCTTCGGCCCGCAGGAGTGCACCTCTGCTCTTCCTGTCATAAATCCTCTTGCGTCGATGAGACGCCTGCTTCGCCGTGGCCTCCGCGGCCATTTCGGCCTTTAGTCGCTCGTGGTGACTCTGTACCCACTCGTCTAGGTCCTCCGCCCCCTCCTCAATGACGTCTCTGCCCCCCAGGACATCTCGGGGCATTCTGGCGTCTCTTCCGAAGAGCAGGTAGAAAGGGGAGTATCCCGTAGAGGAGTGCACGTGGCAGTTGTACGTAAGTACCAACTCAGGTAGGTGCTCCTTCCAGTCCCGCTTCTTCTCCGCGGGCAGACTACGCAGCATGTCGTGCATAGTCCGATTGAACCTCTCACATTGCCCATTCCCCTGGGGATGGTAAGGCGTGGTGCGGCTCTTGGAGATTCCGTACAGTCGGCAGAGCTCCTTGATGACGCTTGACTAGAAATTTCGCCCTTGGTCGGCATGGAGTCGGGCAGGGCAGCCGTAATACACGAACCAGTACTTGATGATGGCGGCGGCAGTGGTCTTTGCAGTCTGGTCTTTGGTCGGTACGGCAATAGTGAATCTGGTGAACATATCAGTCAGCACCAGTACGTTCTCGTAGCCACCCACCGACCTTTCCAACACGGTAAAGTCCATGGCAAGGACCTCCATGGGTGCCGTCACGTTGGTGCAGGTCATCAGGGCCTGGGCTTTAGGGAACACGTCCCAGGCTAATGCACATCGCTTGCATTGCTGCACCCATTTCTTCACCTCCTCTGCCATTCCGATCCAGTAATAACTTCGCCTCATCAGGTCCACCGTCCCTCGCCCCCCGTAGTGTCCCCCATCCTCATGTTGGGTCTCGTAGATCCTCCGTCGCAGGGCCGTGGGCACCACCAGCTGCAGAACCTCCTCCCCGTCGCGGTACTTGTTGGTGCAGACGGAACCGCTCCCACTGCCCGTATAACTTGCGGAGTTTCGGGTCTCCTTCCTTCAACTGTACTTTAGTGGGAGGGACTCCCTGTGTCACCGCCCGTCACACCGGACCCAACTCGGGATCGTCCGCCTGTAGCTGCCGCATTTCCGCCCAGTCATATCCGCTGTTCCCCTTCTGTGCCGCTATCTGACGTGCACTGACACTCGGGACCTCCCACGTCTCGGTCGGTCTCTCGGGACCCAGCAGGGCCCGTACTTCCTCCGCTGGGACAATGACGTAGCCATCGCGGGCGACTGAGGTGGGGGCGCACAATGAGGCGGTCCGTTCCGGTAGACCCTGGCGGGTGTGAGTGCCGGTCACGGGTATTGTTAGGAAGTCTTTCTCGGTGTCCTCCACTTCAGGCTCTGACCGCATCGGCATGCGAGACAGGGCGTCTGCGTTCTGGTTGAGTCGGCCAGGCTTGTATTGTACCACGAAGTCGTACTCCGCGAGCTGAGCGTTCCAGCGCTGCTCCACTGCTCCCAGGTTGGCCGTGCCGAGGTGCTTCAGCAGGTTGTGGTCGGTGATCACGGTGAACTGGGCGTACATCAAGAGGTCTCGGAACTTCTCAGTGACTGCCCACTTCAGGGCGAGGAGTTCCAGCTTGAACGCACTGTAATTTTGGTCATTCCTTTCGGACCCACGCAGACCTCGGCTCGCAAAGGCGATGACTCGCTCCACGCCCTCTTGTTTCTGACTTAGTACCGCTCCCAATCCCAAGTAACTCCCGTCTGTGGTCACTATGAAGGGGAGCTGGAGGTCGGGGTAGGCCAGCACCGGAGGCGTCAAGAGGCACTCCCGCAGATGATCGAAGGCCGTCTGACACTGCGGAGTCCACTTGAAGGCCTCGAGCCGGCCTTTGGCGAACCCCTTCTTTTCTTTCCCCATCAGGGCGTGCAGTGGCTGGGCCACCTGGGCGAAGCGGGGCACGAACCGCCGATAATAGGACAGGAACCCGATCACCTGCCGCACTTCCTTCGCTGAGCGTGGCGCCGGCCAGTCCTCCAGCGCCTTCACTTTGTCAGTGTCGACCTGTATGCCTGCTGCGGAGACGACGTGTCCCAGGAACTTGACCTCGGTCTTCAGAAGGAAGCACTTTCAGGGCTTGAGTTTGAGCCCATGCTCCCGCAGCCGTCCAAACACCAGGTCCAACTTCTGGCAATGGCTCTCGAAGTTACTGGCGAACACTAAGACGTCGTCTAAATAGACAAGCAGGACGTCGAAGGCCAGGTCCCTCAGCACGGCGGTCATCAACCGCTGGAAGGTCGCGGGTGCGTTACACAAGCCGAAGGGCATACGGGTCCACTGGTAGAGGCCGAGGGGGGGGCCTTACGGCCGTCTTCTCTTGATCTTCTTCTTTCACCGCCACCTGGAAGTAGCCGGCGGTGAGGTCGAGCGAGGAGAAGATCTTGGCCTGCCCCAAGGCGTCTAGGGACTCTTCAATACGAGGTAGGGGATACGCGTCCCGTTATTGAGGCGGCGGTAGTCACAGCAGAACCGCACGGAGCCGTCCTTCTTTATGACGATCACGGCTGGAGACGCCCATGGACTGCAGCTCTCCACCAGAACACCCTGGTCCACCAGGTCTTGTACGTGCCGCTTTACCTCCTGGAACACGTGAGGCGGTATTCGGCGGTGCCGTTGCTTGACCGGGGGTGCGTTACCGGTGGGGACGTAGTGAGTGACCGTGGTCGTGTAACCATAGTCCCTGTCGTCTACGGAGAACACCCCCTTGTGTTTCTCCAATACTTGATTTAGTCGGCTCATTTGGGCCGGTGTGAGATCCTGCAGGTTCGCCTGTACGGGCATGGCGAGCCCTCGGGTCCTCCCGTACAGCTCCACCTCTGGCGGGCTGTCTCGAGCCTCAATCGCCGTCACTCGGACGCCTCCGTCTACTTCCTCCAAGGTCACCCTCTCTTTAGGCCGTACCTGACGAGGGCAGTGGAGCTCCGCCAGCCTGGACCGGGGTCTGAGCACCATCTCGACGTCGGTCGTATGCCACTACGTTCGCCACCAGTAGTCCGGGGGGCAGGTTGGCACTCGGCGTGTTCTCTAGCATCACGGGACGCCGCATTCCCGCCGTCGTCTCACAGCGGCCTGAGACGATCACTTCTCTGTGCCGGGGAATGACCATCGGCTCCCTGCCGGCCACCTTGACGTACCCCATTCTTCCCGGGGCGGTACACTCTCGGGCTTCCTGGGCCATGGCGGCGACCACACGGCGGATGGCGATGCTTCTAGCGTCGACGCGGCTTCGGCTCGCCAGGCGCATCCCCTTGATCCCCTTGAACAGGCCGTCTACTCCGCCGAGCACGTTCATGCCCAGAAGTCCTTGGACGGCGTCTCCTGGGGGCACTCGGGCGGGATCGTCTTTTAGTATGAATATGCATTTCCCCGTAAATGTCATATCCAGGCACTTCACCTCAGCGTATAGACACCCCACCACTGGGATCTCCAACCCGTTGGCGGCGGTGAGGGTGATCCAGTTGGCGGGGGTCAACCTCGACCGCGGGAAGTGTCTTCGGAAGTGGCTCTCATTCATGGTGGTGACCTCGGCGCCTGTGTCGAAGAGGCAGCGGGTCTCAACCCCGTCGATCTGGGCGTCTAGCGTGAGGCACGTCCCGTGCACGTCTTGCGTCTCGGTGCCCTCTGCGGCCGAGTCGGCGGCTCCTGCCGCTACGGCGTCGACTGCCCTTCGTGGTCCGGGTCGGTACCCTGATGGGCCCGGGGCTTCGGGGGTGGGAGCAGAGGCTGGGCGTGGCCCGCTGGCTGGGCGGGGGCAATCTCTGCTGATGTGGCCCGGCTGATTGCAGGCATAACAAATCAGCCTTCCCTCTTCGTCTCGGCAGGGTGGTTCCCGCGTAGCGGCGGTCGCGTCGTCTCGGCGTCGCCGTCTGGTGGTGCCTCTCCGGGGCGCGTCGCGCTCCTGTTGGAGGGCCTGGAATAGTTGCTCCTGGCGCACACCCAGCCGCTCCTGTCCTGCCTTGAGCTGCTTAATAGCTTCCTGCAGCGTGTCTACGCTCCGCGGGGCCTCCCGTCCCTCCGCGGCCGCAGCGTGGACTAAACCCTGGGTGGGACCCTTGTCGGAGGGGAGGACCAGCTCCTCCTCCGACCAATCGTTCGCCGCCTTCAGTACCTGGGGAAGCGGCCACGTCCCGTCCTCCATCAGGTACTTCCGCATTTCTCGCCTCAGGGTCTCGTCTCTGAGACCCACCACAAACCGCTCCTGCAGCAGGGCGGCGGCATCGGTGACCCGGGTAGGCGCCCGACGTCGCAGGCCGCTCCGCTCTGCTGCTCCGCTCCGCTCCGCTCTGCTGCTGCCGCGTCGCCGCGGGGGCGTGGCTAGACGCAAGTTGGGCGTGGTTAGACACAAGTTGGTTGCCTTTAATATTTAGGCGTCTGGGCAGTTCCCATATTACGACTGCACCACTGGCCGAGAGTGAGCTCTCCGGGAAGCGTAAATACTTTCGGCAGCCCACTTGTCCTTCCGCGTTGCTCTGATTGGCCGAGCGCGCGCATGCGCATGAGCCGCAACACGCTCCTCAGCCGAGATGCATCCAGCTCAGCCAGGCAGGAATACTGCACTCCGCTTAACCCAATTTATACAAATGGAAGTATTGATTACGCCGTAACGAATCATTAAAAAAATATACCGTTAACTGGAATATGTTGTTTCTTTACACATATGTTGGATTATGTAATTGGTTTGTCATGACAAACCAATAAAAAATTGCGAATTAACCGGTGGCTACAACAACACACAGTACTAACTGTCTATCTGTATGTCATATATGTTATGATGAATTGAAAATGGGGGACCCTGATGTAAACAAGACGGAAGTCTTTCTCTGGTCTGCATCCCCTTAACAATTGTATGTATTGAGCTGTACTGTACTGTACCCATTCTGCAATCTGTTAATAAAGTTTTCAATCAATCAATCAATCGATACGCCCCACCGTTCATTGTAAACAATGATGCATGTAGTTACTGTGTGTTGTTGTAGCCACCGGTTAATTCGCGATTTTTTATTGGTTTGTCATGACAAACCAATTACATACTTTACATATGTGTAAAGAAACAACATATTCCAGTTAACGGTATATTTTTTTAATGATTCGTTATGGCGTAATCAATACTTCCATTTGTATAAATTGGGTTAAGCGGAGCACAGTATTCCTGCCTGGCGGAGCTGGATGCATCTCGGCTGAGGAGCGCGTCGCGGCTCATGCGCGCGCTCGGCCAATCAGAGCAACGCGGAAGGACAAGTGGGCTGCCGAAAGTATTCACGCTTCCGGGAACAACCCCACTTTGCCCGGCAACCGTCTTCCGGTCTGACTTCCTGTGCTAACGTTGTTCTACACTTGATTGATTGATTGAAAACTTTATTAACAGATTGCAGAATCATAGCTGTCAACCCTACCATTTTTCCCGGGATTCTCCTGTTTTTTCAACCTTCTTCACGCCCTGTTCACGGTTCACGGAATTGGCACGTATTTTGTACTTATTAATTTTTACAAAATGGCTGCAATTCCCCTCCGTGACGACAGGTGGCAGCAGTGTAAAGTATGCCGAGCTGATTTCAATGTCTCACACGGTGGAAAACACGACATCAGCGAATATTATGTGTTTATAATATGTTGCGATGGTCGGATTGTTATTAAAAACGGAGGGATACTAGCTATGATTTGTAGGAGTTGGCGAATATGAATTGATTGCTTTAAAAACGAAGATAAATGTCATATTTACGCTGTTTAAAACGGGATAGCGGACGAAAATCTTCAGTTTTGGCTTAACGTGTGACGTTAGATTCAATTTACGTGCGGGGAAGTGGTTTACGTAAGGATTAATGACATGAACTAAGGTTGGGTGAGAGGTGTGAATGTAACTGTGAAAGCAGATTTAAAAAAAATCGAGCTGGTTTGGCATATAATGAGGAAGTTTGCCGATAAGAATGAACGTTTTTTACTTCCTGTTTTGGATGACTGGGGAGTTTGGTTGAATATCGACGTCTCTCATTGTACATTGGAATACTGACATACATTTGACATAGAAACTGTACATTGGAGGATCATATGACATACATGACATACAGATAGACAGTACTGCTACATCTATACATTTATGACATACCATATTTGCAAATACAGTACTGTTTGTGATACGAAAAGAGTCCAGAAAAAAAGTATATACATTTGACTGGAGGAGGTTGGGCATGCACTGTCGTCACCAGGGAATTGCAGCCATTTTGTATAAATAAATAAAAACGGGAAAAATACGGGGAAATATTTTAACGGGAGGACGGCGGGAGAGAAGGTTGAAATACGGGAGAATCCCGGGAAAAACTGGAGGGTTGACAGTCATGTATTCGGCGCATGCATGGTTTCTACCGTAGCCGGTTGTAGCGGGGCAATGTGTGTCTCATATGAGGCAGGGAAATAAAGCTCTATTTGTAGCGTATAAGACTAGTGTGAAGGACCGAGGCCATGGCTGGAGTGTTCGACATAGATTTGGATCAACCGGACGAGGATGTGTCTGACGACGAACTTGAGGATGGGGTAAGTTGACCAGCGGAGTTAGCTCAGCTAATAACATGACCAGTCGAGTTAACGTTAGCTGAAGCTAGTTAGCTCACAGTGTGTGTGGTCAGGAAGGAGGCCTGCGTTGTTGCTACCGCACACAACGAGCTATAGCTTGTAAAGGGACCACACTAGTTCAAGTTACCCACCATGGACACGAGTTTGGGTTGTAACATGAGCTAACGTTATATACAGTATATCTACCTAGCTTTCTGTATTTAGGTATCACCACGGGCTGACTTGATTGATTGGTGTATCCTGCTCACATCCCCTCTTTCTATTACATAGCTTGCCTACTTGTTAGCAACACTACGTTAGCTAGCTAACGTCAGTTAAAATGAGTGTAGTTAACGTTGCGTTAATTATAACTGGTGGCGTTAATAGTAAATGTAATTGGCACAGATTACGATACTGTTGGAGTGTGTTGTAAAAGCAGCGAATGTCAGTTCACTGCTCTCCTTCCAATATGGGGGACCCTGATGTAAACAAGTCGAAAGTCTTTCTCTGGTCTGCATCCCCTTAACAATTGTATGTATTGAGCTGTACTGTACTGTACCCATTCTGCAATCTGTTAATAAACTTTTCAATCAATCAAAATGGGCTGCTAGGGTTAAGGGACTATTGTAAAAGTGCATCTCGAATTTGATTTGTCTGTTCATTTCCAGAAAGAGAACCCCCCCTGTGCACAGTGATAGCTCGCTAGTTGTAAAAAAATAAAATATTGCAGATAGTCCTAACACCGGCACATCAATTGTCAATTAGAAAACTCACTGGACGTCAAGTCAAGAAGTCAATAGTTTTATTTGTCACACAGCATACACGCATACAGTGAAATGCGGGAGGTCATGCCCGCAGCGATTGTGCAATAATATTGTAATAAGAATAGGAATGAGAATAAGACATTTGTGCAATAATACAAGTAATAAGAATAAGACATTAATGTATAATGTACATAAAGTTTACAAAAAGCATGGTAAGACATGCTAAGGTCCTGTGATAGTGCAGTACAATGTTAGCTACTTGATGAGGCACTGGGTTTGATTGATTGATTGATTGAAAACTTTATTAACAGATTGCAGAATGGGTACAGTACAGCTCAATACATACAATTGTTAAGGGGATGCAGACCAGAGAAAGACTTTCGTCTTGTTTACATCAGGGTCCCCCATTTTCAATTAATCGTAACATATATGACATACATGACATACAGATAGACAGTACTGCTACATCATGTACACTACTATACAATGCTATACTATACAATCTACAGTTATACTATATATCCTTATGCTATCTTGCTGTATCCATCTATTTACTATACAAGAACCACTCCTGTTATTTTTTTTTATTTTTTTAAAGTGACCTTTTCATTGTGTAGTGACCATTGAGTGTGAGCGTGCAGCATGTGTGTGTGTGTGTGTTCATGCTAAAGTGACTGTTAGTGTGTGAGTGTATACAGTGTGTGTGTGTTGTGTGTGTGCAGTGTGCTCATGTGTGCTTGTGTGTGGAGAGTTCAGTGTTCAAGACTGATAGCCTGGGGGAAGAAGCTCAGCCGAAGTCTCTCTGTCCTAGTTGCTGGTGTGAGCAGGCGTTTGCCTGACCGCAGCAGCTTGAACAGGCTGTTGTTGGGGTGGTGAGGGTCTTTCATTATTCTGCAGGCTCTGGATTTGCACCTCCTTGTTATATAAGACCTGCAGGGGTGGTAGTCAGGGGTGCAGTCGTGCACACACGCGGTTACACGGCGTGTTATTAGTAGTCACTCAGGGCAGAAGTGCGCACAATGATAAGTACCCGGCCGTTGTAGAAAGCTACCCGGCCGGCGCCCGGCACTTCTCACCTAGACTTTGCATAATAATAGGAACCTACGAGAAGGTGGGGGGCTGCTTGATCACCCACCCACCCCCTCCTAATGTACAGTCCCCTCCACATCATATGTATATACTCTGTCAGGATCTAGGGGTAACAGTACTGTATATTTGAATACCGCTTATGTCACAAATGTATCAGTACCAAATACCTATATGTCCCTATGCCATAAATGTCATGTATGTTGTGTATGTCATAAATGTCTATATGAATTGAAAATGGGGGACCCTGATGGAAACAAGACAAACGTCTTTCTCAGGTCTGCATCCCCTTAACAATTGTATGTATTGAGCCTAGGGCTGGGCGATATGGAAAAAAATCATATCGCGATAACGATATGATAATTTTATTTTATTTCTCGATATCGATAATTATCGAATTGTTATAAGTATAATTTTTTTTTAACAACAGATGTATGTTTATTTTGCAGCAATTCTTTGTCATTGCCGCCATCTTTAGTGTTACATCCCCTCACACTCCAGTTCTCAGGCTGCAGCTGGTTTAAAAGCTAAAGTAAACCGGCTTCTCTGCTGGCTGTGGCTCCAGAGGAGTTGAACAGTTCTGGCTCTGCTAGTTTATTTTCGATCTTTTGGCGCTTTTTTGGTGGACAAACCACTGCACATGTGCACTGTGACTCGTGACTGGAGTCTAGTTCTGCTAGCACACATAGCCTACTGTGTACAGACGGTTTCAAAATGTATTTTAAATTAGAAAGCAAACAAAATAAATGGACAAGAGAAAAAGAAATCTGAATTTGGTCAGTATTGTCATTTGGACAAGCAAAGCCATTACTTTAAGTTGCAGGCAAGAAAGACAAGTCTGTCCACTGTCTCTGGTTTTAAAACTGCCCTGTTGCAGGTAAAAAAAAAAAAAAACGATTTTTCGATTTTTTTTTAAATTTCGATATTCGATATCGATTATTAAAATATATCGCGATATTTATCGTTATCGTTATATCGCCCAGCCCTAATTGAGCCGTACTGTATTGTACGGTACCCATTCTGCAATCTGTTAAATAAAGTTTTCATTCATTCATTGTTATGCATAATAATCATCTGTTCTGTGCGCAACTGAGGGAACATGTATGCGCGGGAGCGGGAGCGCACGTGGCGTGTAACCAGTTCCCATATTACGACTGCACCACTGGTGGTAGTGCAATACCTGTAGTACGCTCAGCTGAGTGCACCACTCTCTGTAGGGCAAGGTTTGTCTACTGAGTTTTTCCAGACTGCGAATGGTTAGGCCTAACAAAAATAATGGTTGGTTTCAGGTTGCCGACCGACCCTGCCGATTTAGGTGCGACCCAATATATTTTATGAGTTTTTAAAAAAAATTATATATTAAAAAAAAAAAAAAAAAAAATCCGTTTTTTTTTTTTTTTTTTTTTTTTTTAGAATAAAGTTTCATAGAAATCTTAGTCAAACATTTAGTATTATGGATATTAAACATGCTGGCAGAGTACATGCATCCATGTTGTTGTGAACATTTTAATTAAATAAAGAAATTCCCTATCCATAGTCGCCGTGGGAAAGAATAAAATAAAAAAATAAAATAAAATAAATTCCCTACCTACCCATGGCCAAACTGACAACCAACCTGAAACCAACTATTATTTTTGTTAGGCCTTAGGGACCGACCATATATATATATATATATACAGGAGTGGTCTACCAGCTAGTCCCCACATGACAACTGTGGTCTCTTCATGGCTTCTGGCATGCTTCCATGGTCATTCTAGTGTGTGTGTGTCACAGGAATGTGGGTCACTGCCCACTTAAAAAACACTCTCAAAGAACACCTACGGGAGACTGCAATTCGAAACTGGCCCCTACAAATGTCCTAACCCAACAGTAAGACCAAGTATGGCTTTGTCAGTATTCCAGTGTACAGTGTCCCCCCTCCTCCCCCACCTCCAATGTACAGCCCCACCCACCCAACCCCACCCCACCTACCCAACCTCCTCCAATGTACAGTTTCTATGTTAAATGTATACACTCTTTTTCTGGACACTTTTTGTATCACAAACGGTACTGTATTTGCAAATCAGGTATGTCATAAATGTATAGATGTAGCAGTACTGTCTGTATGTCGTGTGTGTCATGATGAATTGAAAATGGGGGACCCTGATGTAAACAAGACGAAAGTCTTTCTCTGGTCTGCATCCCCTTAACAATTGTATGTATTGAGCTGTACTGTACTGTACCCATTCTGCAATCTGTTAATAAACGTTTCAATCAAATCAATCAATCAATTCAATCAATCAATCAAAACCATGCTATGCTAATATAGATGGGTTGTTGCTTTTTCTTAGATGATTAAATGGGCCACTACCACCACTGACACCAATTGTGTCATTCTGTTATCTCATTGGTGAAAAGTAAACTCTTAACACATATTTTTATATCTTGCCCCAAATGCTAGTATAAGGGTTGGATAAGGAGGAGGGCAAGAAGCAATTATTGGAAAAAGTCTTAATGGTGTGCAGTGCACTTTTACCACGGCCCCTAGATCAGGGGTTCCCAAACTTTTCAGGCCGGGACCCAGAAAATAAGGCGTCAGAGAGCCGCGGCCCAGTGCACATCGTCGGGCTTTTTTTTTTTTTTTTTTGCCAGGTGACCGATTTTTTTTGCCAAATATCACTTCAATCCTTAGTTAGTTCAATTTAGTTATTCATTTATATGTGCTATTTATGAGAGGGCTAACTTGTTGCAAAATAATAATGATAATAATAATAGCCTCATTAAAATACTATTGTTGCTTCGGTTGTTTTCAGCGTTTTATGTGCATAATCTGTTATTTAGTTTGAAATGTTCGTTGAAATAAGTAGATTTTTAGTTTTTGTTTATTTATTAAGTTAATATAAAACCATATAGTCACATTTTAGAATACAATAGAATAGAATTTTAGAATTCAACTAGAAACACTGTCCTGGCCTGCTTCTAAGTTCAGTGGCCTGACAATTTTTTATTTTTATTTTTATTTTTTTTAAATCATCTCGCGGCCCTCCCGTGGCTGCTCGCTAGGGATGGGTACCTTTCACATTTGAACCGATACCTGGGAATCGATACCGGTACCCAACGGTACCTTTTTTCGGTACTTTAGTCTCAAGAAATTTAATTTACCTACCTCAGTCGCAAAAAAAATCCAAACTTCAAATAACTACAATTTCGACAGTTTTCGGCTTGTCATTGCTCCGACTGCTTTGTTGTTGAATCAAGTCAAATCCTAGGTAAGCATATATTGTGCGTGTGAACGTACAAAATAGTCACACGGTACAAAATAGTCACACGCCCAGCGCCACAGGCTTGTAGATTTAATGTTTGGCCGTCATAAATTAAGGCCTGGGCCCCATCTGGCGGCCAACAAAATCCACTGCATGCGTCGGCATTAATATGATGCGGGGAGTAGCCTCCAGCTGGAGGGAGAAATGTCGTGGGAGCGGGCGAAAGTTGCCCAATCTGGAACAATCTCCGGGGCTGCAGCTGGACCCTATTGGATGCGGGCGTGGTGAGTTGAAACGAAAGTGAAACTGTGTGTGTGTGTGTGTGTGTGTGTGTGTGTCACGTCTCACGTGTCCGTTCTAATGTTTACAAACAATGAACCTTTAAATGTAAATGAGATGCGCTCTGCTCACGAGATCAAGTTTGTAACATGAGACGCACACGAGGTCTGTCTTCATCCGTTCTTTAGCCTACAAAAAAAACCTGCAATCGTGTTTTTGATTGTGCTCTGATATTTAATTTTGCATTTGATTTGACCAAATATGTGGAGGCATATTTTGTACCCTGGTTATTTCGCGTTTGTAACGTCATAACATCAGTGGAGGCTGCTGACTGATTAATAATAAGCTCTCTTTATTTCGCGGAGCATAATGTGATTTCGCGTTTGTAACGTCATAACATCAGTGGAGGCTGCTGACTGATTAATAATAAGCTCTCTTTATTTCGCGGAGCATAATGTATAATGTTATTTCGCGTTTGTAACGTCATAACATCAGTGGAGGCTGCTGACTGATTAACTCGTAACGTCATAAACCAACTACCAGATTCACTCGTCACTGTACATCAGTGGAGGCTGCGTAACTGACTAACTGATTAACTAGAAACTGCACATTGAGGGGGTTTGAATCACGCTACATCAGTGGAGGCTGCTGACAGATTATTATTATATTATATTAGGGGTGGACGGTATTATTATTATTATTATCTATTATTATATTATTATTCCATACAAGGCTGGATGCATTACAGACTCTGCTAACATCCCTTGTTGCCTTGTAGGTGGCAAGTATGGATTTGTTTATCTTGTTTGAAGTTGTTTTAATATGTTCTTTAATTCTTTTGCTTCCATATTGTAAATAAATTCGCAATAAATTATTTGCATTTAAAACTATTAACGCTGACTCATTCCTTCAGTCCACTCAAAATTATGCTAATATTCCTTATGTTGTTTATGATATTAATTGAAAATAGCATACGAGAGTATTATATAGTAATAATAACACATGGCGATATACTAAAAAGCTATTTATAATTTTTGGCTGGTAAAAAATCTGGATGGCTGGTAGTTTTTAAAATCTACCAGCCAAATGGCTGGTAAGTCAAAAAGTTAAGTTTGTTCCCTGGTTGACATGATTGATTTTTTTTTTTTTTTTTTTTTTTTTTTTTTTTGGTTTCTCACTTGATTCGATACTCTGTAGTACCGACGTGTTTCGGTTCGGTACCTCAAAACTACCGAATTCGGCACCCATCCCTACTGCTCGCGGCCCACCTTTGGGTCGCGACCCCGACTTTGGGAACCACTGCCCTAGATAAAGGGAAGGTGAATTGATATTCAGTGCTCTACACCCTTACAGTGGCAACTGGATGGTAGTCTGATGATGTTGAGTTGATTTAAAGGTGTGAAACACTGGCTTCACACTGTTGAATATTGAATATTAACCTAATGTATCCCCATGGCACAGGACAAAATTGCAAGACATCTTAAAATCTAATGCCCAAAACCCATAAGACTGATTTATAGTTAGCTGATGACAATGTGATAAGATCTTCTCCCTTCTTCTGATTCTCTCTTTTCAGGGTCCACTCGGTGAATACATGGAGCAGTGCACTGGGTTTGACTTGTAAGTACATGATTTAACACATGCTAGTCTACGTACGTGATAACACATGCTAGTCTTAACACTTTGAGTGCCAGCAGGGGGCGCTAGAATTAGTGCTTGAGTGCCAGCGCTCTATTCAATGAGAGGATGAGCACATTTGCGAACGCATAAACTATATCTTAAATTATGGCTATGTGTCTAATACGCCCGTCACTTATCAATGACTTGTTTGCAGTCAACATTGTTGAAACGGATTGTTTTTTAACACTATGTGGACCGTCCACGAGTTAACTCGTGATTCGATTCCACCCGTTGAGGACGAGAGCCACGAGTTAACTCGTGGCGAGTTGTTATTGTTTTATTCCATATTTATAACGCTATTAACGTCCGCGATCGACATGCAGGACCTACCCACATATTTGATTTTTGAAACATGCAATACCGGCCAGATCCGCTTAGGGGCGCCATCGCTCCACTGCAGTATCATTGAGGGCGATTGAAAAAAAAAATTCTTTTCACAGTCTGTGGGCGTTTCATATGAGCCTCGGTTCCAAACGAAGACCCTCCATCTTTGATCCCATTACCGAACGCATATTTCAGCCTGGAATAATGGGATTTATGATTAGCCAATGGACATATCGATCTACCAGATTCCGATGACTAATGACGAAATGCTGCCGGCGATCACATGGCCTGACGGTAGGATACTATTCCCCCAAATTACAGCTGGATTGGATATTGTTTTAAAACCTAACGTGATCGATCAGTGACATTGGCTACCTGAACGCACACTGTATTGCTAATCAATAATTCTAATCGGCGTTCCCCGCCACCCCCATTTCATCCATAGATGCTCTGTAATAGTCTGGATGCTACGCAGTTTGTTTTATTTCATTCGTATATATACAGCAGAAATGGTGTTTGATATAACGGCGCCAACGTTTAACCTATTATCTAGCTCCCCAGAAAAAAGACGAGACGAAAAGTGCGATAAACCTTATATTCACAACGCTATAAAATGACAACCAACCGATGGATTTTTATTTTCTTTAAGCCATTATGAAGGCACGGTTTATGCACTCAAGTGACAATGAGAATGGACAGATAGCAATACTATAAATTATATATATAGCTGTTAGAAAGTACATCGGTTTGTAAACAAACCTCTGTCCTCTGGCCTATAAATCGGCGCAAGACTGTGGTCGCCAAAGTGTTAATCGGTACATTTCCGTTTTATACCATTTTGAAAAACGCTCGTTTTTTGAAACGTCCAGAAAAAAATTAGATTCTGCAGGAACCGGCCTTTAGTGGAATACACAAAACACGTTGTCATTTTTCGGCCTATTTATGAATCGTTTTCAAATAAACGCTAGATTATCGATAGTATATTGTGTACTTATGCACGCTAGAGAAGCGGGCTGAAAAATCGATTATCCATTTCCTGATCAGCACGCACACGCACACACACACACACACATATGGGACACGCTGAGATATGTGAAAAAAACTCTGATTATCCCAAGACTGACTGGTAAAATAGATTCCTTACCTCAGATCAGATGTTCTCCAAAAAGATTATTCCAATTCCTGATCGCCATTCCAAATATCGATCGCGTTTATTGATCCAACGCTGGGTACTGGAAACGCATATTCCACGCTGTTATGAGGGTCGGCAATGAATCCGATCTTCTCCGGTTACATGCCTGATAAGTAAAATGTGGATTCCGGAGTTTTTTCCCCCCATCCATTTCATTCAGTCCAATGGGTGCAATACCATCCGGAGAGACGATAGGGGCCGCTATTTCCCCTGTTCGAGCTCAGAGAGAGTCCCAGTGGTAACGTGAGGCTAGATTGATAAAATAAATGGAAATCGCTAATAAAAAAAATAACGAAAAAATAATATTATTATGTGTCTCTAATTCTCATTTTGGCGGATTGCTCCAATTCAGTTGAGACAATATCCTCCCCCAGTGAACTAAGCCATTCTGATTTGACTCGCTCCCTGACGTCAGTAGGTGCTGCTGATCTGCATAACTAACGGCCCCTCTATGATTGTAGCGCACTCAACAACAGAGCGAGTGGAAATACTGACACTTCCTCAAACGGGTTGACGTGCGCGGGTGCCGACAGAGAGAATCAACAATTCGCTCAACAGAGCAGTGGGAATAATGCGGAAGCGGTCTCCCTCTCCATGGTCCACCTGCATTTTACACACAATCGCTCGAGCCGCTCGCACAGCGTGCACGGACCGATGTATCCTCTCTCTCTCCACGGTTCACCTGCATTTGACACACAATCGCTCGAGCCACTCGCACAGCGCACACGCGCGCACGGAGTGATGTATCCTCTCTCTCTCTCTCTCTCTCTCTCTCTCTCGTATACATGTATCACGCTGTGTGGGTGACTGTCACTCAAAGCGCTTTTGGGCGGAGCCCAGCCCAAACCGGCTTGAAAATCCCAAATAGTGAAAGGAATAGCAAAACATGGGACCATTAAGTACGTGATATAACACATGCTAGTCTTAAGTACATGGTTTAACACATGATGCTAGTCTAAGTACATGATTTAACACATGCTAGTCTACGTACGTGATATAACGCATGCTAGTCTTAAGTACATGGTTTAACACATGCTAGTCTAAGTACATGATTTAGGCTAACACATGCTAGTCTAAGTACATGATTTAACACATGCTAGTCTTAAGTACATGATTTAACACATGCTAGTCTAAGTACATGATTTAACACATGCTAGTCTAAGTACATGATTTAACACATGCTAGTCTAAGTATATGATTTAACACGTGCTAGTCTAAGTACATGATTTATCACATGCTAGTCTAAGTACATGATTTAACACATGCTAGTCTAAGTACATGATTTAACACCTGCTAGTCTAAGTTCATGATTTAACACATGTTAGTCTAAGTACATGATTTAGGCTAACACATGCTAGTCTAAGGTCGCTTTCACACAGGGGCTGTTTGGTCCGGACTTTCGGACCAGAATTCGATAGTCCGGTTTTTCGGGTTTGTGTGAATGCGCGTCGAACTCGGTTCGCGGACCAAACAGGCGAACTCTGGTCCGCCTGAAAACGTCGGTCTCGGTTCGCTTCATCGGACCAAACTATCTATCTATCTATATATCTAACTGTGCATCTTGGGAAGAAGGAAGAAAAAACGCGGCTTATTATTATTACCGAGGCGCACGGCATTGGATCAATGGATCAATGCCACGTCAATACTCGCCTCCGCTGATCTGGAGGGCTCGCAGTCCACACACAGACACACACACACGCGCACACACGGGCTCGCAGCCACACACACATTCCACTGCCCAATAGACGAGCGCCCTTTTCGACCGCGTGACATTGTTCAGATAGTTCGGTGCGCCTGACAGATTGCTATGTGAACGCAGGCGAACCAAATGAAGAATGCAACAATGTTGCAACTTCACCACCAGAACCGCACCGAGTCTACCAAAACTATATGTGAAAGCGACCTAAGTACATGATTTAACACTTGCATGTCTCACATGGTCTCACTCTTCAGGTCACCATAACATTGTGACTATTGTATTGTCACAGTTATATTGTACCATACCATGTTATGGCCAAGTATCAGACTGAACTTAATAAAAAAAATATTGAAGGAATATTGAAGGAAATATTCCTATGTATTTTTTTCTCTCCTAGTAACATGGAAGACTGTGAGAAGTTTGAAATCTCAGAGGACATTGTCAATAAGGGAAAAGAGCAGATAAGACCGGAATGCTTTGAGTTGCTTCGAGTCTTGGGAAAGGGTGGCTATGGAAAGGTAAGGCATCTTATTCTAAACTATGGAAATGTTCTTTAATAATAATAATAATAATAATAATAATAATAATGCATTTTATTTAAAGGCGCCTTTCTGAGCACCCAAGGTCGCCTTTAGGTGTTAGTAAAACATCTTCTCGAATATGAATCAAAGTCTGCTCATTTGAAAGCCTGACTATTGCTTTATGTCAAAGAACATTAAACATAACCTTGTTTTTATTTGGAGGTATCCAAACAAACATGTCTTCCTGTATTGTGCTTTACAGGGTGTGTATCTCTCTTTGGGTGCATGTTCACATTTTATTTCATGAATTAAACCTAGTAATTAAACCACAGTCCTGAATTAAACCTAGATCTGTAATGTGTTGGCTACAGTAGGTCATTGAAAGGATACTTTGACATTCATGCACTACCATGATGTAGCTTGCACTATGAATGTTTCAGTTTTGTGTTCATATTTAGGGAGTATTTATAGTCTGTCCACCTAGTTTTAGTTCTCAACCCAGTTTCACCCTCATCCTGAAAGCATTTTGAGGGTGATTTTTAAAGGTGCAGTTCACCCAAAATTCTGAAAAATACATTTCCCCCTTACCTGGAGTAATATCTAGTTTAGGAGATCTACCATAGAGATATCTGTTGTCACTCCAATACAATGGAGCTGAATGGCACTTGGCTTGTGGTGTTCGAAGTATATTAAAAAAAATGCATTTGAAAAACTGACATCTTGATCCATTATCATTCATTATTATGAGGGGTGTACTTCGGTAGAAAATAGTCACTACATGAAACTGCTCACAACAAGGTATGTGGATTATCTTGAGTAACCGGGTCATGATTTCAGAAAAGAGACATTGCCTTTGATTTGATTTGATCTTTATTTATCTCGAACATTTCAACCATAAAACAAACACAAATGTGTAAAGAAAAAAAAATGCTAATAAAATACAATAATCAGCATAGCTCAAGACAATGGTTTTGTTCGGGAAGGGACAGAATGAAGCAAAGCTTATCTGGGCCTGCCCCTTCAGCTTCATTGTATTGGGAGTGACAGCAGATTTGCACCAAAAACGACCAGAAACTGTAATTGCCAGGAACTACATTGCATGGAACTTACATGGAAGTTCCTTCGGCTTGTTCTCTGCATTTGCACTATGGTGAAAAGATCCGCAAAGATTGGGGCAAATGAGTCTGGTCACGTGTGAAAAGGGTCTCGACATTTCAGCGGCTCATTAGAACATGGAATGGCAATTTTCAGGTCTTTGAACACGGTTAAATGAGCGGACCAATGTTACCATGCAGACTCTTTTGCCATATATTGGTCCTTGCATTAAACGGGAACGTGCAACAGGACCACACAATTGTTTTTTTGCATAGATCACTTTTATAATATTATAAGTTTATAATATCTACCAATTCCACGTTACCGGGCTTGTCGTGTCATTCAGAATGTTCAGCGCCACAAGCACTCCCCCCAAATTTCCTCAACTTTGGAAAAGTCCTACCCCCAGAGCAGGGTCTTTCCCCGTAAAATAATCTCCCGGGAAAAAACAAGTCCCTAGTTCTGGGGGAAAGTTCCTGCGTTGCAACACGGCTTATGGCAGATGCACACCGAATCACACCGAAACGATCTGGATAATGGTGAAAATATTTTTTTTTTCTGTGAATTGCCCCTTTAAGATCTCCGAACAGTGTGTATATATATATGTTTACATTGCTGGGGTGTCTGAATGCTGTAAAATGTTAGAAGCAAGTAGACAACAGGTCCAGACAACAAATGGTCCGTGGACCAAAATCGGAACAACCAAAAACAAGTGTCTCTTTTAACATTTTAGAATGTTATTGTTTTCAGGTTTTTCAAGTTCGGAAGGTGTCGGGTGCCGCTACGGGGAAAATATTCGCAATGAAGGTCTTGAAAAAGGTACGTGTGCAGTTTGCCCGTCTGGTGTAGCGTACCATTCCTATGCAGAGCACTCTACGCCTGTATGTCACACAGCTCTACGCCTGTACGTCACACAGCTCTATGCCTGTACGCCACATAGTTCTATGCCTGTACGTCACACAGCCAGAAACGGCTTTGCCCCAAGTGTCTTATAACTATACTGAGCACCGCAAACAAATTACTTTAGAATAGAATAGAAATCCTTTAATAATCCCGAGGGAAATTCGGCACCACAGATCGCTCACATTGAACATCAATAAACATTTAGGTAGTCAATAGGACTAAAATAGGAATAAGAATATAATAATATTAAAAATAAATAGAATAAAGAATAAAATACGGTCCGGGATATACATTCTGGTATGTATACTATATACATTCTAAAATCTTAAATATACAACTATACAGTCAAATGTACAGTAATAAGTGTGAAAATGTAAAGTGAAAAGTGTCCAGGAAGATTGTGAGAAGTGTTTGCTTTTATTTGTCATGTATAAAGTACATGTAGGCCTACATTACAGTGAAATGCTTGGTTCTCATGAGCCGCTGAGAATGTGCTTCATACAGTAAAAAAAAAAAGGTAAGTAAAAGAGGAATACAGTCCCAACACTATACAAACTAAAGTACAACCTAAGTATAATGCAGGCAATGGGGTACAAAAATGCTAAATGCAAAAACGAGGTATGGATGTAGTGCAAATTTCTTTAATAATTAGATAAAATATGGTGTAGTGTCTAAGGTGAGTGTGGATGAGTGTAGATGGATGGCTGTCAGTCTGGGTTGGGTGTAGATGACAACATGCCTCCCCCGAGACATGTGGAGTCGCCAGCGAGGAGTTTCACTGGAAGAGCGCAACATGCACAGAGGTTCACGCTATCGCCCCCAGATCCTCTCCACTGGAAGAGCGTAACGTCATGCACGGAGGTTCATGCTATCGCCCCCAGATCCGCTCCATGCTGAACAGGTGCCCACTGGCTTCCCACCTGCGGACACTGCCAGTTATGTTGGTAGGGACGACTGAACAAGCCGGAGGTACCGGTGCCGGGAATTGAACCCGGGTCGCTGCGGTGGGAGGCGAGTGCTTAGACCTCTACAGTACCCAGCCACCCGGCAATAACTTTTACTTGCATGTATACAGTGTCATAAATAACCAATTAGTAAGCTTGTATGAACATTTCTGAGTTATGCGGTGATATAGTTATCAGAAAACTAAACAAGTTCTGCTGAAAGAAAACCACACTTATTTTTTTTTAAAGTAGACTAAAAAAAGATGAGAGCAAACAATTAATATAAATTATTTATTCAATATGTTAAGGCAAATAATACGACTGTAAGTAGCACCGGGTACTTTTACTTCCTCTCGAGGCAGGGATGTTTTTGACAGTGAAACGTTGTTTGTGTGTGTTTGTTCTGTTTAAAAAGAATAAAAACACAGATACTGACACACTGACATTTTCCTAAGTTGCTTTTCCACACAGACTCTTTTTAAGGCTCATAGTCTAAATGAAACCAGATCGGACCTCACACAATAATGGAACCACTGGACTTTACCGTGAAACCTCAGGGCTGGTTAGTTCTCTTTCGCACAGCCTCCTATCTGTAACTGACGATCCTCCCGACTGCACTGGTTCCCATGTTGACTTGAAAAGCCCAGCTTGGATTCCCAGAAAACCGTAGGCTTGTGCAATGGCTGGTGTTTGTTGTTTTTACCAACCCGTATTTACTGTAGCCACCGTGCAGGAGGCTCTGAGTTGTACTGTACCTCCGTAGCTGATGACGGAGGCGACCAGTGCCGACCACCCAAGCAACCCAGCTGGTCTCCAAGTAATCTTAAGTAGTTTTAACACCAACCCTCTTTTATGTCCCTCACCAGGCCATGATTGTGCGCAACGCAAAGGACACCGCCCACACCAAAGCCGAGAGGAACATTCTGGAGGAGGTGAAGCACCCTTTCATCGTGGACCTCATCTATGCCTTCCAGACAGGTGGCAAGCTGTACCTCATCCTGGAGTACCTCAGCGGTGAGATGGGTCTCCACCCCAGTCATTTTCGTGATCCTCTAATCACAACTGTTGCTTCCAATCACAACTGTTGCCGTTATTTACACTGTGAAAATGGAAATGGGTATTCAGGGTTTCCATTCCAACTCTTGTTGACCTAATGGAGATGTGTGTGTTTTCGCAGGCGGGGAGCTGTTTATGCAACTGGAGAGAGAGGGGATCTTTATGGAAGACACGGCATGGTAAATGACTCCCAACAGTCAATCTGGTGGAGATTAATGTTTTTTAAAACAAAAAAATATACCCGAAAACAAAATTTACATATGCCATTCCAAATATCTCTGAAATCTTTGATTTACTTACCTTTTGTAAATATGTGTACACAAGGGTTTCCGCTATAAATATTGTTGGACGGCCAACGCGGCCGACAAGATTCTAATTTACCGGCCAAATTATAGGCTGCGGCTGTACATTGATCCATCAATGAATGGATGGAAATTTGAGGGAGTGTATCACTGTCCATTTACTTATTTTAAATTAGAACCTAATGTGATTGTGCCATTGCAGTTGTAACGCAGGGGCGTTTTTAGGGTTAGAAAACATTGTGGGCTTCAGCCCGGGGGGGGGGGGGGGGTCCTTAAACAGTTAATCTCTAGTCTTTTTCGATTGCATAAACACTCAAATCAAAAGTATTACACAATTATCAAAACCTTACACTCAAGGAGCAAAACATAGGCCTAGATTTGCACCCCTATAAGCACAATGTCAGCCTGACACTTTTTACAAAACAATACACAGTGATTTACTAAACACACTTGCATTACATTAGACACATAATGTCAAATTACCACACATATGAGCCAATTGGTTAAACACAGCCATCAGATGCACAAACACACCATTGCTTAATTGTAGATACACCAATCAGGTTTAAGCACTATACAAATGCAGCAGGTGAGTTCACCTGTCTTCAACCAAAATGGAAGGAGAGTGAAGTACTGTACACGGAGAACGTGAAAATATACAATACATTCACCAAACACTACACAAGACAACCAATGATGCAGACTGATGAAAATATGCATTTTCTCTCCATATACCCAAATCAGTCAACATGGAGTAAATAAATCACAATTTATTGTGTATTTGCACATTATCTGTGTACTTCACTTACAGTACTCTAATCACTGAGAAGTAGAATTGCTATGTGTTTTAGGTTAAGCACAGCAGTGTAACTGGTTCAAACAGAATTAAAGGATAACTCCACTATTTTGGGAAATTAGCTTATTTAACATCTTCCCTGGAGTTAGACAAGAAGATGCATACCTTTTTTGTCTCTGTGCGTGCATTTTAGCTTTGGGAATATATGCTCCGTTAGCATAGCTTAGCTTCATCACTGGAAGTGAGGCAGGACAGTAGCCTTACAGTGCCTTACAGTGTATTGCAAGGTCTGACATTGACCAAACTTGATATGCATGACCTTGGTGGGCTCTAGGTCAACTCCTGAAAAGGGGGTCAATGTCAGACTTTGCAATCAAAAGTTAGGGGGCTAATAACCCTTGCCATAATTTCAGTGCGCCCCTAACTTTTGATTGCAAGGTCTGACATTGACCCCCTTTTCAGGAGTTGACCTAGAGCCCACCAAGGTCATGCATATCAAGTTTGGTCAATGTCAGACCTTGCAATACACTGTAAGGCACTGTAAGGCTACTGTCCTGCCTCACTTCCAGTGATGAAGCTAAGCTATGCTAACGGAGCATCTATTCCCAAAGCTAAAATGCACGCACAGAGACAAAAAAGGTATGCATCTTCTTGTCTAACTCCAGGGAAGATGTTAAATAAGCTAATTTCCCAAAATAGTGGAGTTATCCTTTAAGTCATATGAAACGTGTGTTTCATATGGTAACAAAATGTAGTTTCTATAAATTAGTGTATAGTTTTGACGAGTGTTTAATTTAGCAATGGATCTGAGGTGTTCTGATAATTGTGTGTGTGGTTGTGCTAATTGTGTGTAGTGTTTTGAAACACCGGGCCCTGTTTTCAAAATCGTGCAATGGAAAAAAAAACTGTATTGTGTGTTTCATTATATACACATGTTTCAGTCTTCTCATAAAAAAAGATTAGATTTTTGGGTATTTTCCTGTCTTTGTTCCGCTTTGCGTTCACATCTCAAATGAACCGCAGCAGGGTTCATTTGCAAGAGTGAATGAGCTTTCACACCACCCCAAACCAACCGGACTATCTGAGGAAATTAACCAGGGTTCGATTAAAGCTTATTATAGTTTATCACAGTATCATGAGCATGTCTTTGTCAGTGGACACTGGACATGGGTATGGATGGCTCCAGGTGCTGCTGCGTTAAAGTGCACATCTTCAATACCTATCTGTACTATTTAAAAGCACAGTGCAGGACACACTCAAAGGTTATCACACCTCAGAGATGGCAGTGGACATGTATGACAGGACAAAGGCCATATGTAATGGCCTTGGGATTGAGGAACATACTACGAGCCAAAGGAGGAAGCGGAAAAGGATGGACGAGTAATTGAGTCATCTTGTGGCACAAGCTCAGACCTCAGCTCAGGAGATTAACTGAGACAGAGACTGTTCTATCCAGTCCTCGACAGAATGCTGCAAGAGCTTGAGAGCAGGTTCTCATGAGTTGGAGAACAACTTATGAGAGGCATACAGGCATGTTATCCAGCCTCAGACCAGTTTCTCTCAGTGGAATTGCTGCAACCCCTCACCACACATTACAATATCTAACTACTGCTAGAGGAGATCATAGTTGCAAAGTGTTTCCTGGCCAGGACAGGCAGAGATGCAGTCTCTACTATCCAAAGTGTCTTTTCCCTCCTGGATGATAATAATAATAATAATGCATTTTATTTATACGGTGCCTTTCAGGACACAAAAAAAAAAGTCCACAAATCGGTGAATGAAAAAATTATAGGATCAAATGAAAACTACTACCGTAATTCCTCTAATAGTAACCGGGTCTCAAATACAAGCCGGGTCTCTATTAATGGCCGGGTGCGCTCTTGAGCTAAGCAATTATAAGCCGGCCTCCTAATACAAGCCGGGTTACTAATATACTGAGCTGTATACTGAGCTAGTTACTTGATTTCACTTTGAAAACGTTGAAATGACCAGTGACCACCTGTAATTGCACTGTTTACTATTTCATACAGTACTTGGTTTCAATAAATGAACCCAGTACATTTTACTGGGTTCAAACTGACACAAAATGTTGATTTATTCATTATGATCCGTTTGAAAATTTGAAATATAGGCCTCCCTCTTATACATGCCTCCTCCTAATACAAGCCTGGTACCCGCTACAGTTGAAACAAATACAAGCCGGGGTTACTATTAGAGGAATTACGGTACTTACTAAAAATGGATGTTTAAAAGTACTAAAAACCAACAAAAAATACCAACAAAAAATACCAAACACTAACGAACAATCAGCACAGACAATGGAGATGCTGCCAAAAAATTTAACATTAACTGCTTTTCTCACATTAACTCATTGGCTGCCAGCTATTAGCCTTATCCTGTAGTAGCTACTGCCACCGCTGTAAACGATGGGAGTTAGTCACCTTGTTTGTAGAGCTAAATCTATATTCTATATTATAGCCATGGATACAATACTATAGTCATTTGACATTGAGTTTCTTCCGGTCAAGATGCAAAAAAGAGATAATTTTTCCCCATCCATACGTTCCCGTGTTATACCATGGTGAATATGAGTATGGTTTTAGAGCGGTCTAGGGTAATTCCCGAAAGGCTGCGTAATAGCCATATGCGTGTATTCTACTAAAAGCGTTGTAGTTTCTTGCCTGGACTAGCTACTATTCTCAATCAAATCTAGATTATAGGCAGGGCACGAAACTAGAGCCCGCCAAGCGCCATTGGCAGGCAGATTTTACGTTTGGCGAGTGAGACTGAGAGGTCTGTCCGCCATGTGGCGGGCAATCAAATAGTCATGTGAAAACCGATCGAAAATCATGATCCAATTCTTAGCGGAGTTCTCACTCGCTGTCTCAGCACAGACATGCAGCGCACTGCCCCTCCCGCACCCACGTAAACAGAGGCTATTGCCTCGGACAGTCACCGTGACGTTAGTCTAGTCAGTGGGACCTCCGTGAGCTAACGTTAGCTACCGTTACAAAATGACCCAGTCAACTATTCACTTTTAGTTTAATACATGATTGTGCATTGTGTAACGTTATCCAGCCGGCTAGCTACTGATAGCTCCTGATATCAACAAATGCTCCAGCAATAGTCTAGTGCATAATACCTCCGTTGGCTAGGTAGCTCACGTTAGCTCACGCTAGCTCACTAGTCACTACGAAATGTCCCAGTAAACTAAACTACTAACTACTGGCCGGTGAGTCAAAGTTAATTTCGTGCCCTGATTATAGGTATTATGTTTCATCATGAATGCATGAAGGGGGGGGGGGGGGGGGGGGTAGTTTTTTGATGCTTTGATCATCACCAACAGAATACATTACACACATACGCTCGGATCGAAATGAAGGAATTCTTGGATCAACGCAAGATTGATACCATATAGCCCTTACCTTGACTAGGATGTACCCCAAAAAGAATATTTCAATTATCTGATCGCCATTCCAAGTATTGATGTCGATCGTGTCGCCAACATAATCCACCAAAGAACATGAATCGGGAGTGTTTGATTCTTTTAAATCCATGCGTTATAACCGCTTGTCATGCCCAACATGGAAAAGTCCGCCCGGACCTATATAATCGACGCACAGCCCAATACACAGAGTCTCAAAGGATGTGCAATACCGGCCGTATTATACAAGGTGGCGGTATTGGACTTTTGCGATCTCAGACCCATTCCCATGATAACACCAGGCTCCCTGGATGGATAATGAATACAAATATCGGAAAAAAGAATAAACAATCTAATCACGTGTGTATATATATATACGTGGTTGGCATTCAAGGGTTGTCTAGCAAACACGTATATAAACGTGGATGGCGCTGAATGAGTTAATACCGCTAATGTTACGTTCCCCAATGTTAACATAATTCAAACATTTATTTATTCTCGAAAAAGACAATTGACGTTACCCTCATTTTCAATGTCGTCGAGACTTATAGGCATTTCAATGCATACATTTTTTACAATATAATAATAATAATAAATATAAATAACTATCTGTATAGCACCTTTCACACATAGACCGCAGCCCAGGTGCCCCACAGCAAATAGTATAAAATGAACATAGGCATAAAATCAGCATACAGTTGACGGAATAAAAACAATGCATAAACTGCAGACATAAGAATAGGTATACAAGACAATAAAAGTAGTGCAATGTAAACGTGCAGACTTAATATGTCAATGCATCCCACAACAACGTGTTACATTACAGACATGAGACACATGCTAGTATGATGACATACAGGATGTTGACAGTCAGCTGTGGAGCGACAATAATATGTTCATGACGACAAGGTTTCTCTCTTTAGCCTTTGGCGTGGTTTATTATCACATTGCACACATCAGTACACATGAGACCTTCTCTTGTAAGAGCGACGGAGGAAGAGACAGAGGGGGAGGTAACATCTCCTTTTATACCTCTTACCTGGCGTCGGCTTCAATAGCTACGCCTATAGTGCCCTCTTGTGGAAACAGTTAGACAGTTACATGCAATCATACATAACATCTAACTTCAACACAGGACCATGCCAGAACTTTACAGACTGTAATTTTTTTTTTATAATAATACAAATAATAATAAAAAAATATATTATTCCCATCAGTGACCAGTGGAATCGCCAATATGAGCCCTTCTTTCTAGTCAATACGTGATTTACATTTTAAAGCAACATAAAATGCTCCATTCTCATTTCTTGGGCATAAATGTGACACTTTTTTTTCTCGTATTTTCCATGATCGTCTTTGTGTAAAACACTTGAGCATTTACCTTTCATGGCCACAGGGTGCTGCTATTGTGCAAATCTATAGTGCAGCTATAGATTTTAGGTGAAAGAATTAGGTGATAAGTGTCCATGTGTAGGTTGGTGAGTTGAGTTCTGGCGGTCAGCGGGTGTTTATTTGGGGATGGTGTGTCTATAGGGGACTTGGGTGCTTTTCAGACCGGAGAGCTATACTCTGCATGTGGACCTAAGCGCCCCCTCTCCCCAAAACCCTGCTGGCCACGTGGAAACTCTGCACCACACTTCTGAAAAGTCCAGCAGCACGAATCAACTTTGGCTGAGCAGGCGGGACGCGTTGTTTCACAGGAACCCCGCCTGCCCTCTCTCTTTTTTTTTTAATACTTTATTGTGTCAATGAAGTCACTCTACATTTAGGTGTAGTATATGTACACAGTACACATACATATATCCATACATACATGTATGTATGCATGCAGGGGCGGACCTAGCCCATTTGGCGCCCTAGGCGAGATTCACCACTGCCCCCCCCCCCCCCAAAATTTTTTTTTCTTTTTTTTGTAATTTTTTCTTTTTTTTTTTATGGCTTTTTTCTTCATAGTTCTCTAACGTTAGTCTTTCTTTCCTCAACGTTCAATTCTATAAACACTTGACCGATACCCATCAATGCACAGCGCTCTAGCATGTTCTGACTGTGAACACCTAAAGCTGAGGCTCAGACCGACCGACCGTTTTAGATTTTTGGCTCATTTTCCCTTATGTTAGAATTTTTTTTATGTAAAAATAATGGTTGCAGATATAGAGGGGGGCGCCAAAACTGCACTGAGAAAAAAAAATTAACCTATATCGCCTGTAGGAAGGTCCGTCCCTGTATGCATGCATGCATGCATGCATGCATACACATACATACGTACACACACAAATGTACATACAGGGTTTGCACAAGGTCCTTGAAGTGCTTGATTTTTTACCAAAAAAAAGTCAAGGTCTGGAATTCCTTGAAAACAGCAAATCTTTTTAACAAGGTGCTTAAAAAGTCCTTGAAATTCAAGTCAACCATTCACATTGAATGTTTTGTTCATCCATGATCAAATTGTTCTGAATCAAGAAATGTTTTTTTTGGTCTGTTTTAATAGAATTTGACGAGTCGCTCTCGCGCGCTCCAACTGCTTTTCCTCATTTCTTCGGCTGGCTCTGCGCTGACATGGCTGTCATCATACCTCAATGACCGCTCCTACCAAGTGTCATGAAGAGGGACCCTGTCGGCCACCCGCCCCCTGCGGACGGGTGTCCCCCAGGGCTCGGTTTTAGGACCCCTTCTCTTCTCCCTCTACACTAAATCACTGGGTAACATTATCACGTCTCATGGCTTCTCCTACCATTGTTATGCCGACGATACTCAACTCTTCCTCTCCTTCCCTCCCTCAGATATCCACGTCTCTGAGCGGATCTCGGCCTGTCTGTCCGACATCTCAGCCTGGATGACGTCCAACCACCTCAAACTGAACCTAAGCAAAACAGAATTGCTCCACCTGCCGGCCAAATCCTCCCCCCTAACCGACCTTTCAATCACAGTCGAGAATGCAGCTGTGACTGCGTCCCCGACCGCCAAGAACCTTGGTGTTGTCCTCGACGACCAGTTGAACTTCTCTGCTCACATCGCAGCGACGACCAGAACCTGCCGATTCCTCCTGAGCAACGTCAGAAGGATCCGCCCCTTCCTGACAAAAGAAGCCACCCAACTCCTCGTCCAATCAACAGTCATCTCCCGCCTCGACTACTGCAATGCACTGCTCGCTGGCCTCCCGGCCACTGCCACTAAGCCTCTTCAACTCATTCAGAACGCAGCGGCCCGCCTGATCTCAAACCTACCGAAGTCGGCCCATGTCACCCCACTTCTTAGGGACCTGCACTGGCTCCCCATTGCTGCACGAATCCGCTTCAAGGCCCTCGACCTAGCATACCGTGCGGCAAAGGGAACCGCTCCCGCCTACCTCCGGTCAATGGTCTCTAACTACACACCCTCAAGACCCCTACGCTCTGCATCTTCTGGCCGCCTCAGACCTACTCCTATCCAAGCTCCGGGAGGGTCATCAAAGAGAAGTCGCCTATTCTCAGTCCTTGCCCCACAATGGTGGAATGAACTACCCACCCCAGTTAGGACAGCCGAATCACGTCCAATCTTTCGCCGTCGACTAAAGACGCACTTCTTCAACCATTATCTGAATAAAAACAAAAAAAAACAAAAAAAAATTAAAAAAATCTAACCCTAACTAACCGTACTGTCATGCACTTGTCCTAATAAACTAACCTACACTGTAGCACTCAACACTTTGATGAACATTGTTGCTCAGCTGATAGAGTTGTGCCCTTCCTGATGGCTTGTCGTACAGAACTTGTAAGTCGCTTTGGATAAAAGCGTCAGCTAAATGACTAAATGTAAATGTAAATGTAAATGAATATCGCCAACAATGAGTAAACTCGTTATTGTGATCGTTATTTTTTTATTCGCTGCCATATTCATCCACCAAGGCTCTGGGAAACTCTGACACTGTCTGCGATTGCAACGGCCTGATACCGCCGCCTGGTGGATTTCGGCCGATGTTGCACTTACTTTTCTACAGGAAGTATGACTCTGTGCATCGGTGAATGTCGTCCCGGTGCAGTTTTCTTGTAACGTGAATCCAGATGGTACAGTCGAGTGCATTGAATCGCCTTCGACACGCAAGAATCATTATGCTTTTGGAGTTTATGGTGTTGGCCAAATGGACATACGATCTAGCAGATGGCAATCAAATAATTGGAATATTTTTCCTCCAGTATCATCAGCCAGAGGTAAGAGAATCTAACGTTAATTCCAGCTCGATTGTCCATTTCTTTCATTGCAATCCATCTGATCAACGTATGATGTTGTACTAAAGAAAGCTGTTATTGACAATCAATTAATCAGAAACGACCCCCCCCCCCCCATTTCCTTCATGCATGATGGAGCATAATGCATACCGATCATATGCATTTGAAATTTTTATTGTAGCGTGTATAGGGACGAAATGCCAATCGATTAAGTATAATATGCATCAGGGCCTATAACTCGCGTTTTAGGAATTACCGCAGACCACTCTAAAAACATACTTATATTCACGACAGTATTAAACGACAATGTATGAATGGAAAAATATAACGTTCCCACATCCTGAACGATAGATATCCGATGTCGAATGGGCCATAGTAATGCAGATATAGCTATACTATTTAAATAGTTATAGCCCTGCAAAGAAGGTGAGCGACTCCATAGGCTTACAGCGGTGGCATCAGAGCTATAAGATGCTCATATTGCGTGGTGGAGATTGTGTTAAGGGGGCAGGGGTGGTGCAGGCTCTGAAACCTAACAACCCCAACAATGTTTTTGTTGTGAAATATATAAATATGATTTTTCTTTGCTAGAGCACAGTGTCTTTCCCTCCGTTTAGAGTTTGTTTTCTGTCTTGACAGTTTCTACCTGGCTGAGATCTCCATGGCGCTGGGTCACCTGCACCAGAAGGGCATCATATACAGAGACCTGAAGCCTGAGAACATCATGCTCAACAACAACGGTACAGAGTAGTCCTTGTTGAACACGGAAGAAGTCACTTCCTTTCGTTATACACTGTTGACCCATAAACACATTTTTATACTAAGGCTAAATCCATTGTTTCATCAGCAATGCTGCAACTTCATATGTGGTTTATTACTCACTCACTCACTCACTCACTCACTCACTCACTCACTCACTCACTCTCACTCTATACCTCTTTCTCTCTCTATAGCTCTTTCTCTCTCTCGCTGTTTACCAGCATCAGACCGCGGAATCTGGTCAATCAAAAGGCATTTTATGATCAACAAACTGGTGCTCAGATGTGGAGATTATTTCTAAGGGATGCTCTCCTAACCTAGAGCACCTAATGATCACATGCTGCACTTTTTATTTACAGAGAGTTTTCATCTGTCGTGATAACGTCTGTGTATATTCCCCTTCATTCTGCCTTCATTGTTGCTGGCGATTTCAATCGAGCAAACATGAAGAAAGTATTGCCAAGATACAAGCAGCATATTAATTTTCCGACCCACGGGAATAACAACACACTGTCTGGATCATGTTTATACTCCCTTCCCCCGACTGCCGTTTGGGAATTCTGACCACGCCGCCATTGTCCTAGTCCCCGCCTACAGACAGAGACTGAAGCGAGAGAAGCTGGTGATGCACACCATTCAACTTTGGTCCAACCAATCAGACTCCGACCTACGTCACTGTTTTCACATCACGGACTAGAGTGTGCTCAACACTTTCAGAGCCGGCCGTGTTTTCCTTTTTACCCCCTTGAATGCCCATCAACCACTTCATGTTAGCGTTAATATCGCCTAATCTATGTTTTAAATTATGGCTATGTGTCTAATCTGCCCGTCGCTTATCAATGACTAATTTTCCAGTCAACATTGTCGCAGCGGATTGTTTTTTTATCGGTTCATTTCCGTTTTATAGCATTTTGAAAAGCCCTCGTTTTCACGGAAAATAAAAAGAATCCGTGATAAACGCCCTGTACTGGAATATTCTAGAACGTTGTCATTTTTCGGCCTATTTATGAATCGTTTTCAAATAAACGCTAGATTATCGATAGTATAAGTGTACGTATGCACGCTGGTGCCGCAAGCTGAAAATCTATTCTCTTAGTTCCTGATCGCTCGCACAGCCAAACGGCTATATCACACATAGGGGAAAAGCTTATCTCCGTGAAAACAGGTCTGATTATCCTAAGACTGGTAAAATAGATTCCTTACCTGAGATCAGATGGTATCCAAACAGATTATTCCAATTCCTGATCGCCATTCCAAAAATCGATCCTTTTATTGATCCAATGCTACATACTGTAAAGACATATTACACGCTGTTCTGATGGTCCACAATGACTCCGAGCGTCTCGGGGTACATGCGTGAGAAGTAAAATGTGGATTTCGGAGTTTTTTTTTCTCATCTATTTTCATTGAGTCCATTCCAAAAGGGTGCATTACCATCTGGGAGACCATAGGGGGCGCTTTTTTCACATCTGAGCGCCTGGTGGGGCTGGTTTTCCAACGGTAGACTCGGTTGATGAAATATGAATTCAGATCGCTAATAAAAAAAATTTCACGCTAATTGTCGTGGTGGGCATTCAGCGGGTGGGCTGCTAACACGTGTTATGTCGTTTTGGGCATTCAAAGTGTTAAAGACACAGACATCTATGAACACACAGACACGGTTGTTGGATACATAACAAAACGTATTGATGACCGTGTCCCACGGATAAACATCTGAACATTCCCCAACCAGAAGCCACGGATTAATGGAGAAGTACAGGCCAGGCTTAAAGCTCGGACTACTGCCTACAACTCTGAGGACCTGGACGGATACAGGAAGTCCAGATCCCAGCTCCAGAAGGCAATAAAGGATGCTAAGGCCCTGTCCACACGAACGCGGGGTGTTATGTAACCGTGATTTAATGTGTGCAGTTGCACTGTTCGTCCACACGCAACCAGGTTTTTGGAACACTGCAACCGTGGTCTTTAAATGCTCTTTAAATGCTATGTTGCTAATGTTCACGTGAGGTAATTTAAAGATGGCGGGTTTCTGTTTTGAGCAGGACGTGTAGTGACGCGTTCAACCCTTCTGATTGGTTGAAACTGGCCTTCATGTTTGAACTTACATCGCCACCTATTGCTTTGGCATTGTACTACATATATATTACGTCACTCTGTAGCAGCTTTTCCAGTTGTGTGAGGACGCGGTTATTTTTTTAAACCACCCGTGTATACCGAGGCATTTTTTTTTTTTTTATATATAAACCTCTGTGTCAAAAATACTCGTGATCGTGTGGACTGGGCCTAAGGGGGCTTTCTCACTGCCATTCGGGGTTGAATCAGCTCCGCTCCGTCCTTGGGTGCGAACTCCCTCTCCCCACTCTAGTTTGTGTACACACTGCAGTCTTGGTGCGCTCCGTTTTTTTTTCTTTTTCGTTTTGAGCGTGGAAGCTGCCGTAGCGATGATGTCACGCTCTAACGGAGGGGTGGGCAATTAATTTTTACAAGGGGCCACATGAGAAACCTGAACTGTGTTGGAGGGCCGAACCAATGATAACTTGAACTTAATTCTGCTCAATATTCATTATCTCCCATTGTAAAAATGTACCGCGGGCCGGAAGTGGCCCGTGGGCCGTAATTGCCCAGGTCTGCTCTAACGTCAACACAGGAAGAGTTTTAACACACGGTGGTGGAAACTGGATGCTGATATAAAGAAACAAATAACTAATAAATATGAAGTTATATTTGAACCTTTGTTGTCAAGCCTTGTCAATATAACCCACCCCCTTTTCTCACGAATGGAACTGGTGTCGTGGAGTCCGCTTTGAGCGTTTTCCAGGGTTAACGCTAATGCTAAGCTAACGGCTAACGCTAGTTAGCTTAGCCTATTTATTACTAGTTAGCAGCTAACATTAGCCCATTGCTCGCGGCAATTATATTTCATGTCATTGATCTACCGGTCGATCACGGCCGACTGGTTGGGCACCACTGGTCTATAGAAATAAATGCATTCGAACAAGAAACCAATGTATAGACATAGCAATGGCAAAAGTCTTGTGCTTGTAACGTGGCTTCATCTCGAAGTTTTCATCCACTGAGCCGTGAGGCTCAACATGCTTGTTTGGTTGAGGTCTGAACTCACAAATTGCCCATAAATATCGTTTTTGTGGGTATTGTCCAGTTGTTGCTGTATGTTTTTATCTGCCCAAAATTCAAGCAAGCATGAAAGCATTACAGTAACAACGTTGTGTGTGTCAGTTAGGGACTGTAACGTTCTCTGCTTCATCGAGACGTGGCTGGCGCCAGAAGTCCCAGACCACGCCATCCTACCGGCCGATCATTTCTTCATTCACCGCAAGGATAGAACAGCAGAATCCGGTAAACAACGTGGAGGAGGTATTGCCTTCATGTTGAACAAAAATTGGAGTGACCCAACTAATGTGAAGGAACTATCCAACCACTGCTCCCCAGAACTGGAATATATAACCATCAAGTGTCGTCCTTTCTTCCTCCCGAGGGAGTTAACGGCGATCGTCCTGGTCGGAGTGTATATTCCACCGCAAGCTGAAGCCAGCAACAAGGTTGCGCTCTCCAGACTACACGACGAGGTAAATAGAATCCAAGAGGCGAATGTTAACGCCGCCATTTTAGTTCTGGGAGATTTCAATAGCGCCAATCTGAGAAAGGTATTGCCCGACTTCTATCAGCATGTGACTTGCAACACCAGAGGCGGTAACATCCTAGATCACTGTTACACGCAATTTAAAGGTGGCTACAAGGCTCATTCTGATAGCGGCTTCGGTAAGTCAGATCACGCATCAATTTTTCTTACACCGAAGTACAGACAGAAAATTAAAAGTACTCCCGTAGTCTCGCGAGAGGTGCAGAAATGGGATGTGACGTCAGAGGATACGATCCGGTCAGTGTTTCACAACACAGACTGGAATGTGTTCCGCGACACAGATAACATTAATGCCTACACGGAGACCGTGCTGGACTATGTTTGTACTAGGGTGAAAGAAACAATCCCCACTACCAAAATGAAAGTTTACCCAAATCAAAAACCCTGGGTAGACAAATCCGTCCGTGAAGCTCTGAGAGAGCGCACCAAAGCATACAACGACGGCCTAGAGGCAGGCAACATGAATGACCACAAGGTGGCGCGATACAACGTAAGGAGGACTGTGTCAGAGGCCAAACGACGCTACAGGGATAAAATTGAACTCCAGTTTGAACAAGCTGACTCTAGAGCTATGTGGCAGGGGCTCAAAACGATGACAGACTACAAAGGCGCCTCCCTCAAACTGAACAGTGACATCTCCTTAGCAAATGACCTCAATACCTTCTATGCGAGGTTTGATGCTGGTAATAACAACACCAGCTCACAAGCCTCGGCAATGGGGGGGGGGGGGTCGGCTGCTGATGGAGGCGCAGTGTTCAGGGTAACAGAGCATGAGGTGAGGCGGACCTTTAAAAAAGTGAATATCAGGAAGGCAGCAGGTCCAGACGGCATCCCCGGCCGCGTCCTAAAAGTCTGTGCCGACCAACTGGCCCCAGTATTCACTGACATATTTAACCTGTCCTTAGAACAGGCTGTCATCCCCACCTGCCTGAAGAAGTCCACTATTATCCCTGTACCCAAAAAATCCAAGCCTGCTTGCCTCAACGACTACCGCCCTGTAGCTCTCACCTCCATAGCCATGAAGTGCTTCGAGAAGCTAGTAAAGGGCTACATCTGCTCCTCCCTCCCCATCAACATGGACCCCCTGCAATTTGCATACCGCCCCAACAGGTCCACGGAGGACGCCATATCCCATGTGCTGCACACAGCAGCATCACACCTGGACAAGAGGCAGGGGAACTATGTGAGAATGCTATTCATCGACTACAGCTCGGCATTCAATACCATAGTCCCCTCCATACTCATAGCCAAGCTCAGGGACCTGGGCTTGGGCTATGACCTCTGCCAGTGGGGCTTGGACTTCCTGACTGGCAGACCCCAGGTGGTGAGAGCAGGCAACTGCACCTCCTCATCCATCACCCTCAACATAGGGGCCCCCCAGGGCTGTGTTCTGAGTCCCCTCCTCTACTCCCTGTACACACACGACTGTGTGGCTCAGCGGAGTAGCAATACAATCGTCAAATTTGCTGACGACACAGTGGTGGTGGGCCTGATCTCTGCCAACGACGAGAGGGCCTACCTGGAAGAGGTCAAGGTCCTGGCGGGATGGTGCCAGGAAAACAGCCTCTCCCTGAACGTCAGCAAAACAAAGGAGATGATTGTGGACTTCAGGAGGTCGGGGGTCAAGGACTACAGCCCCCTCAGCATCGACGGGGCACCGGTTGAGAGAGTCAACAGCTTTAAGTACCTCGGAGCCTACATATCCGAGGACTTGACATGGACCACACACATTAACAGTGTTGTGAAGAAGGCACGACAACGCCTCTACTTCCTCAGGCGCCTAAGGAAGTTCCAAGTCAGCCAGAAGATCCTTAAGAACTTCTACTCATGTACAATAGAGAGCATCTTGACCGGCAACATCACCTCCTGGTTTGGGAATAGCACTGCACAAGACCAAAGCAGACTACAAAGAGTGACACGTTCAGCCGAACGCACAATTGGAGGGGGGCTCCCCACCCTCCAGAACATTTACTACAAGCGTTGCAAGGGCAAGGCTAAGAGAATCATTAAAGACTCCAGTCACCCGAACAACTGCCTCTTTGAACTGCTGCCGTCAGGCAAGCGATACAGGAGTCTCAAGGCGAGCACAGAAAGACTCAGAAGAAGCTTCTATCCCCAGGCCATCAGGCTGCTAAACGAACAATGAATGAACACTACACAACAACAACCACCAAACGCACATAGCACACACATCCACACGCACACACTCACTTTAAACAAACACACTGTAGCACCCACTCCACACACTTATAGCACACACCCACTTTAAACAAACACACTGTAGCACCCACTCCCCACACTTTATATTTATGGATGAAGGATTGCACTACAACTCGTACACCTTACTGTAAATTGTACCTAAAATTGTACCTCATCCCATTTCTGCTTTGCACTAGATAGTACTGTACATTAGTACACTGCATAGTATTGTGTATTGTATATTATATGGTAACTCAGAACATTGTACATATGTCTATACCGAACACTGTGACCTCATTTTCTTCTTCTAAATTCATGCTATATTATGTTATTATGTTATTTGATACTATCTTGTCTAGCACAGTCTCTGGAGCGTAACAGTAAGAAGCATTTTGTATGAAAGTATTCTGTACTTCTGTATGACAACTATTAAAGAACTTGAACTTGAACTTGAGCAAGTTGATACAGAAGCCTCTCCCGTGTTTTGGTACAAGCTTGCACCACGCCACCCGCTCCCACTGGCGCTCACCCGGAACCACCTATTTCAGCGGTCCAGGTTTGGAGCGAATCAGCGTCCCCGGGGATGGGGGGGGGGGGGAGCGTTCTCAGTAGGACGGACACACCCTTTTTGGGTGCGATCGGGCTCTGATTCGACCCCGAATGGTGAGTGAGAAAGCCCCCTAAGAGCTTATACAGGGACAAGGTAGAGTCAAACTACCATGGCTCTTAACACTAGAAACATGTGTCCTGGACTAAAAACAATCGCAGACTACAAAGGGAAAATCAACAGTTCCATAGAGGTGTCTGCTTCCCTCCCAGAGGAGCTTAACACCTTCTATGCACGGTTTGAGGACAACACCCCTGCTGTGGATATCACACCGGACCAGGACTCCTGCCCACTGGAACTAGCTAGGGCAGAGGTGTGTAAGGGGGCTTTCTCATTAGGAACGGGTGCTCCGCTCCGTCCTTGAGTGCGAACTCCCCCCCTCCCTCTCCCCCCTCTGGTTTGTGTACACACTGCAGTCTTGGTTCGCTCTGGGTTTTGTTTTAGGTTTGCGTTTTGAGCATGTAAGCTGCCGTAGGCGATGATGTCACACTCGAACGTCAACACATGAACAGTTGAACACACAGTGATGGGAACTGGATGCCCGATATAAAGAAACGAATAACCAATAAATATGAAGTTATCTTTGAACCTCTGTTGTCAAGTCAATATAACCCACCCCCTTTCCTCACGAATGGAACTGGTGTCGTGGAGTCCACTTTGAGCGTTTCCAGGGTTAGTGGCTAACGCTAGTTAGCTTAGCCTAGTTATGGGATAACTTAGTTAGCAGCTGTTACATTCAAGCCTAAAATCACACCCTATTTTGGTGCGATCACGCTCTGATTCGACCCCGAATGGCTAGTGTGAAAGCCCTAAGACCTTTTTTAAAAGGGTTAACACACACAAGGCTCCTAGCCCGGATGGTATCCCTGGCAGAGTACTCAGGGTGTGTGCAGACGAGCTGGCGGATGTCTTCATAGACATCTTCAACACATCCCTGCTACTGTCCATAGTCCCCACATGTTTCAAGAAAACACTACCGGACACATTGGACCCACTACAGTTCGCCTACAGACTAAACCGGTCTACAGACGACGCCATCGCCCTCACCCTCACCCTACACACCGCCCTCTCCCACCTGGACCAGAGGGACACATAATGTGAGAATGCTGTTCATTGACTACAGCTCAGCATTCAATGCCATTGTGCCCTCCAAACTAACCATCAAACTAGGACTCAACCCAGCCCTGTGCAGCTCGATCCAGGATTTCCTTACAGGCAGACCCCAGGCTGTCAGGATGGGCTCCATCACCTCCTCCACACTGACTCTCAGCACCGGTGCCCCCCAGGGCTGCATACTCAGCCCCCTCCTGTATTCCCTGTTCACACATGACTGTGTGGCCACACAGAGCTCCAACACCATCAAGTTTGCCGATGACACCACAGTCATTGGCCTGATCACTGCCAACGACGAGTCGAAGTATAGAGAGGAAGTGAGTGCACTGGCAACATGGTGCCAGGATAACAACCTCCACCTCAACGTCAGCAAAACAAAGGAGCTTATCAGGAAGTCCCAGGGGGGAGAGCACGCCCCCATTCACATTGGCAGGTCGGCGGTGGAGAGAGTTGGCAATTTCAGGTTCCTCAGGGTCAACATCAGCAAGGACCTGTCCTGGTCTCATTACACCGGCATTGCTGTCAAGACAGCGAGACAGCGGCTCTTCTTCCTCCGTAGGCTGAGGAGATTCGGCATGGACTCCAGGATACTCTGCAACTTTTACCGGTGCACTATAGAGAGTATCCTGACTGGCTGCATCACTGCCTGGTGTGGCAACTGCTCAGCCATCGACCGCAAGGCACCGCAAAGGGTGGTGAAGTCAGCACAACACATCACCAGGACTGAGCTGCCAGCCATGGAGGACCTCTACACACAGAGGTGCAGAAGGAAAACCCAGAACATTCTCAGACCACAGTCACCCCAGTCACAAACCTTTCACTCTGCTACCGTCTGGCAAACGGTACTGGAGCATCCGCACAAGAACCAGCAGGTTCACGGACAGCTTTTTCCCACAAGCCACAAGACTCCTGAACAAGGACAAGAACAGGAGATGGCCCTATTAAAAAAAAACTCTTGAACAAACGCGCACCCTGCACTGCACCTTAACATGCACATACACTATATGAAAGACACTTTCTGTAAATAATTGACTTTTATTTGATCTTACTACTACTACTACTACTACTTATTACCATTCTTGTATTCATTGTTGTTTCTCAATTGTGCACTGTTGAGTCTACCTGCAATGCACCTGTTTTGTTGTGTATTTGACAAATAAAGAACTTGAACTTACCTTTTACCTCTTTCTCTCCTCAGGTCATGTAAAGTTGACAGACTTTGGCCTGTGTAAAGAGTCCATTCATGACGGCACGGTCACCCACACCTTCTGTGGAACCATAGAGTACATGTAAGTGACACTTACGATACTGTATTATTCTCTTGTCAGAATGGGAATTTCCCACAGAATTCAGTAGCTGTGGAATTACAAATTACTCATTACTTCTCTCAAACGTAATAAATTACATGTTACTCCCTGGGTAAAGTAATTTCATTTGTTACATTGTGAATTAAACCTTCTCAGCATTCACATCCTCGACTGGACATGGACTGACTTACTTCCATGATACATCTTCATTTGATTAGTTTCATAATAAAAGCAAATGTGTTTTTTCAGGTTAATTTCTAATAAAAGGAATTCATCTCACACACCTTTTTATAATGGGCTGTATGATATAACAACCATCAACACACAGCTCATCAATCAATAAATTAATCCAATCAACAAGCAAACTAAGATAATTACACAAGCAAAGATAAATATAGAAAATGTAGAAGTAGGTAGCAGGGGTGTAACGGTACGTGTATTCGACCCGCGAATTTACGGTACGGCCGTCACGGTGCGATACGTGCAGCCATATGAAGAATACGCCTCACAGCGCAAACACACCAGTCGCACATGCAGGCAGGTTCGCGGGTTCCGTGCGAGAACAGCGCGCGTGGCCGGGAACACCGAGTCTGACTTCAGAGCGGGCAAAAGTGCACGGAGGAAGGCACATTTACATTGGAAATTTGGAACAGCTGCAGTGTCATTACAATTTTACAGTTTTCTTGTTCGCCCAATAATGTTAACCAATGGAAAGAAACACATCAACAAACACACCAACATTCTCCCCCGCCAGACTCACAGGCACAGCTGATCAAATAAAAAAAAGAAACATACTTTTCCGGACTGATCATCTGAGCTCCTCTCCAGTTGAACTGCTACTGTGTTTAAATCCAAATAATCCTCTGCCATTGTTGCAACATGTCATCTGTTCTATAGTATTCAGTCTCGTGAAGTTAAATTCTCTCTAGAAGTGAAACTGAAACTTCACAAGGATAAGTTGTTAAAGGGGCGGTAGGCAATTATTTTACTCAGTGGATGCCTGAACACAGAATGGCACCAGTATCACTGACTACCATGGCAAGCCTTTAGAAAATTATTCTATTTAATAATAATAATAATAATAATAATTATTATTATCATAAATATAATAATATAAATGTAAAAAAAAAATTAAATAGAAGAAAATAAAGAAATACAATTATATTAACTCCAGGCCAACAGTGTCCTCTGCTGATGGCCCTTCCGTGCCAACGCTATATCCAATGGAGAATAGGACTTATTTGCGAGTGCATAAAACATATCAAATATAATAGCAATAGATCTAAATAACACGGGGATCGTCAATGAGTTGCTTCCAGTCAACATGTACGAAACGGATTGTTTTTTCATCGGTACATTTCCGTTTTATACAGTTTTGAATACGAGTATAGTTTTGGAGATTTCTAGTAATTCCAGAGAAAGACACGATAATAGCACTTTAGTGGAATACACAAAACACGTTGTCATTTTTCGGCTGATTTATGAATAGTTTTCAAATAAACGCTAGATTATCGATAGTATGTGTCCTCATGTACGAAGAGAAGCGGCGTCTGAAAAATCGCTTCTCCGTACTTTGGTCGGCGCGAACCTCACACGCACAAACACGCTCCGATGGCGGTGATAGGAACATCTGATTACCGCAAGATTCGTAACATAAAGGCCTTACCTCACATCTGATGTCATGCAAAAAGATTAATCCAATTCCTGATCGCCATTCCAAATATCGATCGCGTCCATTGATCCAACGTTATAGTCCAAAACACAATGATCCACGATGCTCCCAGTGGGGGGACTCAATGCAATAGTATCCAGCTGCATGCCCGATAAGTAAAACCTGGACCGGACTTATTTTTTTGATGCACAGTCCCAGCCAATCCAATCCAATGATGTGCAATACCATCCGGGAGACGATAGGCGGCGGTATTTTCCCTTTTGCGAGCTCGGACCCATTCCCAACGATAACATCAGGTTGGATGGATGAAAATGAATGCATATTGCTAATAAAAGAAATAACGATTAAAACCCGACTATACTCGTGATTGGCACGGAAGCGATGGCGAGTTAACCCGACTATACTTGTGGTTGGCCCGGAATGAGTTCATAATATTAATTATAATTTAGATACATATTACCCAAGATCCATAAACATTTGACTGACCCTCTCTGGTAACAATTAGAGTTGTTCCGATACCGATACCAGTATCGGAAATGCCGCCGATACTGCCTAAAATGCTGGTATCGGTATCGGCGAGTACGCCGAAAGGCTAGCCTCCGATACCATATGACGTCATTTATCAACAACACTGCGGTCTGCTGAGTGAGCATTATAAAACAAAAGTGTTTTTAATCGACCGGGAATTAAAGTGTCAATGCTGTTTGTCATTTTAACAGCAGATACTTTCTTAAGTGCCATCGTCCCGAGAGAGGGGTGTTGACGGGGCGCTCTGATGGGTTCGCTTGCTGGTGTTATTTAGCATTAGCTGAAGCGCTAACCGAAAGCTAGTTTTAGCTTTAACGTTACCTTGGCTAAAGTTGGGGCTATTCATAATCCAGACCTGGCTGCAGACCTGCAAGCAAAGTACAGCAAGTTGGCACAGGAGTATTCCAAGGTAAATCACTTTTTCATCAGTAACGTTACATTGTTTGTATTTCCATCTAACGTTAGCTAACACTAACCTAGCTCACGCTAATGTGGCTAACTGATCGACCTCTCGCACACAATTAATGACATGTTGCGGACAGCCATATCGGTGACAATGTTTAGCGTTTAGTGCCAAATGATAAGAGTCTGAGGCGGAGTCTCAAAAGAGAATGTTGAATATTTATTGTGCATTAAAAATCACAACAGATCCTCTGCTAGAAGCTAACTGAACCGGAGCCTTCTGGATAGGAGGAAGTGCGCAACGACGTATAACGTCCGTGCGGAATCAATGTCCCAACAACCATTCCGTGGGTGAACTCATTGAGATAGTTGTCAATTAATGATACTAATACTAATCTATACAATCACCTGTTGTTGAATAAATACCATTACTTTATAGTTATTACTAAAAAACAGTATATATAAAACAGTAGCTGTATAAAAAAAATAAAAAAAAGTTTTATAATTTTAAATAATATATATATATATTTTTTATGTATGCACTGGTATCGGATCAGTATCGGTATCGGCCGATACCCAAAGCTTAGGTATCGGAATCGGATCGGGAAGGAAAAAATGGTATCGGAACATCTCTAGTAACAATTCCTTATCAGAACCCTTAAGCCAATTTGTTGATCAATTTATCAAGGACATTGTTAAAACTAGGGATGCACCGAATATTCGGCCACTGAAAATTATCTGCCAAAAATGGTTAAAAAGGCATTTTCGGCTTTCGGCCGAAAGGGTTTTAGCACCGAAAATATATCACAGAATGTCAAAGAACAGGGTTACTTAACGTTCGTAACCTAAAGTGTTGTTGTGATGACGTAATCAAAACGCGGCTACAGACTTTGCGCAACGTATAACGTGAGCAGCAGTGGCGGACTCAGGCTGTTTGAAGGGCAGGGGCGAAAAGAAAAAAAGGGCACCTACTGCACAACATGGGACCCCATCAGTGAGCAAAAAGATATGATGCGTCATGTATGGTGAAATAGTCTTCATCCTTGATTAAGATTAACATTAGAATAACATAGACAATCCAGATTAATAGTATAACCACACCTCTATGATAAAACACACAGGGAACAATACACCTTTCAAATGTTTATTTCACCTCATTGTCATGGTGTTTGAAAAGTAGATTTATCATGGTGTTTGAAAAGTAAATTATCATGGTGTTTGAAAAGTGGATTTATCAGTGTTTGAAACTTAGGGCGTTTTCACACCTAGCTCGTTTGGAGCTGTTATTCCGGAACCTGGAGCGTTTACCCCTTATTTCGGTTCAGTTGGGCATATGTGAACACAGCAATTACATTCTGTTGCGGAACAAAACAAGTGGACCGAGACCACCTGGAGAGGGTGGTCTCGGCGCAGTTCCAACCGAACCCGAAGCGGACTCGTACGCTGTGAGAAACGTGGAGCAGCGATGAGGTACACTGCGTCGTTGATATTTGGGCAGACGATCACATTCGTCAGATGCTTGCCGGGTGTCAGTCAGTCAGCCGCGCGCAGGAGAGAGGAGCCGGGGTGCGTCTCTGTAGTGACAGCAGCAGCACCGTGCGGGACAACCTCTCTCTCTCTCTCTCTCTCTCTCTCTCTCTCTCTCTCTCTCTCTCTCTCTCTCTCTCGATTTCTCCAAAATCTGACCAATGAGTGACAGTTTGCTCGCGCATGCGTTTTTTTTGGGCCTGATCAAAGTGCTAATTATGTTATATTCACAACCGTTGTTTCCTGCAGTTATGGCTACAATACATGTCTCTTTCTGTCGTTTCTTGATCTTCCTCCTCCTCTTCATTCTCTCTTTCTCTCTCTCTCTGTCTCTGTACATCTCTCTATTTCTGTACTCCTCTCCCTCTCTCTCTCTCCCTGTATGTCTTTCCTTCTCTCTCTCTCTCTCTCTCTCTCTCTCTCTCTCTCTCTCTCTCTCTCTCGGCTCGATTTCTCCAAAATCTGACCAATGAGTGACAGTTTGCTCGCGCATGTGGTTTTTTTGGGCCTGATCAAAGTGCTAATTATGTTATATTCACAACCGTTGTTTCCTGCAGTTATGGCTACAGTACATGTCTCTTTCTGTCGTTTCTTGATCTTCCTCCTCCTCTTCATTCTCTCTTTCTCTCTCTCTCTGTCTCTGTACATCTCTCTATTTCTGTACTCCTCTCCCTTTCTCTCTTTTATGACCTATCCTCTCTCTCTTTCTCTCTCCCTGTATGTCTTTCCTTCTCTCTCTCTCTCTCTCTCTTCTCTCTCTCCCTCTTTCTCTCTCTCTCTCTCTCTCTCTCTCTCTCTCTCTCTCTCTCTCTCTCTCTCTCTCTCTCTCTCTCTCTCTCTCTCTCTCTCTCTCTCTCTCTCTCTCTCTCTCTCTCTCTCTCTCTCTCTCTCTCTCTCTCTCTCTCTCTCTCTCTCTCTCTCTCTCTCTCTCTCTCTCTCTCTCTCTCTCTCTCTCTCTCTCTCTCTCTCTCTCTCTCTCTCTCTCTCTCTCTCTCTCTCTCTCTCTCTCTCTCTCTCTCTCTCTCTCTCTCTCTCTCTCTCTCTCTCTCTCTCTCTCCCCCTCTCCCCCCCCCCAAAATCTGACCAATGAGTGCGCTGTTAACACAGCCGTGTGAACACAAACGAACTAAAGGACGAGTGCAACAATTATAATAGTCCCTGTGTCTCCCTGAATCGGAACAAAGCAAACGAACTACAGGTGTGAAAACGCCCTTAGATTTATCATGGTGTTTGAAAAGTAGATTATCATGGTGTTTGAAGGCCTAAACCATTGCTGCAGTGGTACATTTCTCAATGCTAAAGATATCAGTGAGGAATATAAATATTTGGGAAACAGCATTGTAATATAGTCTGGGTTGAAAAATAGTGAATCTATTCTTTAAAAGCTATTTACAACAGATTTTACAGGATATAAAACAGTTTAACAGTTAAAGTTAATTTGAGTGCCGTTGAGCTTCTTCCTTTCTCTCTCCTAACTCTCCTTCTCCCCTCCTGCCCTCTCCTTCTGTCCTCCTATACTCCCCTTCTCTCCTCCTGTACTCCCCATCTCTCCTCCTGTACTCTCCTCCTGTACTCCCCTTCTCTCCTCTTGTCCTCCTTCTCTCCTCATGTCCTCTCCCCTCCTTCTCTCATCATTCTCTCTTCTACTGTATCTCTCCCTCCCCCTCTCTATCTTCCCCATTCTCTCCATTAAAGTTAATATATTGTACCTGGATACTGGCTGGATCAGTGGGATATTTTAATGGAAACAGGAGAGCATTCAAGTTATTTGTTGTTGTGTCGTTTGACTCATTTCTCTCCCTATCATCATTTTCATCCTCGCTTTCTTTAGCATCTCCATGACCGTCTTCATCATCATTTCTCTCCATAGCATCATCTGCATTCTCTTTCCTCAACTTCTTCATAATTTCTCTCCATAGAATCATCTGCATTTTTCTTTCCTCCACTTCTTCATAATTTCTCTCCATAGAATCATCTGCATTTTCTCTTTCCTCCACTTCTTCACCATCTCTCTTCCTGATATCATTATTTTCCTCTTGACTATCTCCATCTTCATTGTCTGTACTGTCTTTATCTAAGGTGGAGCAAATAAAATTTGTTTTATAATAGTAATATAATTGTAATGTATATAATATTCGTACTGTAGCCTACAATGTTATAATTGTATTATAAAATAATATGTCATATAGCACTAGCCCTCTTGCCTTGATTGGAATAAAAAGGGTCTATGGTTGGTAAATTTAAATGTTTTAAGACACAATTGTCTGTCCAAAATAAGCATTATTGACCATGTTAGCACCAGATTCTCAGTTATAATCCAAACTATGGCTCTGTGAGACAAGCTTGTACATGTATCTAGTAGTGAGGACTTACAAATACATAACTGTATCCTTATCTCCTCCATTACTATTGTTACTAAGAGCATTTTTCAGCTGCTTTTTAATATTCTTCCGATTTCTTTCTCTCCTTGGCATTTTGTAATCATAAAATATAGGCCAATGCAGGGCTCCAGACTAACTTTTTTCACCACCGTCCCAGAACCGTCCCGAAATACAAATACAATCTTAACCGTCCCAAAGTGAATGTAACCGTCCCAAAAATCAAATGTTGTTTCTTTACTTTGGTTTTGTCGTCTATAGTTGTTATTGCCATAAGAAACACCATTCAGAGAAGGGGAGAATAAATTGATTTAGTCAAAAGGCTCCCAGGTGGAAAGATTTCACAAGAATAATTATGATTAAAAATAAATAAATATATATATATATTAAAAAAAAAGTGTTTAACAAGGTGCTAGTATAGGGATATTTGGTCACGGTGCTGTTATAGTCAACCAATTGGAGCCATGTTGATTATTCCTTCCATAGGAAAATATATTTAAATGTATTTGTATTTTATTTCATTTTAGTTTTTTTTGTTATTACAAATGTGTGTGTTTATGGTTGAAAATGTTAGAGATAAATAAAGATCAAATCAAATCTAACTGAATAAGTTATCCCTCTCCTAACAAGAAAGAAAAACGTAGTTTAGCTTTAAACTAGGGATGCTCGATATTGGCTTTTTTACCGATACCGATATTCCGATATTGTCCAACTCTTAATTTCCGATACCGATATCAACCGATATCAACCGATACCGATATATGCAGGGTTTCCCACCCCAAAAAACGGAATAATTTCAGGTAACTAATAATTTCACTGGATATATATATAACAAATATTGTTATTGTTTTTTTCTTTTTTTAAACCGATACCGATATTTTCCGATATCACATTTTACTGCCGATATCGGCCGATAATATCGGTCGGCCAATAATATCGGACATCCCTACTTTAAACTATATAATGTCATTGCGTCCAGAGATTCCACCTTTGATAACTAAAGTAATGACACTTGACTAGTAATGAAACATGTCCCTTAGATCGCGCTGTCCTCCTGGTCGATATTGATGATAACTGCTGCTAAAATAAAATAAGTCCCGAGTCGAGACTCCGTGCTGCTGTTCCCAACGAATCCCAATAGTATGCAACTGCAGAGCCGCAGAGCCAGGGGCGCTTTCAGGTCCGGTCACAGCCGTTGGGTGGGGGGCGCTGTTGAGCGGGCCTGTGACCGGACCTGAAAGCGCCCCTGGCTCTGCGGCTCTGCAGCTGCATGCTATTCGCAAATCCAGCATGAGCCAGCTCCCGCTGCAGCTGTCGTTATCAGAACACTACACGCATATCATAATGTTTACAGCAAACTGTAGTTGATCACCAGGTATGTTTTATTAACGTAGAATAATTCATATATATATATGCGCGCACTGACAGTCGGCTAATTGACATTTCCAGTGAAAAAAATAAAATCCTCTCGTCCCGTTTGCATCCCAAAAAAGATTTCTGTTCGTCCCAAATCAATATTTGATCGTCCCCGGGACGACGGGACATCGTTAGTCTCGAGCCCTGGGCCAATGCTAAACCCACTTCTTATCAGGTGGGGGCCCACCTGCACTTTGGCGACCTCTAGTGGCTCGGTTGTGCATATTTTTTAATACAATATATATATCGAATTAAAGCCCCATTAGTTGCCTGTCGATAGCCCTTTCAGGTGACAAAATCCGTTCAGCGGTTCTCGAGTTACATGCCTATATGTGAGGCTTGCGCGAAGTACACGGTATTGCGCAAATACTACTCCCGACTCTTGGGGCTCTAGTTCCGTCAATCATTTGGCGATCTCGAAAATGATTGGACAGGGTTGTAGCCAATGAGCAGTGGTGCAGTCGTAATATGGGAACTGCCCGGACGCCACGCGCGCATGCGCACAGAACAGATTATTATTATGCAGAATAAATAGTAGGACACATGTTTGTATAGGAAATTACTAGTTTTAGTTTAGTTTTTGTAAATATTGCCTTGAAATAGAGAAGCTGAAAAAGGTAGCAGGATGTAGCCTTCAATATATAAAGAAATTATATTGTCAACAGATATGGTTGAAAAACAAACTGTTTTAAATGTAATTGTAGTTACAATTTCTTTAATTGAATGAACTTAAACTAGAAAAGTAAATACAAACTAAATTAACAATGTAACTTAGTTTACAGAAGGACAGTTTCCTTCTGAAGCACAACTTAATGCCTCATCCTTGATCCTTCCAGTCGGGACCATTGTCACATAGTGAGAGGTTCCACAGCTGCCTCAAGCAAACCCCCACCAATTGGTACAGGCTTGTATTTTGGTTTGGCTCTTCTCATTATGCAAAGTCTAGGTGATAAGTGCCGGCCGCCGGGTACTTGGCGCACGGCGCGACGAGTCCAGTGACAATTGTGAAAAAAATTGTGTGCGCGCGCGTGCACATCCGTGCGCGATTGTGCGTACTTCTGCTCAGCGAACTACTAGGATGGCGTGGTACCCCGTCCACCCACCACTGCATCCCTGCCAATGAGTGTGGCTTTCCAATGATACCCAACCTGGGGATGTACGAATCAGGGATCTAGGTTAAAAGTCATGAGCAAAAACAGGAAGAGAAAAACCGCAGAATTTGTTGAAGTCTATGAGAAAACTGAGCTTTTTTTTGGTACACAGTTGACCAAAATCACTCCTAATCACTCATTTCTGAACGGATCTTTATGATCTACATAAGACTTCAGGCTATGGATCTCGGGTGTTTTTAAGCCTCCAGCCATTCTGGGGAAAACTACTTCTGGACTACTACAGAAAAACACGAGTAACATGTTTTTCTACAACTCATGTTCAGAAACTCCAGAATGTCATCTTTCAAAAGAGACCAGGCTCATGCATGTGGTATAAGTATAAAGTATAGTATTTTGGTTTGCAAAAAAAGTATGCAGTCCTCAAAAACGAAAATGGCCAATTTTGGGGTTTACCACCACTCTTAAATTAGCTTTAAAAAGCAATTCACACTGAACTTTAAAGTGCTATGGGTATATTTTGTGCAAATAATCCTAAAATAATTTGTACACTTTATTTCTAAATTGAGAACACAGGTTAGCATAGAATCAGCTAAGCAAGGTACCTGTTTAGTTAGCTATCTACAGTAGTAATACAGCTACCCTAGGCTAAAACATACTGCCATCAATAAAAGCACTTGCAGTGTACATACATTAGTATGTAGTAATGCATAATTGGTAAAACAAACTCAATCTTTGCAACTTCAAAGAAAGCTTGCTGTATTACCTACCTCACACACAGCAGTAGGATGCAGGGTTACAGCTCAGACTGCATTAAGCCCTCTGGCATCTGAACATTCAAGAGGGGATGTGTCTAAAACTGAACATTTAAATGGATGGAATATTGTAGTGACGGGGCTGCTCAGAGTTGTAGCTAACACTTTTGTGTGACATTATTTAACCGTCTGGGTCAAGTTTAGACCATTGGAAGGGCACCAATGGGCACATCCTCTCATTTTCGCCACTCAAAATGCCATTTTAGCGTGATGTTTTCAGCTGTGGGGGCACATAGTCAAGTTTAACCATTGGAAGGGCACCAATGGGCACGTCCTCTCGCTTTTGCTACTCAAAAGGGCACTTTAGGTTTAGCGCAATGTTTTCAACTGTGGGGGCACATGGTCAAGTTTAGACCATTGGAGGGGCACATCCTCTAGTTTTTTCACTCAAAAGGGCACTTTTGCGTGTTTTTTCAACTGTGGGGGCACATGGTCAAGTTTAGACCATTGGAAGGGCACCAATGGGCATGTCCTCTCATTTTTGACACCTAAAAGGGCATTTTAGCCCAATATTTTCAACTGTGGGGGCACATGGTCAAGTTTAACCATTGGAGGGGCACCAATAGGGCACGTCCTCTTGCTTTTGCCACTCAAAAGGGCACTTTAGCGCGATGTTTTCAACTGTGGGGGCACATGGTCAAGTTTAGACCATTGGAAGGGCACTAATGGGCATGTCCTCTCATTTTCGACACCTAAAAGGGCATTTTAGCCCAATATTTTCAACTGTGGGGGCACATGGTCACGTTTAACCATTGGAGGGGCACCAATAGGGCACGTCCTCTTGCTTTTGCCACTCAAAAGGGCACTTTAGCGCAATGTTTTCAACTGGGGGCACATGGTCAAGTTTAGACCATTGGAAGGGCACCAATGGGCACGTCCTCTAGTTTTCGCCACTCAAAAGGGCACTTTAGCGCAATGTTTTCAACTGTGGGTGGGGGCACATGGTCACGTTTAACCATTAGAGGGGCACCAATAGGGCACATCCTCTAATTATTTCCACTCAAAAGGGCATTTTTGCATGACATTATTTAACCGTGGGGCAGAAAAGCACTCAAAAGGGCACTTTTGTGTGATGTTTTTCAACTGTGACATGGTCAAGTTTAGACCATTGGAAGAGCACCAATAGGGCACACCCTCTAATATTTCGCCACTCAAAAGGGCACTTTAGCACGTGTTTTTTCAACCATGGGGTGCCCCCCTGAGTCCGCCAGTGGTGAGCAGCTTGGCAGCTCTTCTTCCGTTCTATAGCCTGTGATAACTACCGTACTTTTCGCACTATAAGCCGCACCTGAATATAAGCCGCAGCAGCTAAATTGAATGATGTGTACATATATAAGCCACACTGGACTATAAGCCGCAGGTGTTTTAATGTTTAATTACCATATGTAAGGTTTCGTGCACCGAGGGGATTGTTGGGAAAGAGATGGCTGTTTGAGGAAGCTCCCATTTATTAACATTTTTGTTTAAACAGGAACAATAGTCAGTTAGCAGCGCCGGGTACAGTAGGTAGCAACGTTAGCTCTCATAACGATAGCCAGTTAGCAGCGCCAGGTACATATAGGTAGCAACGTTAGCTCTCATAACGATAGCCAGTTAGCAGTGCCGGGTACATATAGGTAGCAACGTTAGCCAGTTAGCAGCGCCAGGTACATATAGGTACTGGTAGCAACCAGGGATGTCCCGATCGCCTTTTTTTGCCCCCGATCTGATCCCGATTGTTACGACCCCTGTGTGTCTAAGGGTAAAGGGCTGTAACATAACAGTTGGTTGACAGAAAAGATGGACCACGTTTGTAAACGACAATGATATTTATTGGGAGATGCAAAGGAAGCACATATAGCTCAAGGGTGAGCCCAGGCCAAAACAACAAACAAACACCACTATACTCCAAATAAACCCAATCTAATCTATGGTAAAAGAAATTACATTACCTAAACTACTCTTACCTAACCAAAACAGGAGAAAACAATATCCAAAGGAAATGGCAGCTCACCCCATCTGTGCTTCCTGAGAAAGAGAGAAAAACACATTAATGATACATAAAACAAAGGCAGAATATATACAAAAACAAACTATAACTAACAATGCTCTCTCTGTGGCCATACACACACAAGGCAATTTCCACTAAGCACCAAAGGCCAATAAACGAAATGCAATGTTGTCAAAGTTACAGGTTACAAAATCACACTAGGCCTAGCCTCATGCCAGAGAGAGAGAGTGACTGAAGTGAGAAGCCATGTTTTAACAGGTGTGGGGGGATCCATGATTGGGTGGTGTTGATTGAGTGTTGGAGTCTGGAAAACCATCCACCAATCGGTGCTGTGTTGCTATAATGGAAGGGCAGGCCTGGCAGGGACCAATGGTGGAGGGAACAATGGCTGGAGGGAGGAAACAAAAATGGAGAACACACACACATGGAGACACACACTGGGGAATATATACATTGGGATGTAACACCCCCATACATAAGACAAAAACATGTTTGACACATAACACATACCACCAACAAAACATGTTTTTCTTTAACAACGAGATCCCCATCTCCGAGATAACTTGTACTCCAAAGTAAAGAGCTATGAAAAAAACAAAAATAAGCCGTCGGTACAACAATGAACCAGTCAACAAACAAGTCGACCGCACGAGAGATTTAACTCCGAGATAGAGCATCCGCCAACACATTCTCAGACCCCTTCTTATGCTTTATGCTGAGGTTATAATTTTGCACTATGAGCGCCCAACGCATGAGGCGCTGATTGTGGTTGTACATCCGCGACAGAAAAACCAACTGGTTGTGGTCGGTGTATACTACCACTGGTAATACGCTCGAACCGACATACACCTCAAAATGTTGCAACGCATACAACATAGCCAAAGTCTCCTTTTCAATAGTGGAATTGTAACTGAGGGGTACAATTCCCTGACTGTATTAATCAAGTATTGGTATCATTAAACCACTACCGTCTTATGTACATTACTACTGGCCATACTGTACATGAGTATATGATGAGAACACTTCCCCACAATGATACGGTTTCCACACAAAGTTGTATTTAAGTATTTATTGCAGCAAAAGGTACATAATATACTTCTCTATTTTACTTTGAATGCGCTTATAAGGCAAAGGAATGTGCGTAGGCAAATCAATAATGAATGTCCATTCTCTGGTTACGCAGGAGGTAATTATACAACTTGAATATTAGGAATTATATCTAGGGGATACTGGTAGGGGGGTTCCTACCGGTTGTAAGCCAGCAGGGGGAGCAAATGCTCTAATGCAAAGTCTGGTTCCAGCGGGGACTCAATATAGGCTCCTGCTCTGGGAGGCGGTATATTACTCCCTGCTCGGCAGACGAAAGGCAGCTGTAATCCCAGTGTGCGCGCCGCACAGGTGGAAGCCGGTCAGCCTCTCCAATAGAGACGGGCTCGAATGATGGTCCTCACGGTAGATCCCACAGCAGTGGGTGTAGACGATTCTTATCCTCTCCACCAGCCTGGCACAAAGCAATAATAATAATACTCCAGCCGGAAAGGGGCTCCGCATTCACCGGTGCAGATCCTCCGGTGCGCGGTACTCCACACCAACCAAGTTGAACTTGACGTTACTCAACCAAGCTCTGATACTCCACTATCCTATTCGCACGCGGCTATAAGTGCTCTATTTAGACACACAATTGCTCACTTCACTTGGTCTTTGACTCGTGATGAAGGCTTTTACTAGTAAGGAGCGAACGATACGTTGAACAAACGTATTAGGATAAACAAGACTCTATCTTGGGGCAATACGAGCCCTACTTCACCGCACGTTGCATAGTGGGTGAGGCTTCACTTGTTACTAAGACTGAACTGAACGGACTGCGGACTGAACTACTTCTGTATTCACCTGCGCCATATTTATATGTTGGGCGAACAAACTAGTACCAGCCCCATTTCTGTCTCGTAGTCCTGGGCAGAACCGGGCATGTACAGACATGTCCTGACGGTAGCTTTGAACTCGACTCTGGGGGTAAGACACTGGCGCTGGTGGAACGCTATCCAATAAGAGAACGAAATATTATGGTCTGTAGGCTACTAGGTTAAAGGGATATTCCGTGTATATGTACAAAGAATACACAAGGGATATCAAACGATATACAAATATTATGCAATATATATCAATCAATAAATACATATATTCGGTTTAATCTGACCCTTTGTAACAGGAATAGTTTAGTTGATGTTTGTTAAATTTCCGGGAGAAATAACAAACCGGGTGACTGACACCATCGTGATCTTCTTGTAATAACACCCCTCCAGCTCCCACCCCGCTGGCATCCACCTCCAGCTGGAACGGCAGGGAGAAATCTGGAGCAGAGAGAACAGGGGAACTGCATAAGAGAGCTTTAACACCATCAAATGCATTTTGACAATCAGCTGTCCAAATGAATGGTTTGGACGGGCTACACAGGCTAGTGAGAGAAGTGACGACAGAAGAAAAGTTTCGGCAAAAACCACGGTAATACCCAGCCATCCCAAGGAATCTACGCAATTCCCGCCTAGTAGTAGGCACTGGAAAAGTTGTGATTGCAGATATTTTTGCATCCACCGGACGCACTTGGCCTTGTCCTACCTGCTTACCAAGATAGGTAACCGTAGCCTTGCCGAACTCACACTTGGCAAGGTTAAGGGTCAGGGAGGCTCCAGCTAAGCGGTCAAAGACAGTTTGTAAGGTTGTCATGTGGTCACGCCAGTTGGTCGAATAGACAACCAGGTCATCGAGATAGGCATTACAATTTGGAACACCAGCCAGGACTAGGGTCACCAGTCGCTGGAAAGTGGCCGGGGCATTACGCATTCCAAAAGGCATTACAGTATATTGCAAAAAATTGTCAGGAGTAACAAACGCCGAGATTTCCGAGGCACGGGGGGTCAAAGGGACCTGCCAGTAACCCTTTAACAAATCTAGTTTGCTAATATAGGTGGCAGATCCAAGGTTGTCAATACAATCTTCCATGCGGGGCAGTGGGAAGGAATCAGGCACGGTGACAGCATTTACCTTTCGGAAATCAGTACAAAATCTAGGAGTTCCATCCAATTTGGGAGCTAACAAGCAAGGTGAACTCCAGGGACTGCAACTTGGCTTGGCTAAACCATGTTTTAACAAATAGTCAACCTCCTGTTGCATCATGGCTCTCTTGGTGATGTTAACACGGTATGCATGTTGCTTGATAGGCACAGCATTGTTAACATTAATATCATGGGCCAATACAGAAGTACAGGAGGGAACATCACCAAACAGAGCCATGTAGGCCTGAATCAAATTTGTGATGTCCTCTCTGCTCCTCAGGTAAGTGTGCTAAGTGAGTGGGCAGGTTCAATAACATCTCAGTGTTGGACAATCTAGCACCCTGATGGGCTGCATTGCGCAACTCCAAGCCATCTACATCCTCACCACTAACGTCAGGAGAGTCCGGAACTATTGGAGTTGAGGCAACAGCAGAGACGGCCAGTCCGGCTGTCTGGTCTGAGGTCTTCACCTGCACACTATCTCTGGAAAAATATGGTTTAAGCATATTGATGTGGCAAACACGAGAGTGACGTTTACGATCAGGGGTGCGAACCACATAGTCTGTATCACTTATCTTCTTGTCTATTGCATACGGTCCGGAAAAACGAGCGGAAAGAGCAGAACCAAGGATAGGTAACAGGACTAGAACCTTATCACCTGGCTGGAAAGATCGAGAAACAGCTTTCTCGTCATAGTGCCGTTTCATAGTTCTCTGGGAAGAAGAGAGCGCTTCTTTTGCGAGAGAGCACGCCTGATGCAGTCGCTCTCGAAACTGGCTAACAAAATCTAGAACATTAGTGGGTGTGCTGGCACCCTTTGACATGAACCGTTCTTTAAGAACTTTCAGAGGCCCTCTAACAGTGTGCCCGAAAACGAGCTCAGCAGGACTGAAACCAAGAGACTCCTGTATGGTCTCTCGCGCAGCAAATAGAACAAGGGGGACACCCTCATCCCAATCTTTCTGTGTCTAAGCAATATTTACGCAGCATGGACTTTAAGGTCTGATGCCAACGTTCTAGAGCCCCCTGAGTTTCAGGGTGGTAGGCACTGGACACTATATGTCGGATACCCAGGGACTGTAACACTTGCTCAAATAACCTAGACAGGAAGTTGGTGCCTTGGTCCGTTTGTACTACCTTAGGCAGTCCAAACGTGGAGAAGAACTTCGTCAAAGCCTTAATTATTACAGGCGCTGTAATTCTGCGAAGAGGGATAGCCTCAGGGAAACGGGTGGCGGTACACATTATTGTCAACAAAAACTGATTGCCGGCTTTGGTCTTTGGCAACGGACCAACACAGTCAACTATGACATGTTCAAATGGTTCACCGACCGCTGGTATAGGACAGAGGGGAGCAGGTGGAATTACCTGGTTTGGCTTTCCGGTGATCTGACAAGTACTACAGGTACGACAGTACTGTGCTACATCGGACTTCAAACCGGGCCAAAAGAAATGTTGAAGTATTCTGTTGTATGTTTTAGTGACTCCCAAGTGTCCAGACCAAGGGTGGTCATGGGCCAAGAACAGTACATGCTGACGATAAACTGCAGGGACAACAATCTGATAAACAGTGCTCCAGTCTGGTACCTGATCTGGTAGCCCTATCTCCGATTGTGCATGCTCTGCCAGTCTAGTACCATGGGACCTCCATGTACGCATCAAAACTCCTTCATCCACAAAATAAGAATGCAACTCTCTCCTCTGTTCTGTTTCAAGAGAAGAGAAACATTTTGCAAGAGAAGGGTCAGCCTTCTGGGCAGTAATTAGCATTTCACGAGTAACGGGTAACTTCAATGCGTCTGAACTAGTTACAGTTGTCTGTGGGGGTACCTTACTATGAGTCGGTGGTTTGTCAGCGGTATCAGAAGTTGGAGCCAGCAACTCCTCCCTGACAAAGGCTGAAGCAAAAACAGAGTCAGACAAATTAATTTCATCACCTCTCTTTTTCAATTGAGCCCGAGTGACGACACTTGCAGAAAAAACTTCAGGGAAGTTCTGTGACAAGTCATCAGGCAGAGAATCTGTGTCTGGGTGATCCAACACTTCCAGCACAGCGTTCACCTGTCCTCCAGCTAAATCATTTCCCATGATAAAGGAAATGCCGTTAACTGGCAAGGAAGGTCTCACCCCTATTTTAAAGAAACCAGTGACCAAATCAGATTGTACATGAATACAGTGTAACGGGGCTGGCACGAAACCCATCTCAATACCTTGAACTAGGACACTAGAACCACAGGAAGATTTCTCAGACAGAGGTAGTACATCAGAGAGGATAAAGGATTGTGAGGCTCCAGTATCTCGTAAGATCTGAACTGTACACTGATCTTTTGGATCCCCTGTCAAGGAAACTAAACCCTTGGAAGTAAATGGCCTGAAACGAGGATCGAGAACATCCTGATCATTGTGCATCTGTTGATCGGAATCAGGTGCCATTTTAATCAGACCAACCCCTTTGGGTTGTCTAAAGTTCTGAGAGGACGGTTGCTGCTTACGTTTCAATGTTAAACAGTCAGAAATAACATGACCAGGCTTATGACAGTAGTAACATGTCCGCTCCTCTTTTGAGCGTGGAGGTGACATTTTTGGTCGGGGGTGTGTGAATTCTGAATGGTTGGGGACAGAATGTTTCTGAGAGAAATCATGGGGGAGAAACGAGTCACGCCTATCTACAAACACAGTTTTATGGGTTAGCGCAAACTCATCAGCTAATACAGCAGCTTGCTGCAGAGTGGCCACTTTCTGCTCACTCAGGTAAATTACAATACGCTCTGGCAAACGATTCTTAAACTCTTCTAATAGAATGAGTTCTCTGAGAGAGTTAAGATCTGAGGCCTTGCTTGCTGCACACCATTTATCAAAGAGAGTTCCCTTCTCTCTAGCAAACTCTACAAAGGTCTGGTTGACAGCTCTCTTGTGACTGCGAAACCTCTGCCTATAAGCTTCGGGCACAAGCTCATATGCACGAAGGATGGCAGCCTTCACAGTATCATACAGTAAACTATCTTCTAGGGAAAGTGTTGAACAAACCTCTTGGGCTTTACCAGTCAATTTGCATTGAAGCAACAAAGGCCAGACTTCTCTTGGCCAGCGCAATGAAGCAGCAATACGCTCAAACACATTAAAATAAGTATCAACTTCTGTCTCTCGGAACGGAGGCACCAAAGCAATGTGTTTACTTATATCAAAAGTGTGTGATGAATAAGCTGTGGAGGAGGACATACCCGGGCCTTGTGGAGGAGTCGGTGTAGCAGAGTTGGATCCACTCCTTTGGTCTCCCAGCTCCAACTCCCGCAGTCTGAGCTCTTTTTCCACCTCAAGCTCCAACCTACGGATGTTAACAGCCCTATCATTTTCTGCCTCAAGCTCCATTCTACGAAGCCGATACTCCGCCTCACGTGCTTGTGCCTTCTCCTGAGCCTCCATCTGGAGACGTGCTATTCTAACCTTGACCTGGGCCCCTTCTCGAGACCCAGTTGACACAGGAGAGGTCAAGTGAAAATGTGGCAATGTGACTTTCACACCTGCCTTCTCAGCACTTTCACCATGAGCTTGCTCCTCAGATACAGAAGGCTGTGCTTCAGTAGGTTCACCAGGAGGACTTGCATGTTCATCAGAGACCACAGGTAAAACAAGCGTCCCCTGCTCCAACAGCTTATCTACCACAAGACACCTGATATCCTGCTTAAGATGCTTCTGTTGAACCGAGAGTTTAAAATGTGTGGCAATCTCCACTAAGTCTGCCTTTTTTGTTGAAAAAAAAAAATCTTTTTTTGACTGCCGATTTTTATTAAAAAAGATTCCCGATCCTCTGAAAAGCACGTGATCGGCGCCGATCCCGATCACGTGATCGGATCGGGACATCCCTAGTAGCAACGTTAGCTCTCATAACGATAGCCAGTGCCATGTGATTTTAAATATCTACCGATTCCGATCGTTCCCGATCCGATCTTTCACATTAGTAATCAATTTTGACGCATTTGTGTCAGAAACTGGCGGAGCAAGAAGCCCCTCTGTTGCCTATAGTCCGGGGCGCGAGCGCGGCGGCTCTTGTTATTTACATTCATATGTGCTTCATATGAGAAATATTAAAAGTTTCAATATATGTTTGCACATTAGTATACATTCAGTGTTCGACTTACGTAATGATTAGCTCCATTCTGGTCTGCAACGCCGACGATAATCCTCAGTCACACAGCAAATAATTGCCGTTATCTGAAAAGTTAGTCTGAAAACTCCGCCTCCTGCTGCTTCATGAGTTTTTCCTCCACGCGAAATGTCCTCCTTGCAAACATTGCAATTGCTGTTGGACTGGCTTGACTTTCTATTTTAAAATGCTTAGTTACAAACCTCTAGCAGCTGCTCAAGTCAGTGGATAACGTTTCGGGGAGCAACGTGTTGTTGTGATGTGAGCGTCTAAAATTAAAGGGAAAGTGTTTGTTGCAACGGTGTAAATTAAAGGGGATGTGTTTGTTGTGGACAATTATTCTGATCTGTGTGACAATAAATACATTAATGATATATTATATGTAATTTAAAACCAAAACTAAGGCCTCCGTATGAGTTTAAGACGTGAACATGGTCATGTTTGTTGAAAAAAATTAAATAAAAAAAAAATATTTTTTTGACTGCTGATTTTTATTAAAAAAAGATTCCCGATCCCGATCCTCTGAAAAGCACGTGATCGGCGCCGATCCCGATCACGTGATCGGATCGGGACATCCCTAGTAGCAACGTTAGCTCTCATAACGATAGCCAGTTAGCAGCGCCGGGTACATATAGGTAGCAACGTTAGCCAGTTAGCAGCGCCAGGTACATATAGGTAGCAACGTTAGCTCTCATAACGATAGCCAGTTAGCAGCGCCGGGTACATATAGGAGCAGCGCCGGGTACATATAGGTAGCAACGTTAGCTAGTTAGCAGCGCCAGGTACATATAGGTAGCAACGTTAGCTCTCATAACGATAGCCAGTTAGCAGCACCAGGTACATATAGGTAGCAACGTTAGCCAGTTAGCAGCGCCAGGTACATATAGGTAGCAACGTTAGCCAGTTAGCAGCGCCAGGTACATATAGGTAGCAACGTTAGCCAGTTAGCAGCGCCGGGTACATATAGGTAGCAACGTTAGCCAGTTAGCAGCGCCAGGTACATATAGGTAGCAACGTTAGCCAGTTAGCAGCGCCGGGTACATATAGGTAGCAACGTTAGCCAGTTAGCAGCGCCGTGTACATATAGGTAGGTAGCAACGTTAGCCAGTTAGCAGCGCCAGGTACATATAGGTAGCAACGTTAGCCAGTTAGCAGCGCCGGGTACATATAGGTAGCAACGTTAGCCAGTTAGCAGCGCCAGGTACATATAGGTAGCAACGTTAGCCAGTTAGCCAGCGCTAGCCAGCACCTGCGAAATCGAGTGCCAAACTGATGATATCAGACGTTGATATCAGGAGCTATCAGTAGCTAGATAACATTAGACAACGCCTCATGTATAAATAAACTAAAGTGAATAGTTCGTTGACTGGGTAATTTTGTTTAATGCTTCAGTTATGTTGAAAGAGGAGCCCTGAGCTGCTCATACACTAGACTCTTGCCGTAATGGTTTGTTGACGGTTATGTGAGGGGGAGGAGGAGGCGCAAGGCGTGCACTGCTGCAGCAGATTTAGGAGTCTGATCTGACGTTCACAGAGCTGAGGGAGTGCGCCCAGTTAGCTGTAAAAATCCATAGATTAGCCGCACCGTTAAGCCGCAGGGTCGAAAAATGGGGGGAAAAGCCGCGGCTTATAGTCCGAAAAGTACGGTAACTCCTCTTGGGAGTCGCGCTGTTTCTATGTAAACTCTGCGAGCAACGCATCCAATAAATGCGTCTTTAACATGCTTTATATCCTCGCCATTACTATATGCCTGTCGCGGTTAAAACCTTTTAAACTAACGTTAGCGTTAAGCTAGCTAACAACTAGGGATGCCCCGATCACGTTTTTTGCCACCGATACCGATCACCGATCGTTGTGAGCCATATCGGCCGATACCGATCCGATACCGATCGTTTTTGATTAAAAAGAAATTAAAAATTATTTTATATAAAAATCTTTTTTTTTTTTTTTTTTTTATAAAATATATATATTATATAATTAGACTTGTACTTGTATTATCTGCGAGACATCGCCACAAGTCAAAATGCTCGCTATCTGCAAACAGCTCCACTGTCTGTGTGTACTCTAGTAGCCTCCAGCTCAAAAGGATTCTCCGGCGCTGCAGCGGGACCCTATTGGTAACGTTATGTTTCAAGTTTCTTTAATAGTTGTCATACAGAGGTACAGAATACTTTTGTACAAAATGCTTCTTACTGTTGCGCTCCAGAGACTGTGCATGACAAGATAAGTATGAAATAAAAACATAGTAAAGATTAGAAGTAAAAAAAGAGGTCACAGTGTTCAGTTTAGACATATGTACAATGTTCGTAGACGTAGTTACCATACAATATACAATACTGTGCAGTGTACTAATATACAATACTATATAGTGCAAGGCATAAATGGACGAGGTGCAGTTTAGGTACAATTCACAGTAGGTGTACGAGTTGTAGTGCAAATCCTTTATCAATAAATATAAAGTGTAAGTGTGTTTGTGTGATCTAAAGTGTGGAGAGTGGGTGCTGCAGTGTGTTGTTTGTTTGAGTGGGTGTGTGTGCTGTGTGCATTTGATGGTTGTTGCATAGTGATTATTGTTCGTTTAGCGATTATTGTTCGTTTAGCAGCCTGATGGCCTGGGGATAGAAGCTCCTTCTGAGTCTTTCTGTGCTCGCCTTAAGACTTCGGTATCGCTTGCCTGACGGCAGCAGTTCAAAGAGGCAGTTGTTCGGGTGGCTCGAGTCCTTAATAATTCTCTTAGCCTTCCCCTTGCACCGCTTGTTGTAAATGTTCTGGAGGGTGGGAAGCCCCCCTTCAATTGTGCGTTCGGCTGAACGTGTCACTCTTTGTAGTCTGCTACGGTCTTGTGCAGTGCTATTCCCAAACCAGGAGGTGATGTTGCCGGTCAGGATGCTCTCTATTGTACATGAGTAGAAGTTCCTAAGGATCTTCTGACTGACTTGGAACTTCCTTAGGCGCCTGAGGAAGTAGAGGCGTTGTCGTGCCTTCTTCACAACACTGTCAATGTGTGTGGTCCATGTCAAGTCCTCGGATATGTGGGCTCCGAGGTACTTGAAACTGTTCACTCTCTCAACCGGTGCCCCGTCGATGCTGAGGGGGCTGTAGTCCTTGACCCCCGACCTCCTGAAGTCCACAATCATCTCTTTTGTTTTGCTGACGTTCAGGGAGAGGCAGTTCTCCTGGCACCACTGTGACAGGTTCTCTACCTCTTCCAGGTAGGCCCTTTCGTCGTTGGCAGAGATCAGGCCCACCACTACTGTGTCATCAGCAAATTTGATGATGGTGTTGTTGTTCCGCTGTGCTACGCAGTCATGTGTGTACAGGGAGTAGAGGAGGGGGCTCAGAACACAGCCCTGGGGGGCCCCTATGTTGAGCGTGATGGATGAGGAGGTGCAGTTGCCGGCTCTTACCACCTGGGGTCTGCCCGTCAGGAAGTCCAAGACCCACTGGCACAGGTCATAGTTCAAGCCCAGGTCCCTGAGCTTGGCTATGAGTTTGGAGGGGACTATGGTATTGAATGCTGAGCTGTAGTCCATGAACAGCATTCTCACATAGTTCCCCTGCCTCTTGTCCAGATGTGATGCTGCTGTGTGCAGCACATGGGCTATGGCGTCCTCCGTGGACCTGTTGGGGCGATATGCAAATTGCAGAGGGTCCAGGTTGATGGGGAGGGAGGAACAGATGTAGCCCTTCACTAGCTTCTCAAAGCACTTCATGGCTATGGAGGTGAGGGCTACAGGGCGGTAGTCGTTGAGGCAAGCGGGCGTAGATTTTTTGGGTACAGGGATGATGGTGGACTTCTTCAGACAGGTGGGGATGACAGCCTGTTCCAAGGACAGGTTGAAGATGTCAGTGAATACCGGGGCCAGTTGGTCGGCACAGACTTTTAGGACGCGGCCGGGGATGCCGTCCGGTCCTGCTGCCTTCCTGATATCCACTTTTTTAAAGATCCGTCTCACCTCATGCTCTGTTACCCTGAACACTGAGTCTCCATCAGCAGACCCCCCCCCCCCCCATTGCCGTGGTTTGTAGGCTGGTGTTGTTATTCACAGCCTCAAACCTCGCATAGAAGGAGTTGAGATCATTTGCTAAGGAGATGTCACTGTTCAGTTTGAGGGGGGTTCCTTTGTAGTCTGTCATTGTTCTGAGGCCCTGCCACATGCCTCTAGAGTCAGCCTGTTCAAACTGAAGTTCAACTTTATCCCTGTAACGCCGTTTTGCCTCTATTACTGCTTTGGTCATTTCACATTCAGCAAGCCCTCAGCTCGAATACGCATTAAATCAATGTTATAAGACATTGATATCAAGAGCTATCTGTAGCTACTGCTAGCCGGCTAGATGACGTTAAGACAGAACTTTAGTTCAATGGGACATTTCGTTTTGAACAGTAAACTAACGTCAGCTAACGCAAGCTACCGGAGGTATGAACATGGACTACTAGATTTTCTGGATCATTTGTTGATATCAGGAGCTATCGGTAGCTAGCCGGCTAAATACCGTTAGACAATGCCTACTAAACGTGAATAGTTGACTGGGTAATTTTGTTTAAACAGTAACGATAGCTAGGTAGCTAACGTTAGCGCAGGTCGAATGCACTACAGACTCGAGCAGAGGAGCCGCACCTCTTTGTTTACAAACTCTACACGGGTACGGGCGGGGCTAGGGAGGAGGAGCAGTTTGCAGGTCCTGTGCGTCTGAGACAAGCGAGTGAGATATCCACTTGATCAGTTTCCGCGATCGGCGAATATGACTCATTATCGGAATTCCCCGATCGCATATTTATACTGATTATCGGCCGATAACGATCGGTGGCCGATCGATCGGGGCATCCCTACTAACAACGCTTCCGGTCCTCTTTCACTCGTCTCTCGTAAGCTACGTCATCCCCCGCTAAGAGTCACGGGAGATGTAGTAAATACAACAGTCCTTCCATAATTCCATGAATTATGACAGCCACTACAGTAACATCATTAAGTCTGCTATAAGCTATTATCCCTCTCGTGTGTGTCTTTATGCAGATCTTTATGCAGTTTTAAAGCGCCTTGGCTTTGTTCTGAATGCACTTTGTTGTAGTTATCCTACAGAGAAAAGAAAATGCACTTTACTTTAATGCACATTTTGTTGTATGCAAAGAGAAAATGTTTAAATTGTACAATCCGAAAATGTTTAAATTGTACAATCTTTCAGCAGTCAGTCTGGAATTAATGTATGCATTCAAAAGTGCTGAATAAATGTTTTATGGGCCCATAATAGTGATTATTAATATTATTTAAGTTAAGTTTAGCCATAATCATGTCTTTTGCCATAATCAGTTAGCTGAAAAAAATAATACATTATAAATATATATTTATATTAATCATTTTCGGCATTCGGTTTTCGGCCAACTGTTTCCTATTTTCGGTATCTGTTTCGGCCAAGAATTTCCCATTTGGTGCATCCCTAGTTAAAACGTGACCATCATAACTTAAAGGGGAACTATCTTATAAATGGCCTTTTTGAGTGTTTAGCATTGTTTCCTAGCTATGTGAACTTATATTAATATGATCTATGTCTCAAAATTCTCATATTGGCGCATTCTTCCAATTCTCCTCTCACAATATTCACCCTCACTGAACTGAGTCATTTGAAAATGTGCGCGATATGTGATGTCATAAAGACACCGCTGCATGTTAATGTTCAGGCGAAGACGACGCTGCGCAGTGGTTTAGGAGCCCAGGCTCAAAACAGCTCAAGATCTTGAGGTAGAAAAATGCTGTTTTTGAGGACTTGATTAGAAATACAAAACAATGAATAAAAATATATATATATATTACAGAGGTGTTCCATAGACTCACAGGAATTGTCTAAAAGTGCCCAAATAGTGAAAGAAATAGTAAAATAGTTCCCCTTTAACACTTTGGTTGCCTTGGGTTAAATTCATGATATACCATAGGTTGCCGGCTCTATTTGTCTATGGAGAAGTACCCCTTCTTTGCATGGCTATAACTTTTTAAATTCTATTGCTACATTGCCATTATTAGGGCCCATTCAAAGTCCTATATGTATTGTTCATTGTGTAGCAACGTTAAACTTTTTCATTCACATATTCATAGTAAAGTATGGTCTAATGTATAAGTATGTTTTCATCTCTTTCTGCAGCTTTCTCCAGAACGTAATCTATAGCCCCAAATGCATTATATTGATGATGCAATACAGTTTTATGGAAATCAGCGCGATATAAAAAATTCCAACTAGACGTACTTCTAGAAGTTACTACACGTCATCTGATGTTGACCGGATGGGCTAGGGGGCGTTTATAATTCCGTGGGCAGCGTTATACCAATCATCTAATGTGGGTCAAATGTTGATAATAGCAGTTAGTATCGAAGACGGTAACGTTACACGCTGAAACTCACCCCAGTCTCCGCGCGCCGTTGGGCGATCATCGTAGAGTAGAAGTCTTATCATTATGGGATGTAAATTTACCCGGTCCATCTCCAGCTTGTATAATGGTATATACGTCCAAATCATGTTGTTTATCGAGTTATTGGCAATCGATCACTGTGTAGCGTGACGAGCCAGAGTCCCGGGACCTATAGCGAGTGCCCGGAAGTACTACGGACGTCTAGCACAACCTCTATGGCACGTCCTGTTAAGCGATTGCGCCGATCGGCCACCAGATGGCGCTCCTGAACCGCCAGAGATCTCAGTGGGTCCTGCTGGTGGATCTCAGGCCAGCGGAGGGGACATATGAATCCGATCGCAGATTTTTGAAATATTGATATAAGGACGCTGTACAGCGTCCTCCGGCAACTTGAGCATGGCCAGCAATGACGTCTAAACACGTTTCATGGCAGTCAAAGTGTTAAGGGATGTGATCAAATTGTTTTGAAAATGGCTATCCTTGATAATGTATATTTATGTCAGTTTATTGTGTTAATTAGATTAATTAATTACACAGCAAATTATCGCGTTATGAATATTAACTCAAAATGATTTTTTTTTTTTATGCGTCTACCCTTTCTTCTGTTTTTCTGTATTTTTCTCCCATCCCAATTTAGTCGTTATGCCAATTCCCCCCTCCCCTTCCTGGTCGTTGCTCGCAATTGCCCCCTACTTGCCGGTCTGGGGAGCCGGATTCGATACCAGTGTCTCTGCGGTGGTAGACAGACGCTTAGTCCGCTGCGCTACCCGGTCGCTGTTTTTTTTTTTTCATTCATTCCATAATAACGTAGAATAAACATTTACGAACCTTTTTTTTAAATGGTCCATTTGCATGTTCTTGGTATCTGTCTAGGGACATCTATGGATCTCAGGGAATGTATTCCCAGTGTCAGAAATACTGTGTCTGTTACTAGGCTTGAGTAAATTGTAATGAACCAAATGAGAATATCAATTACATTTTTATTTTTTTTGACTGTGAATAACACCATGCTAAAATTGACCAGACCTGAAAAATCTAAGCAAATGAATAAAGGGAAGATGATTAAACAGAAGGTTTTGTAGATACAGTACTGAATTCTGCCATCCGGACACATGCAATTTGAAATATGATTATAGAATATAAAATATCAGGCCTAAAATGGTTATGCGATAAAAATGCGATTAATTAGATTAATTAATTACAAATCCTGTAATTAATTAGATGCATTTTTTTTATCGCCTGACAGCACTAATATTTAGTGTTTGATGTGTAAAGTTTGTATACTAATATTCCCCATAAAGATGGCCTGGCTGCTATGTCATTCTTCCTTGGTACCAGAGACCATGTTCCTTCAGATTTACAAATTTTTTTGACATTTACTTTACTTTTGACTCCGTTTTATATTCTGACCCAGGCCACATCTATGGGTTCGGCATTTAGACCTAATTAGGCCAATTTATTCATGGGTCATTGGAGGACCATTGAGGACCAAGCCTCCCCCTCTTTTGAAAAACGTTGTTTTGGAAAAGATTCATAGACCACATATTGATGGTGTTTATCGGTTCAGAAAGTGACTTACTGGAGTTTAGGGACTGCAACTGTACATCAATGGTACACATCCCATCCTCAAACTTTCCATGGAATACAATAAGAAACCGATTTATTTCTTAGTGATGGATGCCTCAACACTACCATTTATCAAAAACCCACAGATAGGAACAGTGTGCTGCATCATGTTGCATCATGTTGCAGCTTGCACGTAGCCACCAGGCCAGATGTAGGATTGAGAACATTCCATATGCATTTGTAGTAAAGAGTCTGGTAACCCTTCTTCTAGAGTTTGGTAACCCTTCTTCTAGAGTCAGTGGTACTGGTAACCCTTTTCTAGCGTCTGTAACCCTTCTTCTAGAGTCTGGTAACCCTTCTTCTAGAGTCTGGTAACTCTTCTTCTAGAGTCTGGTAACTCTTCTAGAGCAGTGGTTCTCAACTGGTCTAGCCTCGGGACCCAACATTCTCCTTAGTAATTAAGTCGCAACCCAAATCTTTGAACGACTATGATTTATTTCAATTTTTTTTGCAGTAATACACAATTTTTCATGCACTGTTACATGAAACATGAAATAAACACAAAAAAGTGCAACAAAAGTGCAACTAGGGCTAAAAACCCAATGAAATAATATAATAATAAATAATATATGCTTCTTAGCAGATTTCTTAGTTTAACATGACAGACCTAGGTTTGGGGGAACTAATGGGATAACTGGGGTTGCAACAAAAGTGCAACTAGGGCTAAAAACCCAACGAAATAAAATAATAATAATAAATAATTATGCTTCTTAGCAGACTTCATAGCTTAACATAACAGACCTACAGTAAGTTTGGGGAAACTAATGGGATAACTGGGGTTTCAACAAAAGTGCAACTAGGGCTAAAAACCCAATGAAATAAAATAATAATAAATAATATGCTTCTTAGCAGATTTCTTAGCTTAACATAACAGACCTACGTTTGGGGGAACTAATGGGATAACTGGGGTTGCAACAAAAGTGCAACTAAAGCTAAAAACCCAATGAAATAAAATAATAATAATAATAAATAATTATGCTTCTTAGCAGACTTCATAGCTTAACATAACAGACCTACAGTAAGTTTGGGGGAACTAATGGGATAACTGGGGTTGCAACAAAAGTACAACTAGGGCTAAAAACACAATGAAATAAAATAATAATAATAATAAATAATATATCCTTCTTAGCAGACTTCTTAGCTTAACATCCCAGGGAACTAATGGGATAACTGGGGATGTTGTTTGCTGAAAGCCTGGGGTGATGGTAGACAAAGCAACTCTGAGGTCATTCTCAATGTCCAATCTGTTCCTCTGCTTTGTCTTCAGCTGGACCAGAGCTGAGAAGCCACTTTCACAAAAATAGCTAGTGCATAATAAAATAAATAAAAAAAAAAAAAAATATATATTATTTTTGTTTACACACACATCCGCGACCCAATCAAAATTGCCCTGCGACCCACTTTTGGGTCGCGACCCACCAGTTGAGAAACACTGTTCTAGAGTCTGGTAACCCTTCTAGAGTCTGGTAACACTTCTTCTAGACTCTGGTAACACGTCTTCTAGACTCTAGTAACCCTTCTTCTAGAGTCTGGTAACCCTTCTTCTAGAGTCTGGTAACCCTTCTAGAGTCTGGTAACCCTTCTAGAGTCTGATAACCCTTCTTCTAGAGTCTGGTACCCCTTCTTCTAGAGTCTGGTAACCCTTCTAGAGTCTGGTAACCCCTCTTCTAGAGTCTGGTAACCCTTCTTCTAGAGTCTGGTAACCCTTCTTAATCTAGAGTCTGGTAACCCTTCTAGAGTCTGGTAACTCTTCTTCTAGAGTCTGGTAACCCTTCTTCTAGAGTCTGGTAACCCTTCTAGAGTCTGGTAACCCTCCTTCTAGAGTCTGGTAACTCTTCTTGAGTCTGGTAACCCTTCTAGAGTCTGGTAACCCTTCTTCTAGAGTCTGGTAACCCCTCTTCTAGAGTCTGGTAACCCTTCTTCTAGCATCTGTAACCCTTCTTCTAGAGCAGGGCTATTCAACTGGCGGCCCGCGGGCCAGATCCGGCCCGCGGGATAATTCTGACCGGCCCGCCAAAGATTACATGATGATTTTTTTTATTTTTTTTTTATTTTTTTTAATATATATATATATATTTTTTTTTTTACTTTTTTCTTTTCATGTCAACGTTAACACGCACAATTTAGCCAAAAGTCACTCAATTAATGACAGATTTCATTGATAAATTGAGGGAAAACTTTGCAAGTCGATTTGATGAATTTGACATGTCCAGAGAATTGATGCATTTTGTGAGCAACCCATTTGCCAATGTAGCTGCTATTTCCACAAAAGGACAAGAGTTCCTTGCATCACTTCACATTGATGAAGGTCTCCTGCAACTTGAAATAATTGACATGCAAGCATCATCTGCTCTGAAGCAGGCACTTGAGAATGAATCCACCACAACATTTTGGATAAAGTGTATTCATGTCAAGACATTCCCCAAAATAAAAACGCTGGCAATATCTGTGCTAACAATGTTTGGCTCAACATACACCTGTGAATCCAGTTTCTCTCACATGAATTCCATTAAAACAAGCAACCGTGCCTCCTTGACAAATGAGCATTTGCATCACTGTTTGCGGGTAGCCCTCACTTCCTATGAACCCTCTTTCTCTGCCATTGCCCAGTCAAATAAGTGCAATCGCTCTCATTAGATGTGTGTATGCAGGGGCGTAGCTGGGGGGGGGGGGGGGGGGGGGGGTAGCTTAGGATGATTCCAAGGGCTGGGGGGGGGGGGGGGCCCAACATTTTTTTTTTTACTAGACATCACTCACGTGTATTATTGATGCTCTCATTGATACTATGTTTGTTTCTGAAGTGTGTGTGTGTGTGTGTGTGTGTGTGTATATATAGAGAGAGAGGGGGGGCTTTGGTAGACTATTGCATTGGTCCATTCATTGAAGATGAACGCAATGCGACATCTAGGCCTGCCGCAATAAGCAATAAATTGATTAATCGGCGCAATAATTAAAATGAATGCAATGATTTTGGCGGGCGCGATTAATTGCCATTTGCGCGTTTGTTTTAATGAGGCGGAACCAGTACCCCTTGTCAGTCACTCTCCGTGTGGGGGGCCGCTGGCCTTACTACAGAGTACAGCACGGGAGCTCCGTGGGGCACTAGCAACGCCACATAGCTTAACTACATTTCTCAATAGTGTTGCTCCTTTTAACCAAGTAGTGTTCTTTGTAGTGTAGCTATTTTTAGACCCAAGTAGTTACTCGCTACTGCCCGGAGAAACTGGACTGCTAAATAAAGATTAAAGATCTAGCGTTGATGCTAACAACATTAGCTAAATAGCTAACAAACGAAATACAACGTATAGCATAGCTAGCTACAACATAGAATAACGTTAATACAATTACATGCATCATTGTTTACAATGAACGGGTGGGGCTAATCAAAGGACTGGACACGGGGACAAGTTAGACATGAATTAATTTATTATAACAGGTAGTTTCGAGTCGTGCCTACGCACCACAGGGCTACTATTCTATTATATACGGCTTTGGCACTTCCTCCTCATCGTTGATTGCCTGTAGTAGCTGCATCTAACGTTAGTAGCTAACGTTAAAACTAACCTAAAGTTAGTTGTTCACCAACAATCTCAACATTTGTTTTATCATTAGCTCAAAAACACAGAACCGGACGAGACAAGTTGTCCGCTCAATACGTTCTGCTAGGATAATAACAACAATACTTCCGCTCCGGACCGGTGGGTGGGTTTCAAAATAAAAGTCTAAAACACCGGAAAAGATGTTTATTTTGTACAGCGTTTTCCTCCACGAGTACTCGAGTACATCATGTGATCAATCGATCTGGATTATTTTTGCCCATCCCTAGTTTATCCTGTGCTGAAGTCTCCATTCCAATAGAGATAGTATATATTTTGGTGTTTATTTGATTATTGTTTCACTGCCTTTTTATTTATTACGTTTCCACAGTTTTTTCCTCATACTTTATTAACATTTTGTACATGGTACCGCAAGGTACATTAATAATAAATGTACATGTTAAAAGGATGATACAAAAAGCCAGACAGAGGGCTTGTTTCCAGTTTCAGTTTGTTTTATAATAAACAATCAAACTGAGCATTATTTTATTTAAAATATCTTCCAATGTTAAATAAAGGTTTATTGCACTTTGAAACGGTTTCCTTGCATTATTATGCTATTATTATATTAGTAAAAAATAAATAAAAAGGTTAATTGAAAACTTTTGGGAAATACATTTCTCAAAAAAAAAATCTCTCAAAACCGCAATAATATCGCTTATCGCAATATTTTCTGGGACAATTAATCGCCCAGCAAAATGTGTTATCGTGACAGGCCTAGCGACATCCTTTACTAGGCTCACCCACCAACAGTGCAGGTGCTGAACTGCTGATCCGAATGTATAGGTAAAAACCATATTATGCGTTTTCATCAATAAAAAAATGGCCAAAGAAAATTCTGCTCGCGCGCTTACGCACGCTCGCATTCACTGGGGGCCTACAAATAAATTCTTTCATGGGGCCCAGAATCTGGAGCTACACCCCTGTGTGTATGTAGGCTAGGCCTGTTTGCCCCCCACCCCCCTGATGTTTGAGAGTTAAGAGTGGACAATAAGTGCTAATAAGATGCTGTGATTTGCTGTTGTTGCACAGACATGAAGCACTTTTTCATAAGCTCAGCTGCACTATAAATGTGTTTTTTTGTTCAAGTGTTGATGTTAGAATGTTCAGATGCACATCATGCACTTGTTTGTTTTTTATTTTATTTTTATATTGAAATGTTGAAGAGGAGATGTTGCAGTTGTTGCACAGTCATAAATGAAGCACTTTCTGCAGGAGATGTTGCAGATGTGGCACATAAATGAAGCACTTTTTTTGAAAAGTATACTACTTTTGCAATGTAGTTAAATAAAAGTTGTGAAAATGTGGTTGCGTGTTGTGTCAAGTGTACATATATTCATAGCACGGGGAGGCGCCGTGGCAGTCCGGCCCCTGGCCCCTTGGGTTTCTGACAATGTGGCCCCCTGAACAATTTAGTTGAATAGCCCTGTTCTAGAGTCTGGTAAGTGGTAACCCTTCTTCTAGAGTCTGGTAACTCTTCTTTTAGAGTCTGGTAACCCTTCTAGACTGGTAACTCTTCTTCTAGCGTCTGGTAACCCTTATAGAGTCTGGTAACCCTCCTTCTAGAGTCTGGTAACTCTTCTAGAGTCTGGTAACCCTTCTTCTAGAGTCTGGTAACTCTTCTTCTAGAGTCTGGTAACTAGGGCTGTCTTAAATACTTCGAAGCTTCATTCGATGGCACAAGCTTCGAACATTAAAATAAAATCGAAGTTTAAAATTATTATTATTATTTTTTTTAATATATATTTTTTTGCCTCAAATCTTGTGCCTCCATTCCAATGAAACGAAAGTAAGCGGCGCCTTCCCGCCTCCATTCCAATGAAACGAAAGTAAGCGGCGCCTCGACTCCACCTCTCTACAACAAGCACGTGGAGATTATCTGTGTTGAAAACAACAAGGACATGTGCAGTAGACATATCGATGAAGAAGCAATGCCGTTTGTTATTTAAGACTATGTCGGACAGATTTGTGTTCATTGTGCTGCTTTTTTAAAGTGTCCCGACCCATATAAAAATATGTCTTAATAAAACGTGCTTAATTAAGTCGAATTCTGCCTTTGTCTCTATCAACTACATATAAATATTTATATAATTGTTTGCTTGATAGACGAAGGTTGCAACATAATTATTTAATGTCATGTCGTTGCCCCACTGCACCCAGGCAGGGCAGCCGAGTGAAACCTTGTTGGCTGCGTCACAGTCACGAAAGGGGCTACTTAATTAATCCAATCCACTTTATTTATAGAGCACATTTAAAAACAACAAATCCCACAACATAAGATACATTTATTTTTATTTTTTGAAGCTTCGAATTAGAGTCTGGTAACCCTTCTAGAGTCTGATAACCCTTCTAGTTGGTGATAATTTAAGACAAGAATGTACATATTATGACATGCATTATACTATCACCAATGCGGTAGGATTTCACATTGATTGATCTCGCTATATAATGATGTGTATCTGTCGTCATGAACCTGGCACCCTGAGGATTTTCAGAAAATATTCCACGGGTGGAAGAGGTTAAGCACTCGCAAATCTCCCAGTCCTCCCATTGATTAAAGCGGTGGCGCTCTAGCGCCCTCTCGCGCACTTAAGCGTGGCGGTCAATGAGTTAACAGGGAGAGAGAAACAGTGTTTTAGCCAGTCAGTGCATGGGAGGACAGAATTCCACCGAACGAGTGCCTCAACAATACTAAATAAACACAACGCAGAGCAGGCTGATACCAATCAACAAAAGGCTGAAAACACGATTATCTAACAATGCTGACCTCTCGTATATAGAAATAACGTACGTGTGGGGGACTGTGTAACGAGGATGGATACGAGGAAAGACGCGTTTCCTTGTGTACGTTGACTGTAAATGCAACCTTGTTCACCTCAGGGCTCCAGAGATCCTAATGAGGAGTGGCCATAACCGTGCGGTGGACTGGTGGAGCCTGGGAGCTCTCACATACGACATGCTGACGGGAGCAGTGAGTATACTACTGTCCCTATTATTCACCTGTTGCGACCTCGACGCTCTTTGCATTTCCCATGTGCGTGTGACACTGTATCTAGGAAGGTTCAAGGTCAAGTCGAGTCAAGAGTTTTAATTGTCACGGCATACAGGTATACAATGAAATGCGGGTGGTCTTGCCCGCAACGATGTGCAATACAGTGGTACAACATATAATAGAATCAAAAAATGAAAAAACAACATTGTGCAGTAAACAGGTAACAGGTAACATGGAGTGACATCTCTGTATCTGTACATAGTTATTTACAGAGCATATGGGACATGCTAGTTAGCTTTGGTAGTGCAATACACTGTTCCTGTTATTCTAATTCAAAGTGTCCTTTCCTTTGGCCATAAGTGTGTGTGTGTGCGACATGAGTGTGTGCCCGCTCATGTTAAAGTGTTAAGTGGCTGCTCGTGTGTGAGCGTGCACAGCGTGCGTGTCGTGTGTGTGTTCATGTGTGCTTGTGTGTGGATAGTTCAATGTTCTGAGCACTCAATGTTCATTGTTCATGGCTCTGATGGCCTGGGGGAAGAAGCTGAGCCTAAGCCGCTCTGTCCTAGTAGCTGGGGTTCGCAGGCGTCTGCCTGACCTCAGCAGCTGAAACAGGCTGTTATTGGGGTGGTGAGGGTCTTTCATTATCCTGCAGGCTCTGGATTTGCACCTCTTGTTGTATAGAACCTGCAGGGGGGGTAGTGCAATACCCGTGGTACGCTCGGCTGAGCGCACCACTCTCTGTAGGGCCTTCTTGTCCTGTGCCGTGCTGTTTCCATACCAGGCAGTGATGTTTCCGGTCAGGATGCTCTCTACAGCTCCTGAGTAGAAGGACTGGAGTATCTTCCCCGATACTCTGAACTTCCTTAACTGTCTCGGGTGGTAGAGGCGCTGTTTCGCCTTCTTTACTACTGTGTCTATGTGTGTTGACCATGTCAGGTCCTCTGAGATGTGGACCCCCAGGTACTTAAAGCTGCTCACCCTGTCCACGTTGAGTGAAAAACATCAAGCTACTTGTTATCTTTGTCACAAGGAGAGACTATTTTTGTCTGTATAGATATGTTTAATTTCATTTCATACCTTTTATTTATACTCGAAAGGCAACTTAGGTTTTCCCTTATTTACAGTTACGCCAAGTTTATGTACAGAAATAAGCAATCATAAATACAGCATAGAGATCACAGCATATGAAATCACAACAATAAGACAACAAGACGCGGGTAGAAAAAAGCAAGGATAACAAACACGTACAACTTGATCAATAATGATTAGTGATCGAGATCTTAAATTCTGCAACAGAGGGGAGAATCAACACTTTTAGGGGTTGTTGGAGTTCATTCCATGAGCTAGAGCAGCGGTTCTCAAACTACTGGCAACATATTTTGGCAAAATATGCCTAGTTTTATAAATGTGTATTGATAACATAGTGCTGTAATACAATTTTCTAATAAATATGCATGATCAAGTTCAATGTGTGCTTTTATTTTTATATTCCTTAATTCCACGTTGAAATTACGCGATACATTAACTCATTGCCCGCCAAAAACTAGTATTCTCATGTTTCGTCACCAACCGCCCAAAATGAGTTTTCTCGTTTTTAGATCCTTTGATCTATTTACTTTGATCCCCATTCTAAGCACTCACTCGGAGCTGCCTGTGTCTCCCTGGCACCGCTGCCTACGTTAAAATTGCAATGACGATCGAATCCCGCAAGGTGGCAGTATCGCCTACCTTTTGAACTGGGGATATCAGTTGTCTTTCAGTACTGAGGTACCTCCGGCTGCTTCCCCCTCAAAGTGAATCAGGACATAGCAATCGGTCGGAGATTTGATGCCTCAAACCTATTGTTTCCCTTATGATAGCCATGCCCAATATACACGAGTAATTGCGATTGCGATGGGACGACTGGGATTTATTAATTTTGGAGTACCTTCTGATTAAGGTAAAGTCTATTTTACCTGCTGGTATTTTTTTAACCTAAAACATGCTTCTGTATCGATCAGTGTTGTATTTTACCGAACCTAAAACATGCTTTTGGTAACGATCGCATCTTCGAGGTAAAACGACCCCCCCCCCCCCCCCCTTGATGATTTTGTGAAGAAACATACATATACGGTATATACCTTTTTGATTTGGAAATATTTGGAGTTTCAGGCGAGCAACCCGAACTATTTGGGCGTATGCATATAACACGTCATATCTCGCAATCTAGACAAAAATACTGGATTATTTTGGAAAGGGGCAATGTTTAGCATGGAATAGCGCACAAAAGTATGTAGAAATTAACTGGTTAGTCAGTGTTGGACTATAAACAATGCCTGTCAAATGAGCCATACTATTGTCTCCATAGCTTTAATACAGAACACACGATGGGTCCGGAAACATCGCGGAAATGGTCACTAACGCTGGCGCCATTGAGTAGAGATGGGAAAACAGCGTGGCAGTCAATGAGTTAAGTGTGGGGTCGCCAAATAAAATGGGGTCGTGGTATTAAAAATTTGAGAACCCATGAGCTAGAGTAGGGCTGGGCGATTAATCGATATTATCGATTAATTCGAATGAATGATTTAGGACGATTTTCAAAAAAAAATAAAAAGATTTTTAAGAGTCACCTTTTATTTAACAAAAAGTGATGTTTGGTGAAAGTTAGATTTGCACTTTATTAATCCCAATAGGGAAATTCATTCTTGTTTGATGATCAAGAGGCACCTTTTATATTATATTATATATATATATATATTATTATTATATATATTTTTTTTAAGTGAAGTTTGGTGAAAAAGCAAGTTATTGCACTATTAATCCCAATAGGGACATTCATCTTTGTTTGATCAAGAGTAACCTTTTATATTATATTATATATATATATATATATTATTATTATATATATATTTTTTAAGTGAAGATTGGTGAAAGTTAGGTTTGCACTTAAATCCCAATAGGGACATTCATCTTGGTTTTGTCAAATAAAAACAAAGGTTATTTGAATGATTTCCTTGGCGTTTCTAGTTTTCAAGAGAAAAAAATCGATTAATATGGTCAATCGGATTTAAAAAATAATAATCAGGGATTACATTTTTAGGCCATATCGCCCAATCCTAAGCTAGAGGCATCATAATAAAATGCAGATTCACATTTTTTCCAAGCAAACTCAGGGGACCTCAAGGACCAGCCAATCACTAGAACAGGTTCCATGGGTTCCAACATTCCATTCCAATAATGATGTGATATAAGGAGGTAGCTTACCAGCACCATATATTATTTATTCAGTTTGCGAATATCCACACTAGCTAGCATCCTTGCCACAAAGTGTACTGACCATAAATAAAACTACAACCGCGAAGGTGGGTGGGACTAAATAAGGTGAATAGTGACAGTTAAAGGTATAATGTGTAATACGGTCGAACTGCGACCCCCAGGCAAAAGAGCTTGGTATAGCACTTTGTGGGCCTGTCCCCGACTAAGGATTTGTAGTCGACTATCATTATCATTCCATTTGGGCTGTGGGAGGTGCTTAATGTCTGAAGGAGTCGACTGAAGGCTTGTCCTCTGCGAAAGCATGCAATTGGTCCACTGATGGATACATCTTGATATGTGTCTAGTCTAGTGTGTTCATTAGACAGGTGAAATCCTCTTTCAGTGCCTCTGTTCCCGTTTTCTTAGGCAGTTAGCCTCTCTGGTATGTGCGCCATTAGTGTTAGCCACGCTTCTAGGCGTTTTTTTTTTTTTTTGCATTTGACTAAGAGGTTGGCAGTAGATTACGGCTCCTTTCGATCGATTAGTCGACTAATCGGGGTCAGTCCTAGCACTTTGTTTACTTTTTTATTTTGGTCTGACGTGGGGTGGAATTCAGTAACTTATTATACTGTGAATTTCTTCTAGATCTCTCTTGGTAGTGCCTGAGGTGTGGCCAACAGTAGCAACCCCTCCCCCCATCCTCACCTCACTTTGTGCCATGTTTTGTCCACAGCCACCGTTCACTGGTGAAAACCGAAAGAAGACTATTGACAAAATCCTAAAGTGCAAACTCAACCTTCCACCTTACCTCACGCAAGAAGCCAGGGACCTTCTCAAAAAGGTAAGCAATAGATGATTGACCTGTTTCGAGCCCTGCCCTCTTTTCTTGATCCTCTACTCACAACTGTTGTTTCCCTCGGATAAACAAAGTCCGAAATAGAAATGTTTTTAAATATCCAAATAGTTTGGGCCAGACCTGAATTGGACTGTGTGCTTGTTGACCTAATTCGAATAGAATGTTGGAGCCAGCTGTGTTTGTTAACAGACTCAGTTACAAGATAAATAGCCAATCTAAGCGATCAAACACAATAAAAAATATAGCCGCAAACGGAAAAGAACGGGTTTAAAGCCAATATTGATCATTAGGATCGCAAAATAGTGCCCCCTAGTGGTAAATTTGAATGTAATTTTTAGGGTATGTTTCGAGTAGTTATCTGGACATATCCTGCATATTTGGTGATGATTGACCTAACGGCTGTTGACTTGCATAAAAAAAAATGTATCCACTTTTTCTCTTTTTTCAAAATGTTCTCCCATCCCAATTTTAGCCGTGCCAATTCTCCCCTCCCCTGTCTTGATCGTTGCTCGCATGTGCCCCCCACTGGCCGGTTGTAGGGAGGATAGAAGCCCATCGCATGTCCCCTCCGATACATGTGTAGGCAGTGTGGGATATTGTGGATATCCTGAAGAACTTTCTCAGTCAACCGAGATCCAGTTAATAACGAGGTTTATTAGCCAGACAGATAGAAATATACACATAGTATTTAGAGAGAATGGCTGAGGCTTCCGCCCAGGTGACCAGCTGAAATGACCCAGGTAAAGAAGAGTGAATCTTGTGAGGAGGGGATTATATAGTGTGAAGGGGGAGGGAGGGGCCCCATTTGATAGGTCAAATGGGTGGGGGGGGAACACAGGATAGGGGGGGGGGGGGGGGGGTGTCTTTACATGAGAGTTGGGGGTCAATATATTATTCCACAGCAGCCAGACGCATCTTTTCACCTGCCAGCGCGGACTCTCATTTGGCGAGGAGTAACGTATAGGAGGCGCCTGCACAGCGAGGGTAGGATCTGGAGGGAGGTAGTGTGACCTTCCACACGTTACACTCTCCCGGTGAGAATCTGCGCTGCCAGGCTGGCTGCCGGCTGGCTGCACATGCGTCGGAGGAAAGCATGTGACAGTCTCCGGCCTCCCGGACCAACAGTAGGGGGGAGTGCGCAACAACCAGGAAGGGGGTTGGGAATTGGCATAACGACTAACCGGAAAAAGGAGGGGGGAAGAAGATAATAAATTTTTTTTTAAAAATAGGCCGTTCCGTGCCAGCGCTTTAGTCAATGGGAGGACGGGAACATTTGCGAACTCCAACATTTTGGGAAATTAGCTTATTTGCCATCTACCCTGGAGTTAGACAAGAATATACATATCCGCGATAATAGCTCTTTAGTGGAATACACAAAACAGTAAAACACGTTGTAATTTTTCGGCTGATTTATGAATCGTTTTCAAATAAACGCTAGATTATCGATAGTATTTGTGTCCTTATGCACGCTAGAGAAGCGGGCTGAAAAATCTATTATCCATGACCTGGTCAGCGCTAACGTCACGCACGCACGCAATTCCTGATCGCCATTCCAAATATCGATCGCGTTTATTGATCCAACGTTATAGTCCGAAACACATGGTCCTCGGTCAATCTGGTAACACGATACTGCATGCCCGAGAAGCAAGACCCGGACCGGAGTTATTTTTTCGATGCACATTCCCAGTCAATCCAATCCAATGATGTGCAATACCATCCAGTAGACGATAGGTGGCGGTATTTGCCCTTTTGGGAGCTCAGACCCATTCCCAATGATAACATCAGGTTGGATGGATGAAAATGAATGGATATCGCTAATAAAAGAAATAACGATTAAAACCCGAGTTTTCTCGGGTCTTGGCACGTAAAGCATGGCGAGTTAACCCGACTAATCTCGTGGTTGGCACTGAATGAGTTAAGTCGCGACCCAAATTTTTTAACCACTATGATATGAATTTCTTTCCCCCCAGTAATACAGAATATTTCACGCACTGTTAAAAACATGAAATAAACACAAAAAAGTGCAACAAAAGTGCAACTAGGGCTAAAAACCCAATGAAATAAAATAATAGTAAATAATATGCTTCTTAGCTTAAAGGAAAACTCCAACATTTTGGGAAATTAGCTTATTTAACACTTTAATCGCCGGGGTTAAATTCATAATTTACCATCCCTCGCCAGCCCTATTTAACATGGAGAAGTTCCCCTTCTTTGCAGGGCTATAACTTTTTAAATTCTATTGCTAAATTGCCATTATTATGGCCCATTCAATGTCCTATATGTATTGTTCAGGGTGTAGCAACGTTAAACTTTTTCATTCACATATTCATACTAAAATATGGTCTAAAGTATAAGTATGTTTTTATCGTTTTCTGCAGCTTTCTTCAGAACGTGATTTATAGCCCTAAATGCATTATATTGATGATCAAATACAGTTTGGTAGGAATCTGTGCGAGATAAAAAATTTCAACTGGACGTGGTTCTAGAAGTTTCTACGTATCATCTGATGATGACCGGATGGGCGGGGGATCGTTTATAATTCTGTGGGCAGCGTTAGATGATTCATCCAGAGTGGGTCATATGTTCATCAGATCAGTTAGTATAGAAGACGTTAGAAAATAACGTTGAAACTCACGTGGCTTCCTCGTGCCGCTGGCAGATGAGCGTGGAACAGAATTTTTTCTATTATGGGATGGAGAAATGCCCGATCCATTTCCAGGTTGTATAATAGTATATACGTCCAAATCATGTTGTTTTTTCGAGTTATTTGCACCGATCGATGTTCACTGTATCAAGACGGAGTCTCTCTAACGATAGCGAGTGGCCGGACCACATATGGATGAGCACTTCCGGGTCAAAGGCTCATTTCCGGTTGGCGATCTGCCACCAGGTGGCGCTCTTGAACCGCTAGAGAGTTGAGTGGAGCATTGCAGTGTGTCTCAGGGCTCCAGAAAGGAAATATGATTTCGATGACAGATTTTTGAAATATTGACATCAAAGACGAGTTACGGCGTCTTCGGCAGAATGAGCATGGCTAGGAATGACGTGTAAACTCATTCCCGGCGATCATAGTGTTAACATCTTCCCTGGAGTTAGACAAGAAGGTACATACCTTTTTTGTCTCTCTGCATGCATTAGGCTTAGGGAACGCCCGCACCGTTAGCGTAGCTTAGCTTCATCACTGGAAGTGGGTCAGACTTTTACCCTGAAGTTCCCTACAGTCACGAAATACACTCCAAATACAACTCCAAAACGTTCCTGTAAACATGTTGTGACCTGTGTATTTACCACGTGGAGAAATAAAAAATAATTGAATTCGACATTTACGTGTTCTAAGCAAATATACTCGATTTTTTTTTTGCCTAACCACTCCTCTCTGGGCTCAGTGATTTCACGCAACGCAGTGCTACTTTCGAACACTAATGCCAGTGTTTGTTTACATTTTCATTTCATTCAAAGGATCCGAACCGATTGAAGTTTATGGATACCATGACTGTGGTAAGTTTTAAGGGGCTAGCGTTACACAATAAATTAGTTATAATAATACCACGAGTGTGGATTCACTCGCCCAAACCCTGTAGCCGTGCATCGCAGTCACGGAAGGGGCAGTCACGGAAGGGGGTGAAATCACTGAGCCCAGAGAGGAGTGGTTCGGCAAAAAATAGTTCTGAGTATATTTGCTTAGAAAGTGTAAATGTCGAATTAAATTATTTTTTATTTCTCCACGTGGTAAATACACAGGTCACAACATGTTTACAGGAACGTTTTGGAGTTGTATTTGGAGTGTATTTCGTGACTGTAGGGGACTGTAGGGAACTTCAGGGTAAAGGTCTGACCCACTTCCAGTGATGAAGCTAAGCTACGCTACGCTAATGGTACGGGCGTTCCCTAAGCCTAATGCATGCAGAGAGACAAAGGTATGCATCTTCTTGTCTAACTCCAGGGAAGATGTTAAATAAGCTAATTTCCCAAAATGTTTGAGTTTTCCTTTAACAACTGGCTAAACTGTTGATTGATTGAATTTATTTGATAATTCATAAAATATACATATAAAACTGCCCAGCAGGAATACATACATTTAAAAAAATCATCAAGGTTAAAAACACAAAGCCAAAAGGCTTATTTCCATTGTGGACCTCTGGGGGTAGGGGGTGGGGTTGGGGTATAGTGGGTAGTTGGCTGGCAGAAACAGTATAGCTACTTTGAAGCCCAAATACAAAAACAAACTACACAATTGCACTACATTAACACATTCAGTGCCAAAAACGACTTAAGTCGTTTCTGGGTCGTTTTTCCTTTTTTTTCTCGATATTTTATATTATTATCCATCCAGGGAGCCTGTTGTTACCATAGGGAATGAGTCTGAGGTCGCCAAAGTGCAATACCGGCCGCATCCAGCTAGACGGCGGTATCGAGCACCCTTTGAAACCTTGTTCATCGATCTAATGTTTCCGGGTCGGTTTATTTTTTTTGTTCAAGCTGAGCGGTTATAACGGTCGGATTGAGAAGAATCAAATGCTCCCGATGCATGATGTGTAGTGGATTATGTTGGCGACACGATGGACATCAATACTTGGAATCGCGATCAGATGATTGGAATATTCTTTTTGGGGTACATCCTAGTCAAGGTAAGGGCTATATGATATCAATCTTGCATTGATCCAAGAATGTCTTCACCTCGATCCGAAAGTGTGTGTGTAATGTTAGTCCACAACGTGTGCTAACAGTGTATTGCACTATCGCAGGACCTTAGCATGTCTACCATGCTTTTTGTAAACTTATGTACATATACCGGCTATGTCTTATTACTTGTATTATTGCACAAATGTCTTATTCTCATCCTATTCTTATTACTGTATTATTGCACAATCGCTGCAGGCATGACCCCCCGCATTTCACTGTATACTTGTATGCCGTGACAAATAAAACTCTTGACTTGACTGACTTGACTTGATGCTGTTGGTGGCGATCAAAGCATCAAAAAACGACCCCTCCCTCCCTTTCATGCATTCATGATGAAACATAATACATAACATAACATAATTATATAAATGTGGTCTGTGTCGTAATTATCATATTGACTCATCAGTCTAGTCTCGAGTTCACAAGATATTCCCTCACTCCACTAAGCTGTTCTGATTTGACTCGCAATGCGACGTAGCAAGTGATCTGCATAACTAACGCCCCCTCTATGGTTGTAGTGCATAGTGTAACCTGACACTTCCTCAAACAGGTTTTGACAGAGGCAGAGAACGAGCGAGAGAGAGATAGAGGGAGAGAGGGACCGGCGGGACCGTGCAGAAGTGTGTAAAAATTTGTGTGTGCGCCATCTCTCTCCCTCGTCGGAGCATTTACACACAAACTTGTTGTCGCCATTAACCCATTCTCCGCCATTGACGGATTAAGACGTCATTCCTCGCTATGCTTAATCTGCCAATGACGGATTACGCCGTCATCAAGATCAATATTTCAAATTTTTGTCATGGTATTCACATTTCACCCACGGAGTCATGACTGGTGCTGTAGATCTCCACTCAACTCTCCAGCGCTTCAATACCGCCACCTGGTGGCCGATCGGCGAGTTGCCAAACCAGAAGTGGGGCCGGAAGTGCTTGGTGTCACCCCTATTCCGTCCGCCACTCGCTATCGCTCGCGGGACTCCATCTGGACACACTGGATAATCGATCCGTTGCCATAACTCGATAAACAACATTATTTGGACGTATATAGTATTATACAACCTGGAAATGGAGCGCATAGATCAACATCCTATAATAGCGATCTTTTTGCTCCAGTATCCCCCATCGCTACGAGGAAGCTGCGGTGAGTTTCAGCGTTTTTGATTATTATTATCCATACAAACTGCTATGATCAATATATCACCCATACTACATGATTCATTTAACGTCGGTCATTGCATTATAAACGACCCCCCCCCCCCCCCCCCCCCCTCCGGTCAACCGCGCATGATGAGTCATAAAGTCTGGGACCTTGTACAGTTGACATTTTTTATCTGGCGTCAATCGGTATCAAATTGCATTTGATGATGTAATATATGCATTTATGGCTATAACTCACGTTCTATGAAATACTGCAGAAAACGATAAAAACATATGTATACTCTAAACCGTATTTTTGTATGAATGTGTGAATGAAAAAGTTAAACTTTCCTACATCCTGAACGATAGCTAATCGATGTTGAATGGGCCATAGTAATTTCAATTTAGCAATACAATTTAAAAAGTTATAGCCCTGCAAAGTAGGTAAACATCTCCATAGACAAATAGAGCTGGCAGAGGATGGTATAAGAAGGGTATATCAAGAAGGGCCTGGCGAAGAATGGGTTAATCCTTCCTGTGACACCAGACCGACGTAGTCTTGTAAACTCCTCTTTTCCTTCAGCTGCTGAAACGGAACGCCTCGTTGCGACTCGGGGCAGGACCAGGGGACGCCTCAGAAGTACAGGTAATATTTGGTCATGTACCTCTGTGTGCCCTGATGACATTTTTAAAAGTAACCTTCCCAACCCCCAAAGTTATATATATATTTTAAGGGATATGTGCATCTGTGCACTTTTTTAAAGATCACATTTTCCAGTCATGGACAATTTGGAAATAAATTAAGTTGTATTGCATAGAAAGGTTAATTTCTCAAATTTCACCAGAAATGGACATTTAGAATTAAAAAATATATATATATTATAATAATATACCAGGGATGTCCCGATAAAAATGTTCTGCTACCAATCAGAGTAATTTATTATTGAATATCTGCCAATACTGAGTCCCGATCAGATATTTGTATTTTCCTAGATAATAATATAGTAGCACAGTGCACACTTCAAGTACATTTAAGCTAGTAAAACCATTTCAATATAGGTAAGATATACTTGGTCATTGAACAGTTCTGCTTAAAGAAAAAAATTGCCTACATCACAGCTTTCCCTTAACACATTGGTTGCCAGCCGGATATGACGATTTATCGCTTGGATGCCAGCATATTAATCAATGGGAGGACGAGCACATTTGCGAGCGATTAAACTATATCTTAAATTATGGCCATGTGTCTAATACACCCGTCGCTTATCAATGACTTGCTTGCAGTCAACATGTACGAAACGGATTGTTTTTTCATCAGTACATTTCCGTTTTATACCGTTTTGAATAAGAGTATAGTTTTCAATACACAAAACACGTTGTCATTTTCCGGCTGATTTATGAATCGTTTTCAAATAAACGCTAGTTTATTGAGAGTATTTGTATTCTTATGCACGATACAAAAGCGGGCTGAAAAATTATTTATTCGTGCCCCGCTCAGCGCCTAACGCCACACACACACACACACACGTTGTGAACGCTGTGAAAAACAACTCTGATTAACTCAAAACTGGTAACATGGATTGTCAGATGTTCTGCAAAAAGATGAATCCAATTCCTGATCGCCATTCCAAATATTGATCGCGTTTATTGATCCAACATTATAGTCCGAAACGCTTAATCGAAAGCTGCTCCGAGCCTCGCCAGTGAATCTGGTAACAGACACTGCTTGCCAGAGATGGGGAAACCCTGGACTGGAGTTTTTCTCTGATGCACTTTTTCACTCAATCCAATCCAATGATGTGCATTACCATCCGGGAGACGATAGGGGGCGGTATTTGCCCTTTTCGAGCTCAGAGCCATTCCCAATGATAACGTCAGGCTGGACGGATGAAAAATGAATGGATATCGCTAATAAAAGAAATAACGATTAAATAACGAGAAATCTCATTATTGGCAACCAACGCATGGCGGCCAATAACGAGAAATCTCGTTGTTCGCAACCAATGTGTTAATGGTTTTAATATATATTTTTTTATATAAAAAGGATCTGCATTTGATTGGATTAGGGTTAATATACCTGATACCAATATTCGTGATACCTGATACCAATCAATACCGATCAATTCAAATATATCGGGACATGCCTAATACACACACACACACACATATATATACATACATACATGAATATCAGATTTTGGTGGAGCATTCCTCAGAACCCCTTGTACTAATATCCTCCTCAAATTGGTTGATTATGTCCTGGAAATTGAGATCCATTTGTAAAAGTGTGGGACCCATGCTGCTGTCACGTTGTCTCCAGGCTCACCCGTTCTTCAGGCACATGAACTGGGACGACCTCCTCGCCCGCACAGTGGAGCCTCCCTTCAAGCCTTTCCTGGTGAGTTGATCCCCAGCAGCATCATAACAACATACAGTATTTAACTAATATAACAGTACAGTTTAACAAGTGGTTATAGGGAGCAATGGGCTCTATAACCTTTCATTTTAGTTCCTGTACACAGGGTTCGCACAAGGTCCTTGAAGTGCTTAAAGTGCTTGATTTTTTACCAAAAAAAGTCAAGACCTGGAATTCCTTGAAAACAGCTAAAAAAAGGTCCTTGAAATTCAAATCAACCATTCGCATTGAAAGTTTTGTTCATCCATGATAAAAAAATTCTGAATCAAGAGAGAATTGTTTTTTATTAAAGTTTGTCGGAAAAATTGGTTTTAAGCCTATTTCTATAAAACGGCATTTAAAAGTGAATTGTATCCGTTTAAATGCCATATTAAAATGAAAAATAGTGCTTGGTAAAGTACTTGAAAGTCCTTGAATTTCATTTAGCAATGTCTGTGGGAACCCTGTGTACAGGAATTATTCAGTTTTGTGGAGATCATCTGTTGTTCTGTCCACTTTGCTAACAGGCCTGATTCTATTTTGGCAGCAATCAGCTGATGACTTCAGCCAGTTTGACTCCAAATTCACCAGCCAGACCCCGGTGGACAGCCCTGACGACTCCACACTCAGTGAGAGTGCCAATCAAGTCTTCCTGGTGGGTACCCCAGCTGGGGAGTTAGGCTGCATTCACTTGAGATCTGGGAAAAACTAAAAGTTTTCCCTTCATTTCACTACTTCGTACTGTGCTTTGGCTCCGGCAGCGCTTACCGGATGGTAACCATAATAACGCAATCCCTCCCCACGCTGAGGTCGCCAATCATGTAAGCTGGCGATCAGAGCGGAGGACGATTGATTTGGGGGGGGTTAAAGCTCACAGCACGACGTCACACAAATAGCGCATGTTCTGTAGCACAGAAACTCAGATACTGTTTCCACCACATCTTGATAGTTCTGTGCAACAACTCGCTAATATTTAACAGCTTGAGTGCCAGCAGGGGGCGCAGGATTTAGCGCTTGAGTGCCAGCACTCTATTCAATGAGAGGGCGAGCACATTTGCAAATGCATAAACTATATCATAAATGATGGCTATGTGTCTAATACGCCCGTCGCTTATCAATGACTTGCTTGCAGTCAACATCGTCGAAACAGATTGTTTTTTTATCAGTACATTTCCGTTTTATACAATTTTGAAAAACGCTAGTTTTTCGAAATTTCCAGAAAAGAAAAGTGATTCTGCAGGAATCGCCCTTTAATGGAATACACAAAAAACGTTGTAATTTTTCGGCCTATTTATGAATAGTTTTCAAATAAACGCTAGATTATCGATAGTATATGTGTACTTATGCACGCTAGTGAAGCGGGCTGAAAAATCGATTCTCTTATTTCCTGATCAGCGCTAACGTCATACACGCACACACACACATGTTGATATATCTGTGAAAAAATATATCTGTGATTATCCCAAGACTGGTAAAATAGATTCCTTACCTCAGATCAGATGTTCTCCAAAAAGATTATTCCAATTCCTGATCGCCATTCCAAATATCGACCGTGTTTATTGATCCAACGCTGGGTGCTTGAAACACATATTCCACACTGTTATGAGGGACCACAAAGACTGCAATCGGCTCGGATTACACGCCTGACAAGTAAAATGTGGATTCCGGATTTTCTTTTCCCCATGCGTTTTCATTCAGTCCAATCCAAAGGGTGCATTACCATCCGGGAGACGATAGGGGCGGTATTTTCCCTGTTCGAGCTCAGAGAGAGTCCCAGTGGTAACGTGAGGCTAGATTGATGAAAAATGAATGTAAATCGCTAATTAACACTATGATCGCCGCGGACGAGTTTTCACGTCATTCCGAGCCCTGCTCATTCTGCCGAAAACACCGTAACTCGTCTTTGATGTCACTATTTCAAAAATCTGTCATCGAAATCATATTTCCTTTCCGGAGCCCTGAGACACACTGCTGATCTCCTCAACTCTCTAGCGGTTCAAGAGCGCCATCTGGTGGCCGATCGGCAGATCGCCAGCCGGAAATTTACCTTTGAACCGGTAGTGCTCATCCATATGTGGTCCGGCCACTCGCTATCGTTAGAGAGACTCCGTATTGACACAGTGAACATCGATCGGTGCAAATAACTCGAAAAAACAACATGATTTGGACGTATATACTATTATACAACCTGGAAATGGATCAGGCATTTCTCCATCCCATAATAGAAAAAATTCTGTTCCACACTCATCTGCCAGCGGCGCGAGGAAGCCACGGTAAGATTCAGCGTTATTTTCTAACGTCTTCTATACTAACTGATCTGATGAACATATGACCCACTCTGGATGAATCATCTAACGCTGCCCACGGAATTATAAACGATCCCCCGCCCATCCGGTCATCATCAGATGATGCGTAGAAACTTCTAGAACTACGTCCAGTTGAAATTTTTTATCTCGCACAGATTCCTACCAAACTGTATTTGATCATCAATATAATGCATTTAGGGCTATAAATCACGTTCTGAAGAAAGCTGCAGAAAACGATAAAAACATACTTATACTTTAGACCATATTTTAGTATGAATATGTGAATGAAAAAGTTTAACGTTGCTACACCCTGAACAATACATATAGGACATTGAATGGGCCATAATAATGGCAATTTAGCAATAGAATTTAAAAAGTTATAGCCCTGCAAAGAAGGGGAACTTCTCCATGTTAAATAGGGCTGGCGAGGGATGGTAAATTATGAATTTAACCCATGGCGATTAAAGTGTTAAAGGGGCTATGCATTGCTATTCCTAGCACTATTTGGGCAACTTTACACAATTCCTGTTGGTCTATTGAAGACATTTGTAAGTTTTTTTTCCAAAAAATGCATTGTTTTATATTTCTAATCAAGTACTCAAAACCATAATTTTTCAGCCTCAAGAAATCAGGCTGTTATGGCCTGGCTCCGCCCATAAGCACTTTGAGTGACAGTGCCACACAGTCTGCACTGGTAGAGGGAGGGAGGGAGGGAGGGGGGGAAGAGAGAGAGAGCGAGAGAGGGAGGGGGTGGGAGAGAGAGAGAGAGAGAGAGAGAAAAAAAAGACAGTCCGCCGGCAGCTTTTTTTTTTTTTTTTTTTCTTTCAATCTCCCGTTTGCGTGTGTGGCGCGCTGCAGGTCCCCCCCCCCCCCCCCCCCAAGTGCTCTCTATCTCTCCCTTTCTCTCCCTCTCGAGTATGAGGAAATGTTTTTTTTTTTTTTTCAATCTCCCGTTTGCGTGTGTGGCGCGCTGCAGGTCCCCCCCCCCCCCCCCCCCCCCAAGTGCTCTCTATCTCTCTCCCTCTCGAGTATGAGGAAATGTTTTTTTTCTCTTTCTTTCAATCTCCCGTTTGCGTGTGTGGCATTTGACATTGACATTTATAATACATAGCCCCTTTAAAGAAATAACGATTAAAAAAAAACTAGATTTCTCGTCGTTGGCACTCAACGCATGGCATGAACTAACGAGATTTCGTGTGGCTGGCACTCAAAGTGTTAAGGCTGAGACGATATGCCATTTGGAAGAATCGATAAATCGGGATGAAATTAACGATAAATATTGATTTTTGTATTATTATTTGGCATGTGTAAAAAATAATAATAATAATACAAGTTTAAAATGCTAAAAGTGCTAAAACTATATTAAATATTATAGCTATGGTTGCGGTCTCGACACCCGGAGTCAGCATTGCTTGGGGCTTGGGCTGATCGCTATACTAACCCGTTTGGCTGGGTTAGGGGGAGGGCAAGTCATGGGTGGGAATCTGGCGTTGCTGGTGGTGCTTGCTCAGCGGAGGCAGGACTTGATGAAGGCAGCGTGACCTCCCACGCGTTACACTTCACCAATGAGAGTCCTCACTGCCAGATGAAAAAAGAGTCACTGGCTGTCGCCGCGCGTGTCACTGGCTGTCGCCGCGAGTGTCGGAGGAAGCGTGCGGATGACTTCAGGGTTGCCTTGTACCGACCAGTGGGAGAACATGCGCACAACAACCAGGTAGGGGAGGGGGGGGGGATTGGCACAACGAATAAATTGAGAAGGGGAGAAAACAGAAAAAAATCGGAGAAAGAGGATTAAAAAAATATATATTATAGCTATGGATCTAATAATATAGTCCATTGTCATTGAGTTTCTTCCGGTCAAGATGCAAAACCAGATACTTTTTTCCATCCATACATTTCCGTTTTATACCGTGGTGAATATAAGTATAGTTTTAGAGTAATTCTGTGTAATCCCAGGAAACGCCGGGAAATGGATGGGTGCACTAGATTTAGCTAGAAGCTATCATTTCCATATATAGTCCTATGTACTGTAACGTTACATAGCTATTTAAGTTTATTTCGTTTATAAAGGACAGTGTGTAATGACAATCGTTTGCATTAAACAAATAGATGGGTGCACTAGATTTAGCTAGAAGCTATCATTTCCATCTATAGTCCTATGTACTGTAACGTTACATAGCTATTTAAGTTTATTTCGTTTATAAAGGACAGTGTGTAATAACAATCGTTTGCATTAAACAAATAGATGGGTGCACTAGATTTAGCTAGAAGCTACTGTATCATTTCCATCTATAGTCCTATGTACTGTAACGTTAAATAGCTATTTAATCACAATAGTGTCATGTTTTTGCGGGTCCAGTCCGCGGTACATTGACATAATTTGCAAAACACCTTATCGCCGGAGGCATACAAGTCATTAGGATACTGCTCTGCTCTGAATTTAGGGCTTATTGCGGAATTTCTTAGCTTCTTGACGATGTTAACATCAAAGCAGCCAGACGCTTGGAGACTGCTGTGTTGTGTGTAACACGCAGCGGTCCCCGCCTCCCCGGTCATGTTTGCTTTGCAACAAACATTCCACCCAAAAACGGAATTTCAGTCCAGATTAGGCCAAATTCTGCAATATTCCACGTTTTGCAGTTGATTCCATTTTTATTGGTAAATTCCGTGATTCAGTCCGCGATTCCGTGAACGCGGATTTCATATGGCTCTAGGAGAGTGACGTTGACATCGGCGTCTGATCAAAACAGATTTAATAAATCACGTCTTTCGCTCGTCAGTTAAATAAATAGTAATATACATTTTTATACTATGTTTGATAACGTAATGTTACATTAACACTTTCAGTGCCACCAGGGGGCGCACGACTTAGTGCATGAATGCCACCATCGGCGCTAATGTTAACGTTAATATTGCCTAATCTATGTTTTAAATTATGGCTATGTGTCTAATCTGCCCGTCGCTTATCAAAGAATCATTTTCCAGTCAGTGCTGTCGAGGCAGATTGGTTTTTTATCGCTTCATTTCCGTTTGAGAGCATTTTGAAAAGCACCCGTTTTGAGGTAAAAAACAGCCCATTCTGGGCCATTCTGTGATAATCGTCTTTTACTGGAATATTCCAGAACGTTGATATTTGTCGGCCTATTTATGAATCGTTTTCAAATAAACGCTAGATGATCAATATTATGCGTACACGCACGCACATTCGAGGCGTGCGCTGATAATAGCCGTTTTCATTTCCTCATGGATTTTACAGTGAAACCGCTGGAGCACATATCAGAAAAAAGCTTATATCTTCATCAAAACGAGTCTGATTATCCTAACACTGATAACATAGATTCCTTACCTGACATCAGATGGTATCCAACTGGTATATTCCAATTCCTGATCACCATTCGAAAAAATCGATAAGTGTATAGATCTAACGTGTATACAGTAGATCTCATGCTTGCCGTGGCTCAGAGTCTCCAGAATGAACTCTGGTAACCCCGGCTGCATCAGTGGACTGGAAAATGTGGACTGGAATAATTTTTTCCCCCATCCATTTTCATTGAGTCCATTCCAAAATCCCTGATGTCATCTGGGAGACTATAGGGGGCGCTTTTTTCACATCTGATCGCCGGCGGCCTTTGGGTAGGCTAGGGTAGGCTCGCGTGATGCAATATGATTTCAGATCGCTAAAAAAATAAATAAAAAAAAATTCAGAGAAATCTCGTGAGTGGCTTTCAACGTAACTATTGTAAATCCGAGAAAAGCCGTGAGTGGCAGTCAAAGTGTTAATAATGTCTCCATATATATATATATATATATATATATATATCCAGTGTTGCGATGCTCATATCAACACTGGCTGCAACGAAGCGATAAACTCATCCCAATAGTATGCAACTGCAGAGCCGCAGAGCCAGCGGCGCTCTCATGGTCCGGTCTGGGGACCGCTCAGCAGCGCCCACCCACCCAATGGCTGAATTGCCAATGGCTGAATTGGAGTACTGCACTGTGCGGGCACAACTGTGAGCTCTGCGGCTCCGCAGCTGCACGCCTCTCGCTAATCCAGCACCAAGATGCCGCACTGCCATTCTCATCAGCAAAACACAGGTCGCGAGGGAATCATTCTCACAGGACATTATGACCGGAGATATTTAAATATGTCGGACTTCAACAGAATATATATACCGGTATATAATTAGTAAACTGTTTTGTGCCCCCCTTAACTGATTTTCGAGGGCATTTTGTCAATTTTCACGGGCATTTTGACCCAAGCCCGCGTTCATTTCGAACCCTGTTACACAGTACATTACAGACACACGCTCCGATCGCGGGGAAGGAATTATCGGATCAACGCAAGATTGATAGCATATAGCCCTTACCTTGTCTATGATGTACTGCAAAAAGAATATTCCAATTATCTGATCGCCATTCAAAGTATTGATGTCGGTCGTTTTGCCAAAATAATCCACAAACACATGAACCGGCGGTGCTCGAGTCTCCCCAATCCATGCGTTATAAACGCTTGTCCTGCCCGAGAAGGAAAACCTGGACCGGACTTCTTAGATCGACGTACAGCCTGAGCCAGAGAGATTCCAAGGATGTGCAATAGCGGCCACAAGGCGTTAGGCGGCGGTATTGGATGTTTGCGATCTCAGACCCATTCCCAATGATAACATCAGGCTGGATGAATGAATTATGAAGGGAAATATCGAATAAAAGAAATAACGATGAAAACCCGACTTTTCTCTGGTTTAGCGCCCAACGTTCGGTGAGTTAACCCGACTTATGTCGGGTTTGGCGTCCAATGTGTTAAAAAAATATATATATTTAACGTTAGTTCGTGTGTGTGTCATGTGCACTCACTGTCGTTTTTGCGATGCTGTAGTTGACCCATGACACACAAACTAACGCTAAATAATAGTTTATTTCCTTTTTTACGAAAAGTATTTAAGGTCTCAGCCTTACTAATATTATCCTATTGAACGGATTGTCAATGGTTTACACAACCCCTCTATCTGATTCCTCTCAAGTCCCTCCGGTTCGGGCCATTCGATGGAGGTTACATGAGGCATTATTATTCTGATCAGGCTATTATTCAGATTATCAGTGGAATATTAGGGCCCATGTAAACGCAGCTAACGATGAATTATACCGACAGATTCTGTGACTTGTCTTAGCATTTTATCTTTGGATAACAACAGGGTTCTCTGACTTGTGGATATGAGCTGTAAAGCACAGAGACACTCAGACTCACAGTGCCTGGACTTCATGTTTTCCTTTTAAAGAAAGAAACTGTTCTTACGAGAATAAGTTAATGCCGCACATCTGTTTTTTTGTCCCATTCCTTTCCTGGAAGCTGGACTGCTCCACCACATTACATGATACAATTTAGTCAGGATTTCATTGCTCACCATCAGCTGTGGGTTGATTTTTGGGAAGATGGGTCTTTTTTTTAAAGTTTATTTTTTTTATTTTTTCTCTTTTCCGTTTTTTCAAGGGTTTTACGTATGTGGCCCCTTCCGTGCTTGAAAACGTCAAGGAGAAGTTCTCCTTTGAACCAAAGGTCCGGTCGCCACGGAAGTTTCCAGAAAGTCCAAGAACACCTGTGAGGTAATCTGTTCTGTTTGTTTTTGTCTCCGGTTTCAGGGAATTCTCCTTAACGCCTACACATTGTTCTCATTACCGCCTCATACCTCCATATCCACAGACATCTGACCTAAAGGGACAGTCCACATGTTTTTAAAGAAGCTTCCATATCTACAGACATCTGTCTTAACTCTTATGTGGTGTTAGGGTCTCCAGCGACCCGTTTAAAGGTTATAATATGTAATAACTACCATGTAGTTGATTTTATTAGAACAAGGCTTTATGATATCCTCCACAACACATACATAAGCACAGTAGGGCTGTCCCCGACTAAGGATTTGGATAGTCGACTATGATTGGCCAAAATGTTAATGTCTGAAGGAGTCGACAGAAGGCTGCTTGTCCTCTGCAAAAGCATGCAATTGGTCCACTGATGGATACATTGTGATATTTGTCTAGTCTAGTGTGTTCATTAGATGGGTGAAATCCTCTTTCTGTGCCTGTTTTCTTATTCAGTTAGCCTCTGGTATGCGTGCCATTAGCGTTAGCCACGCTTCTAGGCCTCTTTTCTTTTGGAAAGAATGATAAAAAAAAAATATATATATATATATATATATATATATATATATTTTTTTTTTGTATTCAACTAAGAGGTTGGCAGTCGACTACGGCTCCTTTCGACCGATTAGTCGACTAATCGACTAATAGGGGTCAGCCCTAAAGCACAGCAAAACTATGTTTCACCATTTGGAAAATTCTGAAGGTATTTGCAGAAAAAAAGGTACAACTGTGGTCTTAGGGTCATTCTTGACCCGGCAAGGTAAAACTATACTATAAAAATACTAAATATAAATAAATAAAATAATAATAAATATACTAAACTTTTTTTCAGAAGTTATATTCTAATATTGTTCTATTATAGTCAGAAAACAGTATTATCTATGGGTTTCACATTTAGTATATTATGATTGAACAACCTCATTTTCATCTTAAAAATAAGGGACATGAAGTGTCTCGGGGGCCATAAAATCAAATTACAATGGGATTATATGGTTATGAATGCATATAATGTTAGTTAGGATGTAGTATTAACTATATTGAGTGATACTCCTTTCTTTTTAGTGGTCAGGACTGAGTTAGACCCCGGGTCAACATTGACCCGCTAACAACGGTCAGTGGTGCCAATTCCTAACACAACATGAGGGTTAAAGGGACAGTCCACATGTTTTTAGAGAAGCCTCCATATCCACAGATGCATCTGACTTAAAGGGACAGTCCATGTGTTTTAAGCCTCTATATCAGGGGTCAGCAACCTTTTTGACATGAAGTGCCTGTTTGAAATATAGTTGTAACTAGTGTGCCATATCAACAATATTCCATGCATCGTAATTTTTTTTCTCATAATCAGGTATTTTTAATGATAATTTTTACATCATTACATCATTATTGTTGTTATTATTAACAATATTATTATGATGGTTATATCAACCCTAAATCTGAGTTGGGGCGGGGGTGCAATGCAGACAAACAGTTTTGCTTTACTGAGCTCCGTTATCTGGGGGCTGTAGTTGGTCACTTTAAGCTGCACACCGGAGCATCTTTTAATCCAGCTGTTTGCTGTTTTCTGATATTTTCTGACATTTCGTTGACACTTCGTTGACACTTCAAGCTGACATGGGGATATCTTTTATCCTTGATTTGATTGTCTCTTTGTTTGGCAAGCCTTCAAACAAAACATCTGAGCTACAGAGAAAAGCCTCCTTGATATACTCGACTTACGAAAAAGAACCTGTGGGAGGATTTCAACAAGATAAATGTGACAACAGTGCAAAATATTTCACTATAATATTTCAAACCAAAAAAAAATAAAAAAAATTTTTTAATGGTGCCCCGTGCCAATGAAAATGCCCCTGCTGGCACGCGTGCCTAGGGTTGCCTACCCCTGCTCTATATCCACAGACATCTGACTTAAAGGGACAGTCCACGTTTTTTAAGCCTCCATATCCACAGACATCTGACTTAAAGGGACAGTCCACATGTTTTTAAAGAAGCCTCCATATCCACAGATACATCTGTCTTAAAGGGACAGTCCACGTGTTTTAAAGAAGCCTCCATAGGGAGGTGTAGTGGTTACGTCATTGCCGTTTTTCGTGTTCCACCCTCTGTCCACCGCAATGTATTTCCCCATTGCCCATTTCTAAATTGTCTCGTTTAAAACAAATAAAGCATTAACATTTGCATGGTGTACCTTTCTGTGCGTATTCATCCACAATCTATAGCTCAACATGAAAATATTTGCAATTAATCATAAAAAAAAATCGTCAAATTGTATTTCAACCAAAAATGCTTAAACAATAATGTTAGTGATAGAAGGGAACCTGTTTTGTGCAAAAATGGAAAGTATTTCAATTTCCATGCCGCAGAATTGTTACAATAGCCGATAATCCATTTTCCCAATGATGGATCCCTATACAGGCGATCAAATAATTGGAAAATTCTTTTTGGAATCCAACCGGCCAAAGGTAAGAGCAATTTGACGTAAATTTCAGCTTGATCGTGCAAGGATTTCATAGCCATACCCCAGATCAGTGTATGTATGTTGTGGTAATAACGAATGCCGTTATTGGCAATCAATTAATCACAAACAACCCCCCCCTTTCACGCATTCATGATGGAACATAATACCAATCATATGCATTTGGATTTTTAACTATCGTGTGTAGGGACGAAACGCCAATGGATTTAACGTTATTAGTGTCGCGCCTTATAAATAGCCTCACAGGAATGATCCCAGATCATTCCGATATAACTCATATTCACCACGGTATAAAACGGGAACGTATCGATGGAAAAGTTATTTCTTTATGGCATATTGAATGGAAGGTTCTTACTGTCAATTGACAATGATATTGGATCTATAGCTATAATATAAAATATAGGTTTAGTTCTACAAACAACGTGACAGTGAACGTTTGTAATGGAAAGCTGGCCTGACAACAGCGGGCTCAGTCTAATGGCTGGCACTGGATGTGTTAAAGGGACAGTCCATGTGTTTTAAGCCTCCATATCCACAGACATCGGACTTAAAGGGACAGTCCACGTGTTTTAAAAGAAGCCTCCATATCCACATCTGACTTAAAGGGACAGTCCACATGTTTTAAGCCTCCATATCCACAGACATCTGACTTAAAGGGACAGTCCACATGTTTTAAGCCTCCATATCCACAGACATCGGACTTAAAGGGACAGTCCACGTGTTTTAAAAGAAGCCTCCATATCCACATCTGACTTAAAGGGACAGTCCACATGTTTTAAGCCTCCATATCCACAGACATCTGACTTAAAGGGACAGTCCACATGTTTTAAGCCTCCATATCCACAGACATCGGACTTAAAGGGACAGTCCACGTGTTTTAAAGACGCCTTCATATCCACAGACATCTGACTTAAATGGACAGTCCATGTGTTTTTAAAGAAGCCTCCATATCCACAGACACATCTGACTTAAAGGGACAGTCCATGTGTTTTAAAGAAGCCTCCATCTCCACAGAAAGTCCATGTGTTTTAAGAAGACCACCTGACTCTGGTCCTTTCAGTTCATCCAGAAAGCACCTGTTACACCTGTGTTTTTAGATTTTTGAGATATTGGAAGAAGAAAATTGTAGGATTTGTTAGCATCATGCTAAGCATTATAGTGAAAGTCAAAGGGGGACATGAAGCCCCATTGACTTCCACTAGCATGCTTAGCGTGATGCTAAGAATCGTCCAGAAATTTCTTCTTAAACATGTGGACTATCCTTTTAACGGGGAAAAAGCTTCGTAAAGTTTCCTAATGGAAAAGATTCTACTGGATATTCTCCTTTGTTTTTCTATTCCCCTGCTCTCCTGGTCCCTTGGTAGTTACTGTCACTCTGTCCAGCAGTCCTTGAGGTCCCTTAGTAGTTACTGTCGCTCTGTCCACCAGTCCTTGAGGTCCCTTAGTAGTTACTGTCGCTCTGTCGAGCAGTCCTTGAGGTCCCTTAGTAGTTACTGTCACTATGTCCACCAGTCCTTGAGGTCCCTTAGTAGTTACTGTCGCTCTGTCGAGCAGTCCTTGAGGTCCCTTAGTAGTTACTGTCACTATGTCCACCAGTCCTTGAGGTCCCTTAGTAGTTACTGTCGCTCTGTCGAGCAGTCCTTGAGGTCCCTTAGTAGTTACTGTCACTATATCCAGCAGTCCTTGAGGTCCCTTAGTAGTTACTGTCACTCTGTCCAGCAGTCCTTGAGGTCCCTTAGTAGTTACTGTCACTCTGTCCAGCAGTCCTTGAGGTCCCTTAGTAGTTACTGTCGCTCTGTCCAGCAGTCCTTGAGGTCCCTTAGTAGTTACTGTCACTATGTCCAGCAGTCCTGGAGGTCCCTTAGTAGTTACTGTCGCTATGTCCAGCAGTCCTTGGAGATGAACTTGGCTACTATTCACTTCAGGGATGTGTCAGTATTCCTATTTCCCCAGCAACACATGAACAAATGATTCCCCTTTAATTTACTTCAACTTCAAGTAGCACAATATTTAGACGCCAGTCGTACGTTGCTCTTCGTGTAGAATCTATGCACCGGTGACTGAGAATGTAGCCGTGGCTCCGTCCCCGACCGCCAAGAACCTAGGTGTGGTCCTCGACGACCGGCTGAACTTCTCCGCTCGCAACGACCAGAACCTGCAGATTCCTCCTGAGCAACGTCGGAAGGATCCGCCCCTTCCTGACAAAAGAAGCCACTCAACTCCTTGTCCAATCAACACTACAGTCATGTCTCGCCTCCACTACTGCAATGCACTGCTAGCTGGACTACTGCCCACCGCCACCAAGCCTCTTCAACTCAAACAGAACGCAGCCGCCCGTCTGATCTCCAACCTACCAAAATCATCCCACGTTACCCCCCTTCTCAGGGACCTGCACTGGCTCCCCATCGCCGCACGAATCCGCTTCAAGGTCCTTGACCTGGCATATCGCGCAGCAAAGGGAATGGCTCCCGCCTACCTCCAGTCAATGGTCTCTAACTACACACCCTCAAGACCCCTACGCTCTGCATCTTCTGACCGCCTCAGACCTACTCCTATCCGAGCTCCGGGAGGGTCATCAAAGAGAAGCTGCCTATTCTCGGTCCTCGCTCCACAATGGTGGAACGAACTTCCAACCAGAGTTAGGACAGCCGAAACCCGACCACTAAAAACATCGACTTAAAACGCACTTCTTCAATCAATATCTGAAATGAAATATTTTTTATAAAAACTGTTATGGGCGGCTAAGTGGTGCAGTGGGCAAGGCGCTCGCCACTAATGCAGGAGATGCTGGGTTCGAACCCAGCTCTCGGCATTGCTACCAGCTTGGCTGGGCGTTCATACTAACGCAATTGGCAGTGTTAGGGGTGGGAAGTTGGTGGGTGGGCATCGGACGTTGTGGACAGCGACTCCTACAGGTCTGTTGGTGCGCCTGCGCAGCAGAATCAGGAAGCAACGGGGGCGGCGTGTCCCTCCCACGCAGACCCTCGCCGCTAAGAGATCGCGCTGTTCAGGTGAAAAGATGCGACAGCTGCCTCCTCGTGTACCGGAGGGGACACGTGATGCAAGGCTTGGTCCACATTGCAGCCGGCCTGTGGGAGGCATGGCCTAACAGCGTTCAAGACAGGGGAGGGTAGAATTGGACAATATGAAATTGGGATGGGAGAAAAATAGAAAAATAGGAGAAAAAAGTAGATACAAAAAAAATAACTGTCTTATACCCTGATGCACTCTTCCTACTATACTAATATGCCTTTACTATGCATTCAACACTGCAGCACCCAAGTTTCAGCACGGTTTGATGAACATTGTTACTCAGCTGATAGAGTTGTGCCCTTCCTGATGACTTGTCGTACAGAACTTGTACGTCGCTTTGGATAAAAGCGTCAGCTAAATGATGAAATGTAAATGATGAGGTCGTGCCTGTAGATGGTTGGGATTGGTAGTAATTTTTGTCATTCTCTTTGTCTCTCTTTTCAGCCCACTGAAATTTGCTAGTGGCGACTGCTGGTCCCAGGGCCGCGTGCTGGTGGGAGCCGCCCCACCTCTGCTGCCTCCCAGGGGCTCCGGGGAGCAGGAGGTCGTGGAGTTCATGGACGTGAACAGCTGCAGCTCAGAGGCCACGGCACCGCTGCCCATCAGGCGGCCTTCAGGCCCGTTCAAGAAGCAGGCCTACCCTATGAACTCCAAGCGGCCGGAACATCTACGTATGAACCTATGACGCTCGGCACACCTCCAGCCTTAGGACCAATTATTCCCTCTTCTCCTCTTTGTTGTTTTTCCCTTTCAAAGAGACTCGTAGAATTTAATCAATTGACTGACACTGTCGACACCAATCACCAGCTCCTCCAGCAGGGCCTTCCCTCCCTCCCTTCCTTCTTTCCTTCCTTCCATCCTTTCCCTCCGTCCCTCCCTCCCTCCTTCCTTCCCTCCTTTCCCTCCCTTCCTCCCTCCTTTCCTTCCCTTCCTTCCCTCCCTCCTTTCCTTCCCTCCCTCCCTCCCTCAGTGGTGTTGAGCAGAGCCCTGCTGGGCTGCTGGCTTGGCTGGTTGCTGCAGCCCTCGCCTGACGTTCTCAGCCCCTGCTGCACATATCAGCTTCTATACACAGTCGGATTCTCTGCAGCCTGAGGTTTAGTCTGTGGGAGAGGTGCTCTTTTTAGCCATGCAGTGGCTGCAGCTTTGAGGAACGAGCAGAGGAGCCACAGTGATTCCTGTGCGCTCTGCTGGCTTTATCATAAATATACTGGTGCTTTTTTACTGTGTTTACTTCTAGTGTTACACGATTTGCTTCCCTTTTTTTTTTACCAGTGAGATGATCATGTGTCTAAAAACCTGTATTATGAGAAATGAGTTAAAGATAAAAGGGGTGATTCCCCCTTTAAAATGTCAATGTTAAAATTTGTATTCCCCCGTGAGAAGTGGTTGTAGCGTAATAACAGTAGGCAGACGTATCGGATAACGATGATGCCACAACGAACACAGTATTCCCTTTGGACTTTCTCCTGCTGCACTTCCATGTTTGGAGATGGAACTTACATTGCCTTCCTGTCTGCTCTCCTCACTTGACCATGTAGTCAGGAGTAGATAAACCCCCACTAGTGGAAAACGAGCTTTAAAAAAAGTTCATAAAAAGGATTTTAGCTTTAAAACATCGCTTCCACCACAGTCGATACCAAAATGCTGGGTATTGCTTTTACCAGTCCAAATGGAATGCAGTCTGTAAGTACCGTCATCTTTGTGTTGAATGTAACCTCGACTCCCAAATGCCTTTTTTGAGTCTTAACTCGGATCTCCTAAATCAACTCGAATGATTCCTGTAACAATTCCCCCCCAATGAATCTAGAAATGCAACCTTGCCCTTAATTGCCACTTTGATGTTGGGAGACCAGCTGGCTAAACCTTGACAAAGCATGTTGCATTACCATCACAGTGACACTCAACCTGCTATACTGAGTTCTTAACCCTTTCACTAACACACTACCAAAGGGTTAACCCTTTCACTGCGGGAATACAGAGGATTAACCCTTTTACTGCCACACGACAAAGGGTTAACCCTGTCACTACCACACTACAGACGGTTAACCCTTTCACTACCACACTACAGACGGTTAACGTTGTGTTAAACTTTTTATCCTTATTCCTATCCTATATAGTTCTCATCCTCATATAGCCTCATAAATCAAGCTACAACAGGTACTCACTGATCGATTGAAACACCTTGGATGGGAACAAGGGTGGCCACCGTGTGAACATGTTCAATGAAAGCCATGTGGCAAATAGCCAATCCTTGAAAAGCAGATTGCAAGCGTAATCGGATACTGACGGTTTGTTTTATGTTCAGTTCAGTCACATTAATATCGAGGAATATTTTACATTTGCGCTGCCTCCTACCTTTTCGGTCTTAATAAATCAAATTCATTAATTCCATTGGACGTTGGAGAATAAAATGTTTGTAATGCATGGCATCTCCTTTATAATTGGTTGCCATTAGCCTAATCAGGGGTGCCACTAAGAATTCTATATAAATATTTGACTGGACTCTCACAACTCGCTCTACTCATTAACCCTTTCACTACCACTCTACCAAAGGGTTAACCCTTTCACTGCAACAATACAGAAGGTTAACCATTTCACTGCCACAATACAGAAGGTTAACCCTTTCACTACCACACAACAAGGTTAAGCCTTTCACTACCACACTACAGACTGTTAACTGTCTGTAGTGTGGTAGTGAAAGGGTTAAGACTATGTTTTGTCCTCTGGTAGCATTATATATCGCACTCCTTCCAGAGGATATTAGCATTACTGCCTGGATGGAACAATAGATATATATGTAGCAGATTATACAACAAGAGGATTTTAACTTATTAAAACATAGATTTGCCATAATATCTTATCTACTCAGTGCAACACTATTTTCAATAGCCCAAAACGGATCCAATTATTTCTGTCTTTAATAATAATATTAATTTGCACATCACCTTCTGTTTTGACACATGCAAACAGGAAATGTTCAAATCAACTTCTGTGATTTAAGCTATTTTTAATTACTTAAAAAGACAAAGCAGGATGACCATAGTCCTACTCCACCCCCCAGCAGTACGTAAATAACATTTCAAGCTATCAAATCCACGCTAAGACTTCACAAAATCTGTTCTCCATTACATGGGGTCTTTTAAAGGGAGTGTTCACTGTATGGTTTACGCCTGATGAATGGTTTAAATGGGTCCACTGTAGCTCAGTCAGAAGAGGGTGTCTGTTGATTCATTGCAACTCAGCCAAATTCGTATCACTGCCTTTTACTGATTCAGGTAACGTTAATATCTTATGGACCTGTGTGCTTTGTATACATGCTTACTGTGCATCGACAATAATGGGTTCTGGACAATAACTCAGTTCTGGAGTGGAGACCTGAGATGTGTGTCTGTTTGCGAGGATGCAGACGGACACACTTGCATAAAGTAACTTTAAATTACAGAGTCCCAAGACACACCTCAACTAGATACACCCACGTCAGCTGGGATTAGTGCCATCTCTGAAGAAATGAGTTGTAACCAGAAACAAATCACAGCCGACTTTTATTTTTGTTAACAACATTTTTCACTGTTATCGGAACCACAAAATATATTTTGCATAGGAAATATTGGCTGTTGATTTGTACCAAAATAAATAGTGGATAGATGAGATTAACTAGTCTACTTTACTCTGACCAGCCACCAAAGGTCTGTTCTGATGTAAGGAGTAGACCGTCTGTAAATGTTGGTATAGTGTGATTGATTAACTAACTCCTCCCCCATATTTATATTCCTCCTTATTAACCATGGCATGGATTTATCCAAAACGTTTCACCACCTACAATTCAAATTAAAAGATGGTCCATTTTAGTATTCATTGCTTGTCTATTTAATTGTTATGGGGACTGTTGTCTTAATCTCTGCAACGCCTGTGAGTTGATACTTCCATCATTTACTAAGCAAAGGGCAAAACCATGACAGAATTCTCATTGGGATACATTTAAATGAAAAGATCACTGGAAAATGTTTTGTGCTGTGGGTGTCGGGAAGAGCGGTGTCTTGGAACTCCTCAAGGATCTAATAAACCCTTTTAGTTACACGAGCCTCTGGAGTCCAACCATTTGACCCTCATTTCCATAAAACTGAGCAGTCTTGATGCTCACAGATCCCTATGAAACTAATTAGGGAGGCTGAATGCAACCTGCTACACCAGTCTCTACATATAATTAGTGATCCTTTTTGCCTGAACATTTAAATGAAGATCAGCTCGTTTCTGGACCATTTCGCAACGTCCAAGTATCAATTGTTGACTGACCAAAAGCCTCCATAAGCCAAATTCTTCTGCTGTTGATAAACCACCTTTAAATATGAGTGATGTTCTAACAGATATGTTAGTTGTGATGAGATTGACTGATTCTATTATTTACAATAGAAAGAACACAGGAGTGTGTTGCATCACGCTACAGAGACAGAGGTTCTAGAGTTTCCCTCAGGATAGCAGTTCTTAGTAGTAGCTAAGTGCCCATAGCCTCAGGACAGCAGTTCTTAGTAGTAGCTAAGTGCCCATAGCCTCAGGACAGCAGTTCTTAGTAGTAGCTAAGTGCCGATAGCCTCAGGACAGCAGTTCTTAGTAGTAGCTACCGTAAGTAGCCCATCCATTGTTCAACTTGCCGTAATTGTACCATAATATGACCTCTTATCTGTAGTGTGTTCGTCCAGGGAGGTGCTTTACGATCTAAACCGGTTTTAAAGAGCAGTTCTGGCTGAGCATAAGAGGTTGGAGTCTTGAGGTTTTATTGAATAAATAATGTATTTGACCTGCTCCAGTCTTAGCGGAGGCGCTGTGCCACTCACTAAATCGGCTATATGAGTTGGGCTGGATTCTTGATTTCTCCTCTGGTTCTCAGTCAAACTGTTTATGTTCAAGCATAATCACTGCACCCCTTTACTCCAGTAAGACTTTCTTTGATTTGTTATAATGTATATTATTTATTTAAAGTGCCAATCTCTTCCCACTGCGTCAGTCACACTATGCAAAGTATGTATTTATTGTAGTCACCTAAGATGAGGCAGTTGTGAATCTGTAAATTACCTGATTTATCAATTGTCATGCATGTTGGAGACTAATTATGAAGTGTGTTTTTATTTAGTTTTCCAGTGAATATCTGAAAACCTCAAATGCAATTTCTTTTTTATCCTAATTTTGGACTGTGTCCTAAAAATGTCTTTGAATATGTATCGTGCAGCAGAGAATCTTATATCGTCGGGGGAATTTCATAGAACAGATGAACATTTTGATTATGTAATTCCCCTGCTGAAAACTTGAACTTCAATTTGCCTGTTTGCAGTGTTAGAAATATGGGCAGTATATATATAATATATTATTTTGTGGGGGAGAAAAAAACGATGCAAAAAAAACCAAGGGGAATGGCGTGCCTTTCTTGACGAACAACAGCTTGTATGTATTGTAGGCCTGTCCCCGACTAAGGATTTGTATAGTCTACTTTCATTGGCCAAAATTTGCCGATAGTTGACTGGTAGTCGACTACCCCCCCGAATGGAATTTATTTTTAATAAATATATATATATATATTTTTTTTTGCATCATTCCATTTGGGCTGGTATCTTAATATCTGAAGGAGTCGACTGAAGGCTTCTTGTTCTCTGCGAAAGCATGCAATTGGTCCACTGATGGATACATCTTGATATTTGTCTAGTGTGTTCATTAGATGGGTGAAATCCTCTCAGTGCCTCTGTGCCCGTTTTCTTAGGCAGTTAGCCTCGCTGGTATGCGCGCCATTAGTGTTAGCCACGCTTCTAGGCCTCTTTGCTTTTGGAAAGAATGATCAAAAAATATATATTATAAAAATTGCATTAGACTAAGGTTGGCAGTCGATTACGGCTCCTTTTGATCGATTAGTCAACTATTCTACTAGTCGAGGTCAGCCCTAGTGTTTTGTAGACATGTATGGAATGCTTTGGAATTCATCCTGAAGCTGTGCTTTTCAGTCTGCGTCTTGGAATGATGTGCATTTCCTTGCTCTTCCAGTTGATCGCCACATGACCAGAGTGTCTTTTTTATTTTATTTTGTAATGATATAAATAAAGGAGTAGTTCTCAAAATGGAGTCTGGGAACCTCCCAGAGGTCGTTGACATTGTATCAAGGGGAGCCCTAGGAAAAATATAAAGAATGGCTTCATTTAGCTATTATTCAGGTAATGACATTGAGTTAATTCATTTGTTATCTTTTTTAATACACATGGATGTCATGGTAAATGTGGAAAAGTGGTGATTATTACACATCGGTACAATACACCAACTCCACAGTGAATCTGTATATTAACCAGTTAACCCTTTCACTACCAATGGGTTAACCTTTCACTGCGACAATACAGAAGGTTAACCCTTTCACTGCCACACAACAAAGGGTTAACCCTTTCACTACCACACTACATAAGGTTAACCCATAAGGTTAACCCTTTCACTACCACACAACAGAAGGTTAACCATTTCACTAACCATCTGTAGTGTGGTAGTGAAAGGGTTAATGTGCATAAATAAACAGATGGGGAAATGTGAATGGAAAGCCCACATTTCCAGGTGGGATGGTAAATGTGGGTAGAAAACGCTCACCACAGTGGCAGAGGTCGACTGCATGTCATGTCATGGCATGGTGTCATTATCGCATGTTATCAGACCAGGATATTAGCCACTAAATCTTCACTATGTAGAGCCTTATTATTCACATATGTTTCGCCTTCAGGGCCCTGTTCCTTGTACCTGGCTAACTGAGTTAGCCGGATAATTTTCAGGATAACTCGAGTCGACTTAAGCCAGACCTTTCGGTTCCCCGACGTGCGATTGTCTAAATCACTATGGCAACAGATCAGAAAGTTTGAACCTGCTCCAGCGCAGGGTTAAATTCAGTTAGCTGGATCAACTGGCCACGCCCTCGCAAAGAAATGCCAGCTCTCCTCACAGATTCCATTATACCATTCTGAATTATGTTTTTGTGCTTCGTTTTTCTAGAGGAGGCTTTTCAAATGTAAAATAATAGACCTAAAATTCTGATAATAAATCATATTCAGCCTATGGATTTACTTTGTCCTAAATAATGCACGTCATAGTTACTGTATACGGCGCTCGCGAGTCGCGACACACTGTGGTTATTTTAACGGAGCATTGCAAATGTGAATCCCGCTGGGATATCTTTAATGAATGAAACCTATCGGGCGTTTGGCTCTGATTAGTTTCATATTCTCCGCTGTCGATGTATTTGCTTAACGGAGCGCCCGGATTGTGTTTCATTCAAGCATAAATTGAAGCGTCTTTATGCGATTGTGGATATGAACTACGAGGAATCAATCTGTGGATTGTTGAATTGTATCACTGTCACTCACACGTTATTGTGATATTGTAACTGGGATTAAAATGTATGAGGAGATGCGCTGTTTGACGGATTTGATGACGTGGACGTGACTTGAGAAATTGAATGAGCCTTTGCCGTTTTGATGAATGAATTTGAGAAAATGCATTTATCTGTTCAAGCACTTATCTGATGATGAACATGAGGTGTCACTGGTATAAACCAAAGGTTAATCAATTCAATGCATGTATGGATGATGTCCGAAACAGATTCAAACCTGATTAATAGTGAAACTGTATAGCCTCCCTCCAAGCCTCTTGAAAACTTTGGGAACCATGTATTTATATAGTACATGATACCTAAACCGAGCGCATACAGTACAGATATCCTCATAAGTATCTATTAATTCGTATCAATTAGATACTCTTTGGGCTTGTTTTTATCTACTTATTCTGAAAGTTGAACTAATTATTTTCACTAGCAAGATCTCATTCGATTATTCATTCCATTAAGCCTACTGCCAGCAGGCACATTTAAAGAAATATAATCTGATTGATTGGAGTAATGAGGGATTTAAAATTAGCCTATAGATTATGCATTTAACTTGTCTGCGAGGCTATTGAGCCGTACCGTATTGTACCCATTCTGCAATCTGTTAATAAAGTTTTCGATCAATCAATGCCGTTAGAAAATCAGGATTTCTGCTATCGACACCTGCTGTCTTTTCAGATGTATCAAGTATCAAGTCTGGTTCGAATTAGCGAGAGTGAAACCACCTTCGAGGAACAGGGAAAGCCTGGATTCAAACATCGGGTTAATTGAATCTGGCTAATGGGACTTTTGATCTAACCAGATACGGGGAATAGGGCCCAGGAGTTACATTATGTTTATTCTTTAGAATCAAAGGTGTAATTATGAGGCGAGCATTATGTGCATCTGCATCTTTTTACACACGGGATGGCAATGAGTTGTTTCTTGCACCCACTGTAGAACTAACCTATAAAAATCTAAATGGCATAAATGTCCTCACCAAAAATCAACACACAGTCAGTCTTTTCTAACTAAACGCACTCAACATGTTTACACTGTTCTGATTTGAGTCCTTATAAGATCTGCACACGACCTGCCAAGTGCCTTCTAAGATCTGCCAAATGACAAATATATATTTTATGTTGATATAGTACAGAGTATTGAACCCATGTCAGATAATTGTGTTCAGTGCTTAACCCTTTCACTACCACTCTACCAAAGGGTTAAAGGATTCCTGCCGTGCAGGGGATAGATCAGTGATTTAAGCATTACATCACGCGCAGGAGTGGGTTCTGAGAATTAGACCATGCCTAGGGGTGGTCGTTAGGCGAAGGCACAGCCGAGGGTCGTTAGACCCCCCTAGGCATGGTCTAATTCTCATAACCCACGACTGTGTGTGGTGTAATGGCTTTTATACAACTGGCGCATTCATCCAACCTTATTGCTATACAATAAACACACATTAACACTTTGATCGCCATGGTTAAATTCATAATTTACCATCCCTCGCCATCTCTATTTGTCTATGGAGAAGTTCCCCTTCTTTGCAGGGCTATAACTTTTTAAATTGTATTGCTAAATTGACATTATTATGGCCCATTCAATGTCCTATATCTATTGTTCAGGGTGTAGCAACGTTATACTTTTTCATTCACATATTCATACTAAAATACGGTCTAAAGTACAAGTATGTTTTTATCGTTTTCTGCAGCTTTCTCCAGAACTTGATTTATAGCCCTAAATGCATTATATTGATGATCAAATACAGTTTGGTAGGAATCTGTGCGAGATAAAAAATGTCAACTGGATGTGCTTCTAGGAGTTACTACGTATGATCTGATGTTGACCGGATGGGCGGGGGGTCGTTTATAATTCCGTGGGCAACGTTATATCATTCATCTAGTGTGGGTGATATGATCATCAGAGCAGTTAGTAAAGAACACGTTGGAAAATAACGCTGGATCTTACCGTATCTTCCTCGCGCCGTTGGGCGATGAGCGTGGAGCAGAGATATTCCTATTATGGGATGTATAAATACCCGATCCATTTCCAGGTTGTATAATAGTATATACGTCCAAATCATGTTGTTTATCGAGTTATTTGCACCGATCGGTGTTCACTGTGTCAAGATGGAGTCCCTCTAACGATAGCGAGTGCCCGGACGAAATATGGGTGAGCACCACTTCATCCACAGATCACTTCCTGTTGGGCGATCTGCCGATCGGCCACCAGATGGTGCTCTTGAACCGTTAGAGAGTTGAGTGGAGCTCAGCAGTATATCTCAGGTCCCCGGGGGAGAAATATGATTTCGATCACAGATTTTTGAAATATTGATATCAAAGACGTGTTACGGCGTCTTCGGCAGAATGAGCATGGTGGGGAATGACGAGTTTCGGCGTCTCCGGCGATTAAAGTGTTAATTGAAGATTTATTGACACAACCATCCGCAAAAAAAGTTGTTCCAAAAAAAAAGAAGTGTGTAGAAGCAGCGCTGTTTCAAGGCATGAGCGTGGGATATGGGCTTGATTGATTGAAAATGTTATTACAGATACACAGTGCTTACATCTTTATACAATTGCCGAATTCATCCAACCTTATTGCTATACAATAAACACACATTAATAGAAGCATAATGGAGATTTATTCACAAAACCATCCGCAGAAAAAGTAGATAAAAAAAAGTTTTGTGCGCATTAACACTTTCAGTGCCGGCCATTAACGTTGATTAATGTCCTTGAGTGCCATCATCCACTTCAATGATAGCGCTAAAAACGCATAATCTACGTTTTAAATTATGGCTATGTGTCTAATCTGCCCGTCGCTTATCAATGACTTGTTTGCAGTCAACATTGTCGAAACGGATTGTTTTTTAATCGGTTCATATCCTTTTGATAGCATTTCGAAAAGCTATCGTTTTCTCGAAAAATTTTGGAAAATAGAAAGATTCCGTCATAAACGGCATTTATTGGAATATTCTCGAATACACTAGACACGTTGTCATTTGTCGGCCGATTTATGAATCGTTTTCAAATAAACGCTAGATTATTGATACTATATGTGTACTTATGCACACTATAGAAGCGAGCTGAGAAATCGATTCTCTTATTTCCTCAACAGCACACACACATATACACATACGGGACATGCTGTTATCTCAGTGAAGACAGCTCTGATTATCCTAAAACTGGTAACATAGACTCCTTACCTTAGATCAGATGTTCTCCAAAAAGATTATTCCAATTCCTGATCGCCATTCCAAATATCGATCGCGTTTATTGATTGATTATTGGCTGCTGTAAATATATATTCCAGGCTGCTTTCCATCTCGCGATCACTTCCCTCGTCATCAGATCCCTCGCCAGCATAGTGCAGCCATTAGGCTCCCCCCCACAGATCCACCAGTCTAATCGAATGGCCTGCAGTTACACAGGGATAGACGATAGGGGGCGGTATTTTCTCATCGGAGCTCCTAGAGGGGCTGCTGTACCAACGGGAGACTCGTTGATGAAATATGAATTCAGATAACCAATAAAAAAATCAAACGACAATTTGCGTCTTCGGCACTCAACGGGGGGCATGAAATGACGACATAACACGTCGCTGGCACTCAAAGTGTTAAAATACATCATGCTTAGTCAGGCTTTTAAAACAATTGAATAGGCTAAACTTTGTTTTAACTTCTTTAATTCACATTCGTTTATTTCATTTCATTTTTCCCGACATAATGCTACCTGCCTCGACGAAATCTATGATTCGGTTGCGATACAGATGAATTATGAAGTTAGCGGTTGTTATTGGAATGATTGATTGATTGAAAATGTTATTACCAGATTGCAGAATGGGTACAATACAGTACAGCTCAATACACACAATTGTTAAGGGGATGCAGACCAGAGAAAAACTTTCGTCTTGTTTACATCAGGGTCCCCCATTTTCAATTCATCATAACATATGACATTCATGACATACAGATAGACAGTACTGCTACATCTAGACATTTATGACATACCAGATTTACAAATAAAGTACTGCATCCCATTCATCAAATGTCAGTCCACCAAATAGATCAAAATTTGCAATGAAATCGGACATTTTTACCAACTTGTGTTTGGGTGGTATATTTTTTAAATATATCGCATATGAGTAATGGAAATCATTCAGTTCTGTTTTACGGACTCTTATCTTTCTAAAAATATTTGTGGTATTGTAGATTTTTTCGTGTAATATATTTTTTTCCATTAGTATAATGTGCTAGTGAGTAAAATTGTCATATGGTGTGACATGAAGGTTATTCTGTACAAAATTGAAAAGGGGTGTATTTTTTATTATGTTTATTTATCAGCATTTCTCATCACTACTCTACACATTTCTAGCTCTTCCTTGTGCAAATTAGTTACATTTTGCATAATTTTTCTTAATCAAAACTCATGGTAAGACGATTGCACTAAATTTGACTATGTATTTCTAATTCATTTTGGCAAACCTTCTTATAAAAACACCAAAATGCTAGAAATATTTGGTGACACTGTTATTTATCTGTCCCATTGATGATTTTAACATGTCTTACCAAAAAGCCTTCATAATTTCATAATTCTGAAAGTCACACCAAATGATATGCCGTCACGCCATATGATGAATCACACCACACAACAACCCGTAATGCAAAAACATGTATTTAATAAATTTAACAATCAACCAAAAACATATGAATTATATCATGGGTTCAAATTAAGAAAAACTGTTATAAAATGTTATAAACAGTGTGTCACAAAATACATCGTATAGCACTTGGGTTCTGAACAACTGAATAACCTGAAGAAACATATGAATTAATCGTCCAACCGTTACAATCAATTGTAATAATCATTGAAATCTATTTTTAATAAAAAAATGTATTCACTACATACATTAAATGTAGTCGAACATAACAGTAGAATCATTTTGAAAAACTGTTTTAAAATAGTGTCTCACAAAAGACATTAATAGCACTTGGGTTCTGAACAACTGAAGAACCTGAAGAAACATCGTCCAACTGTATTAATTCCAAGGTGCTGTCTCATTTGAATATTGTCTTATCAATTCTAATAATCATTGAACATTTATTTATTTTGTAAGTCAAGGCAATTTAGTTGAACAGTGACTGAACAACAAGCCTCAATTATGTATTGCCGGCTCAGTACTGATTGAACAGAAGCCAGTCGTAGTTGGCAAGCATGGCAAACCGACTGCAATGCTGGGGTTGTGTGATTTTACTCAGTATTTATTTTTGGTGGTCGGGTCTCCTTGGCCACACAAAAGCATTCTGCCTCCCAAGCTGCTCCAGACAATTCACCTTCAGCTCATCCTCATCTATTTCCATTATCTGCCCCACATATGGCCTTTCTCCATACTTCACTATTACAAATAGCCCCTCGACATACTTTTCATCATCATCACCATCTTCATCAATGAGATCTGACTGAACTTGAATGATGATGGGACCTTTGCTTGATGGGTCAGGTGGCACATCAGTAGGAGAGCTACTTGACTCTGCACGGGGCACATCCGATGTGTTGTGGTCAAACTCAAGTTGAGTTGGCTGGTAGCAATCTGTTTTCTCAGACCCCATGTCAAATCTTCACCTTTTTCATCCAAGTGTGTGCGCGCGCACGCGTGTTTACACTATGAGATTTCTAGATATACTGAAAACGTGTTTATAATACAGTGACAAAGTGTTAAAAGGACAAAATATTCATTAAACTTAAGTATTAGTTATAAAATATGTATGAAATAGCATTATATGTAGGTATTAGTTATAAAATATGTATGAAATAGCATTATATATGTAGTTAAATGCAGTTCATATCATATAGTGTGACACATGAATCATATGGTGTGACGAGAAAACCCTGTCACACCATATGATGAAGTGTCACACCATAATGATGTTTCATGAACTTAGCACACCATTGTGCATTGGGGCTATATGCTAGCATGCTAACAACATGCTCATTGGCACATGGCAATATAGATTTAAGTTTAGTATTGACTAAAAAGTATCTTATTTTTGGCATTTTTGCGTAAAATGCATCACACCAAAAGACAGTGTGAAAGGTCTAAAAGTGGAAGTGCCAAAATATACCTTATATATTGAGAAAACTAAGAGGGGTAACTCACCTTCTAACCTTGTAATGACTTTTCAGAGATGTTGTCCTACTTCCTGAAAAGATGAAGGACTCCTCCACCCCAAAGGTTTCCAAACAATTGCCCGTTGAAAAATATGAAAATGGTGTCACACCATATGATATCCAATTTTGGGACAAACCCTTTTTGTTTCTGGAGCATTCAAAATATTATGCCTGGACTTTTAGAAGATCACACTAACAAGTAGACATCTGAGTTGTCAATATGTAGTTAAATAAATAACAAATGCAAAAATGTTCTTGTTTTTATTCAAAATCAAACTTTGCTAAATGTCTGTGGGACAGTCACACCATATGAGCTTTTACTCATTTGGCTGACATTTTTGAATAACTGGAACAATATTCGCAAAAATGCTCTGTGCATTCATATAATACTAAATGTTCTGTGCAATATAACAAAATGTTCTCATATATTTTTTCATTATTTACTTATCTTTGACACTAAGGACTCCAAAAAGGCCACGTCACGTCAACCACCCGTTTACAAACAAACCTGTGCGGGACATCCAGTGAAATGACTGTCCTTTTGAAGGAGAGGGAGATTTTACAACGAATGCCATCTAAACACCACACTTCCCGCGATTTATATTTTAAATAGGTTGCTTCAAAGCATGTTATTGGTTTGATTGATTGATTGATGGACATTTTATTAACAGTGAAATTAGTGTCCTTTTGACGAATGGCATCTAACAACAGACTTCGCACGATTTTTATTTTGTTCCACAATGACTCATGACCCACCAATTACATAATCCAAGATTGTGTAAGAAACTAACACATTTACACAAAGATTATTGTCCGCCATCTTGGTTTTTCCTAAAAAGTCTAACTGGCGGAGTGATTGTAATTCGGTTGTGGGCGGGTTCTGGGATCACGAGCGTGGGTTATGAGAAATAACCACGTCTAACTTGACTGTTTCAGCCAATCAGAATCTAGAAATGTGCATGCCGTCGTATAAGCAGTTGTAAACTGCAAGGTGGTAAACTAAATGGAAAGATAATTTCAGTCCCTGGGCAAGATGTTCCGAAATTCCAAAAGTGCCTTTATACCAATAAAATTACCACTATACAAAATTAACTGTCAATAGCAAAAATCTATCGTATTATTATGTTTGTGAAAATGAAGATCAAACCTTCCAGTTTGACACTGATAGATCTGTGCATAAAAAGATGTACAGTAGATGTACAGTGCATAATGCTTGCCTCTCGTAATAACTTTTTGTTAAGGAATGCACTTTAATGTAACTCTATAAGGCCAATCACATGTTAATAAGGCTCTACTATAGTGAACACTTGTGGCTGACAATGACATCCTGATTCAATTATCCATCCAATTAAAATGTGCAAGTGCCACGCCACACGGCCGGCCCACCACGCCATGACGCATGGCCGGCCTACCACACCATGACGCACGGCCGGCCCACCACGCCACACGGCGCCCACCACGCCACACGGCCGGCCCACCACGCCACACAGCCAGCCCGCCACACCATGACGCACGGCCGGCATTGTCTCCTTATGCACAGAAAACATGGTTGTGTATGAGGTCCAAATAAACAACTTCACTTGTATATCTCTGGTGCCTGATAACACATGCGTTTCATAATATGTTTTGTAAGTATAATGGTTAAAAGAGTAACAGTTTCCCACCTGAAAACATTTTGATGAATTTATCATTTAAAAATGTTTGGTGGGTCCAAAATGTATGTTGTTTACATGTTGTATGCATGTATCCCCTCCCTACTTCCCATTTTCCCGCGTGGAATGCACCTGATTGGATAAATTACATGCTGGTGCTCTAGTGTGACATCTAGTGGCTGAATGTTATCTATAGCAGCGTTAAGTATACAATTAAACTAAAGAGGACCTGAATCATTTAAACCTGCACTATGCTTTTGCACTATGGAGCATTGAGCTCTACTGGTTGGACACAACCAGTGCCGCAAAATCCATAAAAGGTTGTATACAATACAAGCATACAATGTGAAAACAAATGTAAAACAGTGGCCAAAGTTACCTTGAAAATAAATTTATTTTTGTTGCCGTTTTCTCTGTTAACACATTGACGGCCACGGGTATTAGACGGACCCACTCTATAAGGCCAGCATATCATAAGGTTTCATTGTGCATGAGGCTGTTTGTAGAGCTAAATATATACTTTATATTATCGCTATCTGTCCATTCTTATTGTCAATTGACACTATAAACCGTCCCGTCAAAATGGCTTAAAGAAATAGTTTTTTCATCAATACGTTCCCATTTTATAGCGTCTTGAATATGAACGTTATATGAGATTGGTCTGGTATATTTTCTGCAAAACGAGATACAGGGCTAATAGCTAATAACGTTAATGGCGTTTCGGCCCTACAGAAGCTAGATCTAAATGCATATTGTCGGTATCATGGTCCACCATGAATGCATAAAAGGGGGGGGCGGGGACGTCGTTTCTGATTATTGATTACCAATAACGCCGTTAGCTTCAGTAGCCACATTTGCTGATCGCCTGGTTGGGTATGATAACAAGGCCTGATCAGTGTGTAATTTATGTGAAAAAGCTCTTACCGTGGGCCGGTTGGACTGCAAAAAAGATTTCCCAGTTATCGATCGCCATCTGGTAGATCGATATGTCCATTGGCTGATGATATATTCCTTTACTGCGTACTGAATTCCGCGTCCCAAAATGCATTCCATGCTACATGCTACACGCATAGATTCAGGCTAACAGGAAACTCCATTCAAGATCGGAAAAAAAGCCACCGTTCTGCCACAGGGAACACTGCATTATCGAGACAGCGCCCCGACGAGGATCTGGCCGGTAATGCACTTTTCCGAATTCCAAGAGTAGGGTATTTCTGCAGTGCCGCTCTGTGACATTTAAAATGGAATAAAAGCCAAAACAGCCTAGCCACGGATATGTCCGTGGTTGGCCCTTTAACACTTTGATTACCACTGGTGAACATGGTAAAACGTGGTTAAATGCCACCACCCACTTCAATGATAGCGTTGTGAACGCATAATCTCTGTCTTAAATTATGGCTATGTGTCTAATCTGGCCGTCGCTTATCAATGACTTGTTTGCAGTCAACATTGTCGAAACGGATTGTTTTTTAATGGGTTCATTTCCGTTTTATAGCATTTTGAAAAGCCCTCGTTTTTCAGGAAAATATATAGATTCTGTGATAATCGCCCTTTACTGGAATATTCTGGAATACACAAAAACGTTATAATTTTTCTGCGTTTTCAAATAAACGCTAGATTATCGATAGTATATGTGTACTTATGCACACTATAGAAGCGGGCAGAAATATCGATTCTCTCATTTCCTGATCAGCGGCACACACACACACACATGGGACACGTTGATATATCTGTGAAAAAAGCTCTGATTATCCCAAGACTGGTAAAATAGATTCCTTACCTCAGATCAGATGTTCTCCAAAAAGATTATTCCAATTCCTGATCGCCATTCCAAATATCGATCGCGTTTATTGATTCAGCATTGGGTACTGTAAATATATATTCCACACGTTTTCCGGGCTCGGCGATCACTTGGTCTCTTCAGTTGGCTTGACGGAAAAGTAACATGAGGAGGCTGGCCCGCCCCTGGGTAAATTGGCCAATATTATTTCATTTATATGTTGAATAGATCATTTTGATCACCCTCCCATCTCCAATCCAAAATGGTAAATTGCCTTTTCTCAATAACCATCCTTATTAGATGGTTAATTGATCATACATTGGATATAGAATGTACTAACCTTTAATAAAGTTAGAAATGTAACTAGATTATTTGAAAGATTCACAATAAAATAATTAGCTAATAATAATATTACATTTAAATGTAATATTTATTGAGAATGGTTATTATAAAATGTTACCTTTTGAACTTAACATTAAGGCAGGGCTATTCAGTACTCATTGTCATTACAATCTCACAAGACACACAAAAGTACATAAATCGTACATCTTTATTCAATAAATGTGTTGATCAAAACAGAAAGGAGGCAGAAAGAAAACACTGATATGACTTCACTACATTATATGATAATAAAATAGATGCATCTCACACTCTTTGGTTTTCTTACAAAAAGGAGGCTTCACCACCTCTATTAGAAAAATAATTTGTGTGGAAAATAATCATTTAAATCTCAGTTGCATGCCTTTCCCCCCTTAACTACTGTATGAACACGTCCCCAAAAACTGCAAGCAAGAAAATGCTGTGTGTGGGGGGGGTCTTAATGTTTTAGCAGTCTTTCTTGTAGCAGTGAAGTCCAGCCACGGCGCAAGAATATGCATGGCAACGTTGTGGTTATTATCACTGGACAATAGGGTACTACTGAATATTGTAGGGCTTCACATCAACCTCTTGAAATCTAAGCAATGTGCTAAGTTTTCATTATATATATATCATTCCAATTTGGTATTCTTCCCATTTCCTGTCGACAAGACTCTGGATAACCAGCACACAGGTTGTGGGTTTGGATGCTTAAGTTATGAAAATATATTCATAATATTCCATCTCGACATCTTGGTCAGAAACCAATAGGTGATTGTAATCAATTAACAGGTGATGATCATTAAATGACACCTGTGGCCAATGAGGTGTGGCACTGTGCCATAGTGGTCGTCAAAATACGTCATGAATAGATATTTTATAATTCAGATATAAGTGTTGGTGTTGAGCCACAAACAGAGCTGCGCAGCACCTATCATCTCTGGATCCCACGAGTCTTCTCTATAGGGAGGTGTAGTGGTGATGTCATTGGTGTTTCCCGCGCGGTCCATCCCTCTTGGAATCGCGATGTATTTCCAATGGATACATTTCTAAATCGTCTCGTTTAAAACAAATAAAGCATGGACATTGGCATGGTGTACCTTTCTGTGTGTATTCATCCACAATCTATAGCTCAACATGAAAAAAATCACAATAAATCTCAAAAGTAGCAAAATAACAACGTTTATGTTTTCCTTCACTGAGGAACTACACTTCACTCTGGCGCTGCTGACGGCGACAGCACTGAACAACAGGCGTTCTACTGGTAAGTGTAGTTCTTTTTTAATGACTAAAAACCTTATAACTAACTTTATTTCAACCAAAAATGCTTAAACAATAATGTTAGTGATAGAAGGGAACTCATTTTGTGCAAAAATGGAAAGCGTGCCAATGTTCATGAGGCAGAATTATTACAATAGCCGATAATACGTTTTCCCAATGATAAATCCCTATACAGGTGGACCGCACGGGAAACTAAAGTGACGTCAGACTACACCGCCCTATGGGCATTAGCCTGTTGCGAACATGAAGATTAGCTCTAAGGATTTTACTAATAAAGATTAGCTCTAGGGATTTTACTAATAAAGATTAGCTCTAGGGATTTTACTAATGAAGATTAGCTCTAGGGATTTGACTAATAAAGATTAGCTCTAGGGATTTTACTAATGAAGATTAGCTCTAGGGATTTTATTAATAAAAGATTAGTTCTAGTATTTTTACTATGCAACACAGAAACCCGCAGTTCTCATGTAACGGTTGCCTAGATTTCTCTTGTGCTTGTTGTTGTTGGAACCATTAAAATGAGATTTAAACTCTATAGTCGTTATTTAAAATTGTATATTCATACAACCGATAAACAATCTCAGAGAACCATAGGTTCCCATGTTGCACTGTGAAATTATCGTAGATAATCTTAATTTTTTTGTCACAAGGCTACACAATTCTTCCACAACCAGAGGCGGTGAGAACTGCAGAGCTCCATTGACCAAAACACAACTTATTATTATTATTATTATTATATATATATATATTATTTTTTTTATAAATTGATGACTTTTGATCTGGGGTTTGGTGAAAAATATACCTAAAATACTATGTATTTTACACGCTCATATTCACATGTAGAGAAACAATGGAATTTCCTGCCCCATAAAAAAGGAGATTTTCTATCTGTACTATTACAGACAAAACAACAAAAAATACAACAATGCAACATGATTATAAAACAACAGGAAACAGGGGGAAAACACTAGAGGTGAGACAACTTTCAGTCATCTGTAAAAAGTGAAAGAAGTAGGACTTCCTGTTACGCTAACAGTAACATGCCAAGGTGCAAGTTATGTGTCCTGACTGACCTTGTAGCCAGTAGGCAGCACAGCCCTTAATGAATGGAGGAACAGTGTAGTCAACTTTACCCGTTAATTAGGTATCGTCAATATAAAATGTCACAGACACGTAGAAAACGGTGTCCCACATAAAAAAAATAACAAACTATTGCTCTTCAGGTCAATAGATCTGTAGGTGTGGAGACGTGGCCCCATCTCTCCACTTGTAGATCTTCTCCGTGATCACCGTCCGGCACAGTGGACAGTTCTTCTCGCGGTTGAACCACAGAGCGATGCATTCGTCACAGAATATATGCTATAAGGAAAGGATGAAAAAATAAATTAAAAAAGCAGTTATGTATAAATATGAAAACAAGTTCTGTTCTTACAATATATTAACAGAGGAACATTAATGTGCACATCATCAGTTCATCCAATAGCAGGTGAGACATACTAGAGTTATGGTATCTACTAGGGATGAGTTATAGTATCTACTAGGGATGAGTTATAGTATCTACTAGGGGTTTCAGTTCAGTTTCAGTTTAAACTTTATTTGAACAGGGACGGCACACATTAATGAACATAAATGTAAATGTATGAGACAGTGTTAGCCAAAGCTAATTTTCAACTGTTGTCCCTGGGGCTGGTGTTAAAAAGCAGCTAAAAAATAAAGCATAACATATATGGCATACAGGTAATTAAGAACAGGTTAAAAACACATAATGCAAAATATTTACATCAGACAGGTGAGTTATGATATCCCTATACAATGGATGCTAGTTATAGTATCTACTAGGGATGAATTATGATATGTATCTACTAGGGATGAGTTATGGTATCCCTATACTATGGATGCTAGTTATAGTATCTACTAGGGATGAGTTATGATATGTATCTACTAGGGATGAGTTATGGTATCCCTATACTATGGATGCTAGTTATGATATCTACAAGGGATGAATTATGATGTCTACTAGATATGGGTTATGGTATCCCTATACTATGGATGCTAGTTATAGTATCTACTAGGGATGAGTTATAGTAACTACTAGGGATGGTAGAGTTATAGTAACTACTAGGGATGAGTTATAGTATCTACTAGGGATGAGTTATAGTATCTACTAGATATGGGTTATGATATCCCTATACTAGGGATGCTAGAGTTATAGTATCTACTAGGGATGTCCTGAGCCCATCTCAAAAGATTGGTTTCAGTGATGATCACGGCATATTTTAATATTAAGCCTGATCAAATTCAGATTTTTAAAAAGGCCTTTAAAAAGGGAACTCGGAAATAAACGCAGAAGGTCCCAAAATGTGAGCTTTTGATTGATTGATTGAAATTTGTATTAACAGATTGCAGAATGGGTACAATACAGTACAGCTCAATACACACAATTGTTAAGGGGATGCAGACCAGAGAAAGACTTTCATCTTGTTTACATCAGGGTCCCCCATTTTCAATTCATCATATGACATACAGGTAGACAGTAATGTTGCATCTAGACATTTATGACATACCAGATCTACAAATATACAGTACTGTTTATGTGTGCAAAAGGAGTCTGAAAAGAGAGTATATACATTTAAGGGGGAAGAAACTGTACATTGGAGGAGGTTGGGTAGGTGGGGTGGGGGTAGGTGGGGTGGGAAACTGTACATTGGAGGTGGGTGGAGTGGGGGGGGGGTTGGGTAGGCGGGGTGCGGTGGGGGAAACTGTACATTGGAGGGGGTTGGGTTTAGACATTTACAGGGGCCAGTTTCGAATTGCAGTCTCCCGTAGGTGCTTTTTGAGAGTAGTTTTGAAAGTGGGTAGTGATTCACATTCCTTTACAGCTGTGGGTAGGGCGTTCCACATTGATGTGGCATAATTGCGAAACGTGTTTAGTCCCTTGTTTGAGCCGAATCTGGGTTTAACATGATTTGTGGAGCTCCCTCTGGTGTTGTGGTCGTGGTATTCACTGACCTTTGGGAAGTATTTTGACATGTACATGGGTACCTTAGTGGTGTAGTGTATCTTGTAGACCAGGCCCATTGCAAGTTGCTGTACTCTGTCGTCTACTCTAAGCCATCCTAGGTTGTCAAAGTGGGCAGGGGTGAGGTGGGTTCTAGGAGTAAGGTCAAGCAGTAGTCTGACCAGTTTGTTTTGTGATGTTTGTAATTTTGTTTTTAGCGCCTTTGAGGTGCTTTGGTACCATGAGGTGCAAGCATAGTCGTAGTACCCTTGAATGAGTGCTCCTGCCAGAGTCTTCAGGGTATTCTTGTTTACCAGAGAGGAGATCCGGTACAGGAATCTAGTTAGTTGGTTGACTTTTTTGATTACATTGGATGCCATTTTGTCACAGGAAAGGTTTGCCTCTAGGATGGCTTTTGGGGAAACTTGTAGAAATATTATGACATTTACATCTTTGTGAGCAATTATTACCACAATAAGATTAATAGAAACATAATTCTGTACAAAGGCAACTTGGGGTGAGATCAGTGTTACTAGGATGCTGTGTGTGTGTTCATGCTCGCCTGTTACACAGGGGATTGTCCACCTGTAAGCCATGTGCGTTTCTTATGAGATAATGAAGCCAAAATGTCGAAGCCATCCATGATCAATGGGGGAAACGTTTAAAAGCTTGTAAATTTAGAACAGACGACCGAGTAGACAATAACTCAACGCAGAGCAGTCCTTGTTAATGCAAAGTCTGTCCAAGACACCGCTTCACTGGGGCTGCAATGTTTGCTGCTACTAGGGATGGGTACCGTTCACATTTGAACCGATACGGTACCGGTACCTGTGAATCGATACCGATTTCGGTACTTTAGTCTATAAAAATGTAATCTACCTACCTCAGTCATAAAAAAAAAATTCCAAACTTCAAATAACTACATTTTTGACCGTTTTCAGCTTGCCATTGCCCCGACTGCTTTGTTGTTGAATCAAGTCAAATCCTAGGTAAGCCTATATTGTGCGTGTGAACGTTGACATGAAAAGAAAAAGACAGGCCTATTATGCCTACCTGAATTAAGCCAAAATCCCACTTCAGAAACAAGTGTCACATTTTAGCAAAGGGAAGGTAAACCTTTCGTAGTGTTTCATTTAGGGTAAGGAACAGTGTAAAAACGTGAATTCAGATGCCCCCCCCCCCAAAAAAAAGACCCAACTGTAAATAGACCCGTTTGCTGTATAAACATACTGTGTTTGAGCCAATAAGCAATACCAACTGAGTCACGTGACTAAGTTGCCCCAGACCTGTGCAAGCTGCTGCGCTAAAAAAGTATGATGGGGCTCTAAGAAAAAAGTTGTAGAACGCGCTCACCTCACTTGACACTATGGAGAAACCATGGCACTCCCCTGACTAAAAGTTGTTTCAAACGAAAACGACTGGATGTGATTTAGCCAAATCAGCACGGCATGGATTGATTGTTTAGATCGCTAACATGGCCAACAAATGCAAATATATTGTAGTCTGCCCCGTTGTTCTGACCAGGATTACGTTCCTTTTGCCCCCTTGATGCCCGCGCACACCGAGTCTGACGTGGACAGCAAACGGGTCTATATAAAGGGATCTTATGAGACAGAAATGTGCAACCATGCAAGCTGTTATTATCTAGGAAAATACAGATATGAGATCGCGATTCAGTATTCGTAGATACTCGTAATATTAAATTACTCGGATCAGGATCGTGGGCAAAAGAAAAGCTGAACGGGGAAATCGTGTGTGTGTGTAGATGAGGGCATGTAATCCATCTCTCCATGGCTGTACCTGACAGAGGAGGGCCCGAGGCTCCCTGTACTCTCCCTGGCAGATGGGGCAGATGTCCCCAGCCTCACTGCATTGGCTTCTGGTGGCGGCTGCCCCTGTGTGCTGCCCAACGAGAACAAGAACGGTGGATTTAAATTACAACCACAACACTTGCAGCAATATTTCAAACTTGTCCCATTGGAAAAAGGAAGTTCTTGACCACTATACCTCGCCCTTGAGAAATATCCTCAGAGTTTTCATCAAAGACCCCCACTGTCCATACAATCCTAAAAGCTGCGAGGAGAAACCAAAGCCAAAAGAATATATATTATTGATTAGGTGAACTGAAAACTGGAAAACACATCATTGGTTCTTGGTCCCTTTTTTGTGATTTAGAAAGATGAGCCTGCAATGCAAGACAATAAATGTTAAAAAGCACAGCTCAATGCCTAATGAATCCTATTGGTACTATCCATTATAGACCACCACAACACTTCCGGTATTCTGAAATAATGGGAGAGAGCGGGGGGAGAAACTTTATGAATGTGGATGAGAGCCGCGACATTAAGTGGTTGTAGCTACGGTTGTGGGGGTGCTGGAGACATGATCCAATAGACCTTTATACGCCTGAATCTCCTGAACACGGAGTGACCAATTCCAAGTCGATCTGCACTTTCTCAGCCGAGCTAGTGTCACTTTTCTGCACCTACTCCCGAACTACCCACGGAGTCTAGGTTAATCAATCTGCGCATGAGTAGTTCGGGAGTAGGTGCGAAAAAGAGACTGAGACATGAGCTCAATGGAACGCGGAAAGTGCAGTGGTCTATAGCAAATTCAACACACAATGAACATGTTTATTGTAAGTATTTTACACCTGTTTTGATGTTGTCATAATATGTCAATTGTATCATTAATATAATGTATATATTTGAATTTGCCTCATGTCTGCCTATTCATAGACGTACGGTATTCTTAGGGACAAATGTCAACCCTACTGATCATCACAGCTAACGCTTTCTATTGACTAAACAGATGGTGATGTGTGTATCCGTTCCATAAATGGTCCATCAAAACAGACGGACATGTTATCGGTCTCGTCTGATAAATGGACACTCCTCCTCACAGAGACATAACTGAAGACATACGAGGACAAAATGGTCGAGGTGTCACCTTTAGTATGAGGTAGCCCAACGCCAGCAGGACGCCTAGTGTGAGTCCGGTGGTGCCGTCCACCTCCTCGTAGGTGATCAGGTAGCGGAACCACATGGGAACAGGGGCCACGGCCTGGTGGACCTGGCCCACCTCCTCGGTCAGCATGAGACACCGGCCCTGGAGACAGACGAGACACTAGGGTTAGCAGCCGTGGGCTTCTATTAAAGTCTTCTACAACACCGGCCCTGGAGACCGACACACTAGGGTTAGCAGCACGGTCTGTGGTTCTATTAAAGTCTTCTACAACACCAGCCCTGGAGACAGACAGACACACTAGGGTTAGCAGCACGGTCTGTGGTTCTATTAAAGTCTTCTACAACACCGGCCCTGGAGACAGACAGACACACTAGGGTTAGCAGCACCGTCTGTGGTTCTATTAAAGTCTTCTACAACACCGGCCCTGGAGACAGACAGACACACTAGGGTTAGCAGCCGTGGGCTTCTATTAAAGTCTTCTACAACACCGGCCCTGGAGACAGACACACTAGGGTTAGCAGCCCTGTCTGTGGTTCTATTAAAGTATTCTACAACACCGGCCCTGGAGACAGACAGACACACTAGGGTTAGCAGCACTGTGGTTCTATTAAAATCTTCTAGTTCAGATTATTGGAACATATTTTGCTACTACTTACCAATTATTTTAATGTTGTTAATTGGTCCCTTCTCTAGTCAAGTCAAGTCAATTTTATTTATATAGCACATTTCCAGGCAGCGGCAGCTGGCACCAAAGTGCTTCACAGGCAGGTTGATAAAAAAACAAAATAATACGATGCAAGATATAAAATAAAAAAAACACAGTAAAACAATGAATGTAATAAAAACAGGTAGGACACAAGCAAAGAGGATAGGGGTCTAGTGGTGATTAAGTGGGGGGGAAGGCCAGGGAGAACAGGTAGGTTTTTAAAAGTGATTAAAAAAACCTGCAAGGTCTGGGCGGTCCGTACGTTGAGGGGGAGGCTGTTCCACAGTCTAGGCGCTGCGGTGGAGAAGGCTCTGTCTCCCCTAGTCTTGAGCCTAGTTCTAGGCACCACCAATAGCAGCTGGTCAGCTGATCTAAGGAATCCGTGGGGGGTGTGGCGGTGCAAGAGCTTGGATAGATAGGAAGGAGCCGTGCCATTTAGTGATTTAAAAACATTTAGGGCTAATTTAAAATCTATTCTAAAGCGAACAGGCAGCCAGTGGAGCGAGGCCAGAACTGGGCTGATGTGGTCGTGTTTTTTTGTTTTGGTGAGAGGCGCGCGGCTGCGTTCTGCACCAGTTGTAGGCGGCGAAGCAGGGATTTGTCGATGCCTGTGTAGAGGGCATTGCAATAGTCGAGACGAGGCATGTATCACCGTCTCTAGGTTACTTTGGGAGAGGTATGCCTTTGTCTTCGCCAGGAGTCTGAGGTGGTAAAAACTTTTTTTGACTACGGCGCTGACCTGTTTGTCAAATTTTAAATTGCTGTCGAAGATAACCCAGAGGTTCCTGACAGAGGTGGAGAGGTTTGGACCCAGGGGACCAAGTGCGTCGATGAGGGGGTCCAGGGGGGCACTATTAAAAACAATGACCTGTTTTCCCTTCGTTTAGTGTCAGGGAATTTTCAGACATCCAGCACTTGATCTCTGCCAGGCAGTCAAGTAGTGGTTGTATTGATGTTTTCCCTTGGGTGGGTTTTAGGGGGAGGTAGACCTGCACGTCATCGGCGAAGCAATGGAATGAGATATTATGTTTTTCCAAGATCTGGCCTAGGGGGAGTATATATAGGAGGAAGAGGGTGGGACCCAATATCGAGCCTTGGGGCACCCCGCAGGTGAGGGGGGCCACAGAGGAAGTGAAGTCACCAAGTTGGACAGAGAAGGTCCTATTACTTAGGTAGGACCGGAACCAGTCTAAGACGGGGCCCCTAAGGCCTACGTGATGCTCGAGGCGAGCTAAAAGGATGTGGTGATCTACCGTATCAAAGGCAGCTGTGAGGTCAAGGAGTAGTAGTAGGGATGGGTTGCCTGCATCAGCAGCTGAAATCAGGTCATTTAAGACACGGAGGACACAATCCATGCTTTTCCTCATACTAGCTCCGGCTGTTTAACTACAAACCAATGCAAAGTTAATGGGGTCAAGCTCCTGTCTGTACAAGCTGACTGAGGACAACTGACATCTACTCCACAGTGCACTTAAAAGTAGAATTCAGTTGTCAGTTCCGTCCAGATTTCAGCTTGTACTGGAGCTTGACCCCATTGTCTTTGCATGTTTCCCCCAAAAATGTATTACGTTTTTTTTAGGGCTGGGACTTTATCGCATTAATTGCGATTATTACATGGCGTTTTAACATTCGCCGAAATGCTTGATTGTGATTAGGCAATAGCCCCTGACAGCGGTGAATTATTTTTCGATAACTGACCGCTGCCATGGGCAACGCAATATTGCGCTATTGACCAATCACAATCAAGCATTTAGATTGCAGTCACGAAAGCTAAGCATTACCATTATGCACAGCTGCACTCATCAGTGCAATCAAGTCCAAACCTGCTGGCTGCCGGCGATAATAATAATAACTTTATTTGGGCTGACAGCGGAGCCACAGAACTGCGCCTGCATTTGATCTCGTCTTGTCGATGGTGTAAAATGAATTAGGTATATTGTTAGTAAGTTAGCCATGTAATAAGCGGGATAATGTATAGCCTATACTCGGTCATTGTCGCAAAATAATTGACCGACACGGAGTTTAGAATACCGAGGCGCCGCGCCGAGGTGTTTTAAACGTAGTGAAGGTCAATTATTTTCTCTTGCATGTATCGAGTATAGGCTATACATTATCCCTTACTTCTTAGTCTGGTTTGTTCATACAGAATATTGAAAAAATAAGAGAAATTGAGAAGAATCTTTTTTCTTTTCAGGAGCATATGACCAAAACCCAGGCAATTTCGAGCCCTTAACACTTTCAGTGCCCATGACGTCATATGACGTTTTTTCAGCCCAATGCCTGAATGCCCACGACGTGTATTAGCGTTTTATTTTTTTTATTAGCGATCTGATTTCATATTTCATCAACAGAGTCTCCCGTTGGTACAGCAGCTCCTCCAGCAGCTCAGAATGGAAGAAAGCGCCCCCTATCGTCTATCCCTGTGTAACTGCACGTCAGTCGCTTAGACTGACCTGGGATCAGTCGATATGTAGAGGCGGAGCCTTGAGCTGGCAAGCTGTCTGCTCAACATGGAAGTCATCGCGGGATGGGAATCAGCCTGGAATATATATTCACAGTAGCCAATCAATAAGCGTGATTGATTTTTGGAATGGCGATCAGGAATTTGAATGATCTTTTTGGAGAACATCTGATCTGAGGTAAGGAACCTATTTTACCAGTCTTGGGATAATCAGAGTTGTATTCGCTGAGATCTCAGCGTTTGCCCTATGTGTGATGTGTCTCTGTGTGCACGATCGCTGATGAGGAAATCAGAGAATCGATTTTTCAGCTCGCGGCCCCAGCGTGCATACGTACACATATACTATCGATAATCTAGCGTTTATGTTAGCTCAGTAGTTAGCTTCATGTTAGCTCAGTAGTTATCAATCAATCAATTGTAGCGCTGGGATAAAGGAGTCGGAGGCGGTGTATCGAAGTTGAACCTAATTCCTTTATTCAACAGCAGCATAACAACAATGTCAACGTAGTCGAATCGATAGGTAGAATGATGTATCGAAGTTGAACCTAATTCCTTTATTCAACAGCAGCATAACAACAATGTCAACGTAATGAATGCTCGAGGCAGGAAGTGCTACACACAATATCGTCCGGGGGGAACTACTATTCCCAACAGTTCTGTGTGAATTATGTACAGTCACTACACAATCAATCAATCAATCACGTATCTCTTGCACGGCTGCGGTGCGGCGGCTGGCGTGGCTGAATAACAGTAGCAGTGATCGCCTGCTGCGTCCATCGCGTGTATATATATACCGTATTAGTATTAGCAATAGCATATAGTATTAATGTGATTGACCAGCGTTAATGTGTGCTAATATGGCTTTAATATGGGACGTTAATATGAACCAAAGGCATCATCTGTGATTAGTGTTGAATGGGGGTCTACTCTGAACCACGTCGAACCAAGCGGCGACCTCATGCGCGGCGAGCGCCTGGGCGAAGGAAAAGGAAATGCGCATTACCGTACTGGTGTATGGCGAAGAATGCGGAAGCGCTCTTGCACTCTTCGGCTGGGATTAATATAGACGCTGACGGGCCATCAGCGCCCTCTCTGCTGTTGGCCCCCAATAAGTTAAACGTATGTATAATGTATATTCATTGATTCACTCGTATTAGGGCTGCAACGATTAGTCGACATAATCGACGACGTCGATTATAAATAATCGTCGACGAGGAATTGTTGCGTCGATTAGTCATTAAAAGAAATTAAAAATAAAGATTATTATATATATTTTTTTTTTGCACTACCTATCTTTGTGAAAGTGGCTTCTCAGCTCTGGTCCAGCCAGCTGAAGACTTCTTAGCTTAACATAACAGACCGACAGTAAGTTTGGGGGAACTAATGGGATAACTGGGGATGTTGTTTGGTCCTGACAAGAGTCTCAAAGCAACTCTAAGGTCATGCTCAATGTCCAATCTGTTCCTCTGCTCTGTCTTCAGCTGGACCAGAGCTGAGAAGCCACGTTCACAAAGATAGGTAGTGCAAAAAATAAAAATAAAAATTATATTTGTCTATTTTTTAATATAATTGTTTTTCGATTAGTCGACTAATCGAAAAAATTATCGACAGATTAGTCGACTACCAAAATAGTCATTAGTTGCAGCCCTAACTCGTATACCAAAATCCATTTGAAAAATTTTGCTTTTCGCATCAAATATTGATATGCGATTAAAATGTGATTAATTTCAATTAATTAACTATAAAGTCTCGAATTAATTCGATTACAATTTTTAATCGAGTCCCACCATTCGTTTTTTTCTCTTTGTGGGAGTTTTCCCCTTATCTTTGTTGAGGGTTAAGTCATGGGGTGTTGTTCCTATGTGGGCCTGTGAACATGTAATTATATTTTGGGCTACACAAATCAATTTGACCTGACTTGTGATTTTGTGATCGAATGACACAAAACTTTGTCACACTTCTTCTCTATTACGGAGCACATGTGTGTCACGCTTGATGCCAATCTGAATAACCGATCAGTAATTTGACACCTCTTGTTAGCCAAACATTGGACCTCATTCACAAACGCACTTATGAAAAAGTTAGGGAGAAATGTCTTCTTAACTCCACTTAAGAAGTTCTCTGGCCATTTCTGGCATTCCTGAACGGTTTCTTATCTGAGATTCGTTCTTAGCTATGAACAGGATTTAAGAACATGGAAAAGCAGTCGTAGATAGGCCAGATTGGTGTGTCTTAATTTGTGAGAAATCATTGGTGATTGCGTTCACATCGATTCTAAAGACAAAAATTATGTTTTACATTCATAATCAAGGCATGACAAGGCATCGTGATGTCCTAAAATAAATAAAAGCACTGCAAATTAATAAATAAATAAGCACTAAACTCAATGGCACGGATATAGCTATAGTGGAATAGAATGGACATATCTATATTCTGCTCTCAGAACATCCCATTCCTTTCATGTAGGCTATATATTTACCATTTTGTATTAATAGTCCATATACCATTTTTTTATTGTTGGTTTTATTTATTTTTTACTTTGCTTAGTGTGCACAATGTAAGAGCCAGTGGAGAAACATTCCACTGTTCATCTTTACTGGTTTGATGTTGCATGTAAATGGACTGCATTTATATAGCGCTTTCATCCAAAGCGCTTTACAACTTATGCCTCACATTCACTCACACATTCATTCCCACACCGACGGTGGAGGCAACCATGCAAGGTGCCAACCTGCTCATCAGGAGCAGTTAGGGGTTAAGTGTCTTAAATCTTTATTAAATTTTTATTTTACAGACAGACCGACCTATAATAGCTGCATTATAAAAGAGATACTGTAATTGCATCCCCCTAAAATGCTATTATTTTATGAGCAAAAATCACGATTTCAAATCATGGTTATTACATGTTTTGACCATGTGTAAGAACTAGGGATGCACCGATCCGACTTTTTCAGTCCCGATACCGATACCTGGGCCCTCATTTATCAATGGTGCGTACACACAGATATGTGCGTAACCCGTGCGTACGATCATTTCTAAGCAAAGTGTGTGACTTATCAATTTGAACGTGTGCTTGACTTTGTGCATATATTTACGCACAGCTCCGAGCATGCGTACCTGGCGCCCAGCGGTAGAATATGAATATTGCAACACGGAAATAAGCTTCCGTGCATTAGTTTCAACACTGGCATGTTCTGTATGACCCGTAATTCATTATAGTTCATTGTAAAATAGCGACAGTAGTGTAATTATTGTCAAACCCTATAAATATAGCATTTGGAATAGGTCTTTCTTTCCGAATGAATGCAGAAAGGTTTATATATAGGGTTATCGGAATACTATGGGGTGCACTGACTGCACTCCGCGGGGAACGGTTTTCAGAGATAGCAGATAGGGATGAATGAATGAATGAGGGGCAGTCTAATTGCAGAGAGAACATAATATTAACTAGAGTCCGCTATACCCGAGACACCTTCATTTGTACCGCAATTTGAGACCGAAATTAGAGCGTGGAACAAAATGCACAAATGCCATCCCCATGCACATTCAAGTCCTCTCCACCCTCGGGTCTTTGGCCACCGGCACGGTCCATCGTGATATTGGAGATGGATCGCGCAATAGACTGTTACTGTACCACCCATGTAGCTGTCAAAGCTCCATCACAAATGCAGTTATGTGAATAGAAAGGGATTCCACTCAGTCAATGTTGCGATGCGCATTTGCCTGATACATGTCGTTGCTGCATGCCGGGAGGAAGGCAATGCTGCATGTTTTCAATTCATTAAATAAAACGGATACTTTTTGCAAGGGTTTACTGACTGTCATACAAATAATCAACCAACTACATACTGTAACTTTTCAGTGCACGTTTTTATTTACATTGTGACAACAGCCTTGTGAGCTCCTGCAGTGACCCGCACACAGACATGATGGAATTCAAGTTCAAGTTTGTATTGATCACATATAGGCAGGCTACACATGGTGTAGGCTACATGGCAGTGAGATTCATTGTTCTTATATGCTCTCGTATTATTGTTTATATAGGCTACCTAATACCGACATCAAAATAGATTGTATGCCTCTACAAATCATATGCAGGTAGAACATTTACTAGAACATTACTTTCCTAACTTAGTGAAACAAAATGTAACAAATTAACACAGATATAAATGTACTGAATTGTTATTTATTATTAAAGTTAAATAGATAGCTATTTTAGTCATATCGGGGCCGTTATCCGATATCAATATCGGAGCATCCCTAGTAAGATCAAACTCGTCCAGATCCATCCTTCCATACCTGTGTTCTGTAGGTGACCAGCGACGAGGGCAGCAGCAGGATAAGGCACTTAATCCCCATGAAGAGGAACTTAATTATAAAGTTGGTGATGCCTACTGCCCACAGAACCTCCCAGAAACCCAGAGGCTCAATGGTTGGGTTGAGGAAGACGAGGCTGGGGGGGGAGGGAGAGAGAGAGAGAGAGAGAGAGAGAGAGAGAGAGAGAGAGAGAGAGAGAGAGAGAGAGAGAGAGAGAGAGAGATCAGCCCCTATCATCACTTCCCCACACTGTACCACCGCATGGTCAAGGCCACACGGAGAGTCAATCGGAATGAAAACACACACAAGAGAGAGAGAGAGAGAGAGAGAGAGAGAGAGAGAGAGAGACAGAGAGAGAGATGGATGGATGGACCATAATCTACAGAGATGTTCCATAGCTGATGCGAGGCGACAGGGGCAGAGGTCAGTCTTACCAATAGTAAAGTGTCTCAAGGAGAAACGTGTAGTAAAGCAGGGATGCAGAGGTGATCAGGAAGAGCAGCAGCCAGACGCACTGCAGCTTAGAGTGACGGTCCTGATGAGACACACAGCAGACCCCAGATCAGATCACAAATGTCTCTGAAGGGCACAGAGACATTGATGCAACAAATACACTAATTATCAATGAATGTTCCGGGGGCCACGACTTACCTGAAGAAAGGCTTGAGTTTGAATGGTTTTATTCACATATAGAAAGGTTGTGAAGAGGCCGACACCGACTGCTAAACCTGGAAGAATACAGGAGAGAATGTAAGGCAAGTTGTCTTGTACCGAGAGATAAAGGTCAACTTGGTTAGATGTTTCATCATTTGAACCATGTTCAATTATGTGGAATAAGCATGTAATCCAGCGGTTCTCAAACTACGGGTCGCGACCCAAAGTGGGGTCGTGGGTAGGTGACATTGGCAAGTAAAACATATTTTTTTTTGTTTTGTTCTAGCAACATATTTTGGCTAAATATGCCTTGTTTTATAAATGTGTATTGATAACAGAGCTGTAATAAAATGTTCTAATAAATATGCATGATCAAGTTCAACAACGTGTGCTTTTATTTTGATATTCCTTAATTCCACGTTGAAATTACGTGATACATTAACACTATCAGTGCCGACCTTGTTTACCTTTTTACCCAGTTGAATGCCATCATCCACTTCAATGTTAGCGTTAAAAATGCATAATATATGTTTTAAATTATGGCTATGTGTCTAATCTGCCCGTCGCTTATCAATGACTTGTTTGCAGTCAACATTGTCGAAACGGATTGTTTTTAATCGGTTCTAGGGCTGTCCCCGACTAAGGATTTGGATGATCGACTATGATTGACAAAAATGTGCCGTTAGTCGACTATTGGTCGACAAAATATATATATATATATATAATATTAAAGAAAATGTATCATTCCATTTGGGCTGTGGGGGGTGCTTAATGTCTGAAGGAGTCGACTGAAGGCTTCTTGTCCTCTGCAAAAGCATGCAATTGGTCCACTGATGGATACATCTTGATATTTGTCTAGTCTAGTGTGTTCATTAATAGAATAGAAATACTTTTATTATCCCGTGGGAAATTAGACACTGCAAATTAGATGGGTGAAATCCTCTTTCAGTGCCTGTGTGCCTGTTTTCATAGGCAGTTAGCTTCTGGTATGCGTGACATTAGCGTTAGCCACGCTTCTAGGCCTCTTTTCTTTTGGAAAGAATGATACAAAATATATATAAAATTTTTTTTTTTAAATATATTCGACTAAGAGGTTGGCTGGTCGACTACGGCTCCTTTCGACCGATTAGTAGACAAATCGACTAATAGGGGTCAGCCCTAATCGGTTCATATCCTTTTTATAGCATTTCGAAAAGCTATCGTTCTCTCTAAAATTTTCGGAAAATTGAAAGATTCCCCCCATAAACTGCATCTATTAGAATATTCTCGAATACACTAGACACGTTGTCATTTGTCGGCTTATTTATGAATCGTTTTCAAATAAACGCTAGATTATCGATAGTATATGTGTACTTATACACGCTATAGAGGCGGGCTGAAAAATCTATTCTCTCGTTTCCTCAAGATCACACACACACATACATAGGGACACGCTGTTATCTCAGTGAATACAGCTCAGATTACCCCAAGACTGGTAACAGACTCCTTACCTTATATCAGATGTTCTCCAAAAAGATTATTCCAATTCCTGATCGCCATTCCAAATATCGATCGCGTTTATTGATTGATTATTGGCTGCTGTAAATATATATTCCAGGCTGCTTTCCGTCTCGCGATCAGATCCCTCATCATCAGATCCATCGCCAGCATAATGGAGCCAGTTGGCTCCACCTCTACAGATCCCACAGGGATCAAGCAGTATAATCGACTGACCTGCAGTTACACAGGGATAGACGATAGGGGGCGGTTCCCATCTGAGCTCCTACAGGGGCTGCTGTACCAACGGGAGACTCGGTTGATGAAATATGAATTCAGATCGCTATTAAAAAATAAAAACGGCATTTCTCGTTGTCAGCACTCTGATAAAACGAGAATATTCGTCGTCGGCATTCAAAGTGTTAGCACTTTCAGAGCCCAAGCTTAATCTTGATTTACCGGTTGAATGCCCACCATCCACTTCAATGTTAGCGTTAATAACGCCTAATCTATGTTTTAAATTATGGCTATGTGCCCGTCGCTTATCAATGACTCGTTTTCCAGTCAACATTGTGGAAGCGGATTGTTTTTTTATCGGTTCATTTTCGTTTTATAGCATTTTTGAAAAGCCCTCGTTTTCAAGGGAAATAAAAAGATTCCATGATAAACGCCATGTACTGGAATATTCTAGAATACACAAACGTTGTCATTTTTCGGCCTATTTATGAATCGTTTTCAAATAAACGGTAGATTATCGATAGTATATGTGTACGTATGCACGCTGGGGCCGCGAGCTGAAAATCGATTCTCTGATTTCCTGAAAGCGATCGCGCACACACACACACATAGGGCAAACGCTGAGATCTCAGCGAATACAACTCTGATTATCCCAAGACTGGTAAAATAGATTCCTTACCTCAGATCAGATGTTCTCCAAAAAGATCATTCAAATTCCTGATCGCCATTCCAAAAATCTATCACTACTGTCTACTATCGATTGGCTACTGTGAATATATATTCAAGGCTGATTACCATCGCGCGATCACTTCCACGTTGAGCAGACGGCTTGCCACAGCTCAGGGAGCCAGCTGGCCCCGCCTCTACATATCACTGATCCCAGGTCAGTCTAAGCGACTGACATGCAGTTTTCAGGGATAGACGATAGGGGGCGCTTTTTTCCATTCTGAGCTGCTGGAGGAGCTGGTGTACCAACGGGAGACTCGGTTGATGAAATATCGCTAATAAAAAAAATTAAACGATAATTGTCGTTGTGGGCATTCAGGGGGGGGGGGAGGGGGGGCTGATAAAACGTCATATGACGTTTTGGGCATTGAAAGTGTTAAGTGTGGGGTCGCCAAAAGAAATCCTAAATAAATGGGGTTGTGTAGAGCCATATGAAATCCACGTTCACGGAATCGCGGACGGAATCGCGGAATTCACCAATAAAAATGGAATCAACTGCAAAACGTGGAATATTGCAGAATTTGGCCTACCTAATCTGGACTGAAATTCCGTTTTTGGGTGGAACGTTTGGTGCAAAGCAAACATGACCGGGACCGGTGAGGCGGGGACGCTAGAGCGGGTTACACACAACACGCAGCAGTGCTCAAGCGTCTGGCTGCTTTGATGTTAACATCGTCAAGAAGCTAAGAAATTCCGCAATAAGCCCTCAATTCAGAGCAGAACAGTATCCTAATGACTTTTATGCCTCCGGCAATAAGGTGTTTTGCAAATTCTGTCAACGTTCCGTGGACTGGACCCGCAAAAACACAGCTATGTAACATTAGGACATAGGACTAATAGATGGAAATGATAGCTTCTAGCTAAATCTAGTGCACCGATCCATTTGTTTAATGCAAACGATTGTCATTACACACACTGTCCTTTATAAACGAAATAAACTAAAAGGTGCCTAAATTATGCATTACTATATTTCATCACAATATAAAGGCTTGCATCACAGTGAGGAAAGGGGCTACCTACGGCCATCGTCAACGAGAGTCATCCACGGTCGGCTTAGCTTGACTGAGTTTTCAAAGGGGGCGTGGTTTAGCGACAGGTCTATTACATAATCCAACATTGTGTAAGCAACTAACACATTCCACGTGACAGAATCGTTTTTGAATGAGTCGTTATGATGCTATCAATACATCCATTCATAAAGATTGTCCGCCATCTTGGTTTCATTCCTAAAACCACGAACGGCGGAGTGATTGTAATTCGGTTGTGGGCGGGTTCTGGGATCACAAGCGTGTGTTATGATAAATAACAACGTCTAACTTGACTGTTTCAGCCAATCAGAATCGAGAAACTTGCATGCCATTGTATAATATATAACAGACCATAGTGTGACGACTGTTTTAGACTAAACCGTGAAATAATGAGCTTATTCAATATAATTGAACATGGTTTGAGTCTACTACAGTTCTCGTTCCAAACAATCAAATATCTTATTAATAAGGGTAAAGTACGACCCAATTTAAGAATTCATAGTTTGTTATTCCTATAATCTAAGACAGTTCAGTAATATTAGTGAACATGAACTCTCCCAAATCCAAAAAACCTGAGTGCTAAAACACTAATTTTTGATGTTATCAGGTATCAAGTATGAAGCTGCCCGAAGACAATGAATTGGGAAAGATGGTATTAACCCTTTCACAACCACACTACAGAAGGTTAACCTTTCACTACCACACTACAGACGGCGGTTAACCGTCTGTAGTGTGGTAGTGAAAGGTTAACCTTCTGTAGTGTGGTTGTGAAAGGGTTAACCATTTTTCGTGTGGCAGTGAAAGGGTTAACCCTTTGGTATTGTGGCAGTGAAAGGGTTAAAGGTGAAATTAGATCACCATGGGGAATGTGAGTTTCTGTTTCAAACTCAAACAAACATTCTGTGGGTCCACAAAATCTGTCTCCCATTCATTGTCTATGCCTATGGAGCAGCTCCAGACTGTATACCGGATGATGACACCACACTTCTGAGTCTTACCATCTCTGGTTTCTTGGCTTTGGGAGAGAATAGCTCATGTTCACAAATAATTATTTAACTTTCTTTGGAGGTGGAAACAACACATTACAATTTCTTAATTTTGGGGGGAGGGGGTGTTCCCCTATAAATTCCCCTTCAAATTAATCTCATATACTTGCCCAGAGCGTGTTGAATGACTATCTTAGCGCACAGGATGATTATGAAGGGAAGACTCTTCTGGAGCCAGCGGAAGAGGTAGCGCAGCTCAGAGAAGGAGGCACTGGGTTCTCCAGAGTCCTGGTCCGAGTCGGCCGGGTCCAGCTCAGGCTCCGTGTGCGAGTGGTGCTGCTGGGTACGACTATGTCCGTGTGAGTGAGAATGGGGGTGGGAGCTGACTCTGGACCTTCTGGACGACGCCCCTCCGCTGGACTCTGTAGTGCCGCCGTTCATTGGCACCTGCACCTCGCATGTCTCAGGGATGGTCACACTGCTGGAGCCTGGTGTCCTGGTCACCAGCTCCGGCTGCAGGGTCAGGGACAGGCCACCCAGCTCATTTGGATTGGGCTGCATTACAGTTTGAGACTCCCTCAGTTTCAATGCTCTTCTGGAATCACTCATATGACAAATATATATATATATAAAGCCAATGGCAGGGAAAGACAAAAGAGATTAACCTGATTAATGGTAGTTTAGATTATGTGAATAATAGATGGCAGGTTTATTTTTGTCGGGATGAATGATCAAATAGACTGAGAAATATAAAAAAAAAAAAAAAAAAAAGACCCGCGAGGTGAAACGTAAATAAAGGAGTTGTTCAAGTGTTACTACTAGTACTACTTGTGATGACAGCTGACATTACAAGCTAACGTTAGCTAAGGTACAGACCAAGTACTATAGACCTTAGATAGTAGATACATGTTCAACTTAGTTAGCATTTAACGTAGTTACACCAAGAATGTACACGAACCGGCTAGAAACTGCAACTTTAGAACAGTGAGTCGGTGACTAGGGCTAACCATCAGTAATCATTGTTCATATTTGACAGCATCGGCAGCTACATGGCTAGCTAAGATCAACTGACATTATTACCGTGTAAGAGAAATGACCTCGCAAGCTAAATCAAATAGTTTGTCTAGCAAGCTAACTTACTAACAAGCCAAACCCGACATTAGCAACGTTAATGTTCGTCGATGCTAAAGCCAGATCACAGTTACTATGCTAACTAGGATTCTCACTCCAGTTATAAACAAGCTTAACGTTAAATATACCTTTCATACTGCGCCCGGAGTTTCATGGTAAATCACTCGTCCCCATCTAACAAGCTGTCTAAAACACGAAGTAAAATAAACATCAAAATAAATGTAAAACTAAACTAAAGTTAATTCGTAATCTTGCTAACTAAGCCATAAGATTATTGAGCAATACGAAATACGGCAGCACCGAATGTCGCAAACCTCTTCTTCTGCTTAATTTCCGGCAGACTCGACACCTTTTGGTGCAGTGCTGCCATCCTCTGTTCACTCTCGTGATTTGCACCGTCAAAGTAGCTAGATCCGTTTATCATGGCTAATTCACAACTGTAAAGAGGGTTTCTACCAGAGCCGTATAACCAGGTAGAAACCAGAGCCGTATAATTAAGAGTTCCGACACTCCCACCCACTTGGTTGTTATCGTGGAATGCGGAAGTAAAGCGCCTCAGCATGGCTTTGTCAGTATTCCAATGTACAGCCCCACCCAACCCCACCCCACCTACCCAACCTCCTCCAATGTACAGTTTCTATGTCAAATGTATGTCAGTATTCCAATGTTCAGTGTCGTCGTCCCCCCCTACCCAACCCCCCCCCCCCCCCCCCCCACCTCCAATGTACAGCCCCACCCCACCTACCCAACCTCCCCCAATGCACAGTTTCTATGTCAAATGTATAGTTCTTTTTCTGGATTTTTTTAGTATCACAAACAGTACTGTATTTGAAAATCTGGTATGTCATAAATGTATAGATGTAGCAGTACTGTCTATCTGTATGTCGTGTGTGTCATATGATGAATTGAAATTGGGGGACCCTGATGGAAACAAGACAAAAGTCTTTCTCAGGTCTGCATCCTCTTAACAATTGTATGTATTGAGCTGTACTGTACTGTACCCATTCTGCAATCTGTTAATAAACTTTTCAATCAATCAATCAAGTCCGTAGTTCAAGCTTTCAGCTCATCGCCATTCATTTCATTGTTGCCGAGCGGCACTCGCTGGTAAGTTTACTTTACTTTACTTACTTACTGCATTTTTTTTACATTTTAACGCATTAGCAGACCACTCATGGATGTAGTCAATAGTGGTATTTTATGTAGCAATCTTTAGTTTATGTTTATCATAAGTTAATAGCTTGTTAGATTCTAAATGCAGTTAGATAACGTTCTGTATCATTAGGGGATCCGCTCGGCATCACTCATGCACTCCCTCGCGTATGTGCACGCGCACTGAATAAATTCCACAAATGTACCTTTAATACCAGTATTCGTCTGACCACACCCCTCGTTAGCTTACCTTCATAAGCAGGTGTGTGGTCACCTGCTCTCCTCCTTCTCGCTTTCACCACAAGGAAGTGCCTCGGTAGTACCCCACTTGACGTGTTGTTAGTTGAAAAGAGTTGTGACGAGTTTACATTGTGCTTAGTTTTTTCTTCTCTCATATCTGTTCAAAGGAAAAAGCTAAGTCATAATGTCTTCTTCGGAGAGTAGACCTACTCTTCACCAGCGGTTCTCCATTCCCGCCTCCGTCGTGCGTTTTGGTGCGGGGCTGCTGCCACTTTCGTGGTTGCCGACCCAGCCCAGGAGGCAGCTGATGGGTAGTTTGCCTCTCCGAGGAGCCGAGGCATCGGTGCCGTCGCTCCGGCGATGGCCTGATCTCGACTCTGGTTCCTCTGGTTCCAGGGAATCGTCCGTTGTTGAACGGTCGGTTGTTTTGGGTCCGGAGGATTTGCGACGCAAACTTTTCGCGTCTGCCCGTTCACGTCGCAAGATGGTGGCATGCAGGCGCGAACGGCCTGGGTTTGAGGAATTGCTGGAGACCAGCGAGGATGCGTCCGGCTCTGGATGTCCGATGGAAACTGAGGACTTCATGGAAGAGTCGGACGGATTCTTGTTTGAAGGTCCTGTGGAGGCGAGTATCCCTCCTATCCAGGAAACACTGGAGGGGGGAGAAATGGCTCCTTGGGACGCCTTGTTCGAAGATGTCGAGGAACCACCTCGGCCTCATCAGCAGGATGCCCTGCTATCAGCCACATCAGACTGTGGCTCCTCAATGAGTCGAAGCCTGCTGCATGTGAGGGATGCGGGTTCGGTGGAGGAAGGTCAGCAGGGGGAACTGCGGGCTTTGTTTCCCGAGCTCATGGCGGTAGCCGCCGCTGCAAACGGCGTGCCGCTGCCGCTGCCATTGCCTGCTCCTGTCCCTGACGATCTCATAGGTCATCTCTGGCAGCGTCGCCCGGTGAGAGGGGTGGATGTTGTCTACCCATTTTTCCCCTCAATGGGGGCCTATGTTCGTCAGGGTCAGGCGGTTTCTAACATCATGGGACTTGCCCCCGCCTACGTACCAGTTACGCGGGTGTCGGGGTTGGTCAAAGGTATGAGAGAGGGCGTGCCACGGCTTGATAGTCCGATGGCCGCTCTCCTCTGTCCGGATGTGGTGTGGGAACCATTATGCAAGCCATGGAAGATCGGCTAGGCGATTGGCATATTGGGGTGACCAGTCATTTATCGCTGGTACACAATCGCTGGCTGCGGCTTCTAACATCGCCCACCTAGCTAGATTTGTATCGGGGATAATGACGGCGGCATGGATCTGACCGAGGTAAAATGCGATCAGATCACCCAGGCGGCAGGAGCTGTCCTGCACCTTACCCAGGTGCTGGCCATAGCCTCTGGGAAAGTGCGCGCCCTGGCCACCCTGATCCAGCGCCACCTTTGGCTGGAGCAGGCTCGAGTGCCGGAGAAGAAGAGAACCCCTCTTCTGACGGCCAACCTCTCCGATGCTGGACTGTTCGGGAAGGCCCTGCGGCTGATGACCTCAACGTGCAGAGAGATGGCAGAGGAGAGATCCGTTCTCCAACCCCATTTTCCACCTCCCGTCCTTGCCGGTGGAGTCAGAAGGCTTCCACGACGTCGAGCTTCCTCCGCCGTGCCTACCACTGCCTCTACCGCCGCTGCTGGCCCCTCCAAGAAGGCCAGGAGAAGAGACGGCGCTTCTGCTACCGCCGACCCATCCACGACCGGAGGAGACGGTAGGGAACGTCGAGACCAGCAGACAGTTAACTACCGTCCCTCCGGGGCTCCTCGGGGTGGCAAGACTCGAGCGGCGTGAGGTGGCAGACGCCGCTAAAAGTGACTTTTTCCCTCTGTGTCCCCCCTCCTCTACACCCTCCCCGGCCCCTTATGATTGTGTTTTGTGCCATGTAAAATAAAAAGTTCCCCGATATAAGGGGAACTATGTTTTTGGCCAAACAAACTGTGTGTTTCTTGTCCTGCCGACTCCTATTACAAACAGGAGCCGTGTACAGGGTTTCCCCCGTCATAGCAATGTTGCTATGGCGACGCCTTCCGTGAGTTAAAGAGTGTTAAGGTGTCGAGTTAGAGCGTAGGGCTTACGGGTCTGCTACGCTCGATTTATGTGTAAACTTGAGTCAGTTGGTCACGTGACTCACAGTTGACATGTCTTTTTCATGACTACGACTCATGTGGGAAGGTTTCTGGGAAAGTTCGGTCTTTACTCTTTGACAAAAGGAGTGACTGGATGTAAAAACATGTAAATGGTTTTTTACTCCCAGCTGTGCAGTTGGGTTCATACGGGTGATGCTTCTTCTTTATTATTATAAAGAGTTGGATGAATCTATATGAATTGGAAATGGGGGACCCTGATGGAAACAAGACTAACGTCTTTCTCAGGTCTGCATCCCCTTAACAATTGTGTGTATTGAGCCGTACTGTATTGTACCCATTCTGCAATCTGTTGAATAAAGTTTTCATTCATTCATTCATGGAGTTGGTTGCATCCCGCCCCTCTTGTCGTTTCCCTGGGCGCCTTGGGGATTCAATAAGATGGTCTACATAGCCTATTATTGATGTGGATATGCCCGACGCACACATAGTGCTAGCTCAGGATGTTCTGCTGGACATTAGGCAACTGACTGGCGCGCCTTGGTTGCTTGGGGTTAAAACAGCGTTTTTATAAAGCAATTGGGATGGGGGTTTTCCTCTTCCGACGACCTGTGTGGTTGTCGACGGGTTCTCGTTCATATCAGGGGATGATAACGGAATGGATCTGGACATATGTAGAAGGGTCTCACGCCCTGGGGGTGGGCCACCGGGCGCGGTTCGCACCGAACGTCTGAGTGGCGCCTTCTTTTTATGTTTAAGATCAACACGCATATCTGCCCCTTCTCCTGGAGTTGGCATGTCGGCGAGGTTAGGGCACGGGACTGGTTCTGGTCACGCTGGTCCGGATCAGTTAAACCCGTTGTCCGCCGGGGATGCAGATCTGCTGTTCTGGTACCCTGAGGGACTTGGGCTTTTTTCAGGGGGAAAAATGCTAGGTCGGTCCGGGTGTCGCAGGGTTAAGCGCTATGGAACCCTTGTTGGGTGCATTGTATTCTACACTGTCGTAATGGCTTACGGCCGTGCCAACCTGTACACGCCCGATCTCGTCGGATCTCGGCCGCCACGCTGGTTGGTCTTGGTTAGTACTTGGTTGGGTGACCTCCTGGGAATACCAAGTACGGGGTGTTGGGGCTGGTTTTCCATTCTTGCGCTCTTCTCTTACGCATGGCGAAGAGGGGCCTGTTGGAGTGGTCTTTGACCTCCTCGGGGGACCCTGTGCTCCCCGTATCACCGGGCCCGGTCCGAAGTAATGTTTTCGTTGACCCGTAGGCCCGGGATAACCCTGTTGGAAACTGGAACACGGGTACTGCGGCAGTGCCGCAGGTATGTTTTGGAGTTTTTTCCTGAGGGGTTATGGGACCAACCACCGCATAGGGTAACGACTAGGTGGTTGGTTCTCTGGTGTGTTAGAGCAGTGTCAACTCCCGGGTTAACCGGTTGAGGGTGCCCCTGCACGTTCATAACGTCTGCCAATCGTGTCAGCCTTCTCTGCCTCAACCCCTCTGGGTGGGGGTTTTTAAATGGAGGCTTGGTCATGCAACAACGCCAGCATGCGCCCCTTCCGCCAGGGCGGCTGTGTTCAGCTGTCCCCTCTGGCGCCTGTCTCGTCCGCAGTCTCCAGGCTCGGGTTAACAGCCTGTTGCCTGGTTTTTCCCGGTGCGCTGCCTGCTTCCGTTGGTTAACCTTTTTGTGTGCTTACGGCCATGCTGACTGCCTGTTCTGCAGGGTCAGTGTGCCAGGTGGTGTACTATTGGGGGAACAGGGCCCGCTCGGCTGAGGGGCCTTTATTCGAATACGCTGGCAATGTGGGGGGCGGGGTCACTAAGTGCCCACCTGGTGGGGTCTTGATGCTGGCATCATGGACTTCTCCGGGCCCCCGTTCCAGGGGGTCCAGTCCCTTTGGTAGGTCTGGGCCTTCCTTCGCGCTCCGCTGCTACGGCCTTGCCACGGGGTTGGGTTTGCCCTTGACCCCGTGTTTCTGGGGGCAGTAACGAGGTTGTTCCCTCCGTTCGTTCCCGGGTGGCATGCGGGTTGTGCGTGTGTGTAGTCGCGGGGTCAGGCCACGGCTGCTCACCCTGTGCGTTGAGTTGTAGTGCCTCTTCGCACGGTCGGGTCCGTCGCCCTCCCGGGAAACCTCTAATAGGGGGGGTGCCCTCCATTAGGGGGGGTCGGGGGGGCTCGGCCCTCCCTGTTCTGATGGTCGTGGGGGGCCTTCAGCGGGGTGTATTTGTCGGCCGGTGGCTCCGCTCGGCCTCCCTATGTGCATGAGTGATGCCGAGCGGATCCCCTAATGATACAGAACGTTAGGTTATGACTATAACCAAGTTCTGTTAATTAGGGGTGACGCTCGGCATCCGACGCCGCTGCAGCCCTTGACCTCACCTTGTGGTGAAAGCTTGGGAAGGAGGAGAGCAGGTGACCACACACCTGCTTATGAAGGTAAGCTAACGAGGGGTGTGGTCAGACGAATACTGGCATTAAAGGTACATTTGTGGAATTGATTCAGTGCGCGTGCACGTATGCGAGGGAGTGCATGAGTGATGCCGAGCGTCACCCCTAATTAACAGAACTTGGTTATAGTCATAACCTAACGTTACCATGTATATGTAACGTTAAATGTATATACACTCTTTTTCTGGACACTTTTTGTATCACAAACAGTACTGTATTTGCAAATCTGGTATGTCATAAATGTATAGATGTAGCAGTACTGTATATCTGTATGTCGTGTGTGTCATATATGTCCTGATGAATTGAAAATGGGGGACCCTGATGTAAACAAGACGAAAGTCTTTCTCTGGTCTGCATCCCCTTAACAATTGTATTGAGCTGTACTGTACTGTACCCATTCTGCAATCTGTTAATAAAGTGTTCAATCAATCAATTCAAAACCATACTGACGTTGGTAAAGTGAGCAACACTAGTTTCGATCGTATTCGTATTAGTACATCTGATTACAACCAAGAATCAAGAGGTTTATTTGTCACATCATTCCAGGTTCAACTAGAAGACTGATAAGGTGAATATGCCTACCATATTACTACTACACCTGCATGTAACCCATACAACTCTGTATGATATCAATAATGCTGTAAATACTGTATACATATATTTATATTTACCATATATATATTTATACACATTTGTCGGTATATACCTGCATATAATCCTTTTTTCATATCTGTAGTTACTATATCTATATCTGTATCTGTACATATCCCTTACGGTACTCTTACTAGTTACACTGCTGGCCAGTATGACTTACTACCATAGTGTCTTTAAACCTGTATCACTGTAGATAATAATACTATAACACCGTACATACTGTACATCTGGTTATAATTATTACTCAATAGTACTCTTTATATATTTTGTATCAAGTCTAATCACTTGTACATTGAATATTGCTATTGCACTTTACTGCTATATTTGCACTCTGGTTGGATGCCAAACTTATTTCCGTTGTACTGTACTTGTGCTGTATAATGACAATGCATTTTAATCTAATCTAATAAAATGTTGTGTTGAGCGACATTTTATCTCATGGCACAAGGGCATATTAAACATATTTTCCCTTATTCTGAAATACAGTATATATAAATAAATATATATATATATACTGAAAATATATATGTTTTATATATATGTTTTTTTTTTGATAGATTAGAAGATAACCATTTGCATTCGAGGCACAAATGTCTCTGACTTCTTTCCATGTGCAAGCCTGCCAAGATAACTCAAATCTCTGCAGGCTTTCTGGATTAAAGGGGTTAATTGTGCTAGCCGTGTTGATACTGCTTGAGGCTGCTCAACACATCCGACCAATACGATTTTAACCCTCGAAAGTGTTGCATGCAAATCTTAAGAGGGCCGGCCAACGATTGCGTGGCCCACAATCTATAGGCGTGGGATTGAACAGGGTCTGGCTACAGTCCCTGGATCAGTGGGATCAGATAGGCGTGGGATTGAAGAGGGTCTGTCTGTTGGGATGGAGAGGCTGGTGGAGGGATGGAGAGACTGGTGGAGGGATGGAGAGGCTGGTGGAGCGATGAGGAGGCTGGTGGGACGATGGAGAGCCTGTAAAATTAAATAAGGTGCAACGTTATTGTCTGAAATAATTTTCACAAATGATTTAATTCATATTAAATTTATATATTGACTTACCATTTGTGTAGAAGCGATGGAGAGGCTAGTGGGGCAATGGACAGCCACGCTAGGTGGTGCGACATTTGTAGGAGCAATGGTCAGACCAAACACGTCCATGGCAACGATCAAGGTGTTTGTTGGGGGCCTGCTTGTTGTAGGTCTAGATGTTGCTTGGCTTTGCTGGTCCTTCTTTGCCCTTTTTGTCTGGCTTTTACTCCCAAGATGCCCATCGTCAGACAGCACTGTTTTTCTTTCAGCCCGGATGTGCTTTGCTGCGATTCTCAACCTCAGCCGAGAAAGTAGCGTTTTTCATTCAACCTGTTAAAGTTTGAAGGTGAGTTTAAACTACTAAATAAGATCCGATTCCTAAACACTGTCACAACAGCAGTCATATTGTATATTTTCAACAATACGTTTGTTTACCAATAGGTTATTGGGTTTGTACCGAGTGACTGAGTTCGTTTTTTCTCAAATGTAAACTACAGTATAAGATCCCAACAATGTCACAACAGCAGTCATATTGTATATTTTCAACAATACGTTTGTTTACCAATAGGTTAAACTGTTTTTTAGCGTTTGTGTTGGCAGTTTCAACAGTTGGATGTACTCGGTGAAGCTGACTGAGTCGTGTTTTGTTTCTGCACAGCAGATCTTAACGATAATACATTGTGTCCTATCTATCTATCTCACTATCTATCTGCTATGCTTTTATTTTTTACTCCGTTTATTTGATCAGGGACAGTGCATATCAATCAACAGTTATACATTTATAAATGAATACAAATTAAAAACTGTAAATATGCCAACATTAGCAGGGTTGCTAGTTTTCAGTTGTAGTCCCTGGGCTAGATGTTTAAAGCCCAACCTCCAGGTTAAACCCTACTGATCAATTATGGGTAGTTTACATCATTGGTATATAATTATATATATATCTGTACATATCTCTTACCTACTCTTACTAGTTACACTGCTGGTCAGAATGACTTACTACCATAGTGTCTTTATACCTGTATCACTGTACATATTAATACTATATCTAAATCTGTATATCTCTTACCTACTCTTACTAGTTACACTGCTGGTCAGAATGACTTACTACCATAGTGTCTTTATACCTGTATCACTGTACATATTAATACTATATCTATATCTGTACATATCTCTTACCTACTCTTACTAGTTACACTGCTGGCCAGTATGACTTACTACCATAGTGTCTTTATACCTGTATCACTGTACATATTAATACTATATCTGTTGTGAAGGGCCAGATTAAACCGAATATATATATTTATTTATATATATATATTTAATTGTATTTGTATATTCTCTAATATTCCCTGATATCCCTTGTATATTCCTTGTACAATATGCATTGAATATCCATTCTAGCCTACTGAACATCCCATAATAGTCTCCATTCTACTATTGGTCGAGACCTTGGTGCCAGGCTGCCATACCCCTCAGACCCAGTTCAAACGTACCGCTCCACATGTACGAACAAGTCCTAGTTCCGCGTAGGAATCTGGCTACCGCACCACTAATGGGACTATTTGTTCATAGTGCGTATATATACTGCGCTACTAAAGTAGGACTTTCTTTTCAGTCCAGTTTCTTACCCTCCAATAGAGTCACAGACGTAAAGCCTCCCCGCGACGCCACGTGTGGGAGTAAGGCCAAGTTCGCCTACCATCGGTATTGAGACATCGTGTATATTAATATTTGAATAGTCATATTTGGCACTATATCGTCGAGTTGGACGTAGTCTATTAAGCTAATAATAGTCTGTTAATATATAGTGCTTCGTGCGGTGAGAATACTACCGTAGTCAGTACCCCATCGTTTCGGGCAGAGAACTGGCTGCTTACCCAGGGTGGTTGACCCCACGTGAAGCTGCACCCGAGGAGCCCCAGAGCCGACGAGCGAGTGGACCTGTATACCGGATTATTCTACCGACGACAGCCCGCCTTCCCAGGCACGGATTATGCTTTGTATACATTGATTATTCCATGGATAAAGACCCCCGACACTGCCGTGTGTTGGAACCCCCCCCCCCTGGAGAGGACGCAAGGTGAGGAGACGCTCTGCAAGACGAGGTCGCTTCACGTCTCTCCTCCGTGGACCGGATGACGCCGGCCCACAAAGAGTCCACCTGCTTTCATCTGTGGTCCAAGGATCGCCGGCGCATTGAACGGCACTACAGTGGGTTCACCTGGGATACCCTTGGCCGGATGAGGCAGCCGGATTCTACCCCCCCCCCCCTTCCTACTCCTGTCGGCTTACAAGCGACCGGATTAACCCCCTCTAGTGTATCCAGTATATAATCATTAAAGTATCATTGCTGTTATTCCTTAAACTATTCCAGGTCGTATATGTACCACCTGCGCCTTCAGAGATTGGACATTCTCTATTGATATACCGACGAATACTCTTGCCATAAAAGTGCATACTAATTCCATTCATAAATGTGATTGATTTGATTAAGTGCTTGCTCTACACACCATCGCTGTGTAGAAATAAAGACCTATTTCTAATTCGTACATTTGTGTTGGATCCGTTTCATCTACGTGACAGTGTTCATCATAATATATTTATGCCGTGTACTGGGTGGCCGAATATTAAGTACAAAGGTAGTGGTAGTAAGTATCATATCTAGTAATACAGTCAGGGAATTGTACCCCTCAGTTACAATTGGTCCTTCGAGCCGGATGGTAATTAGTGTAATATTAATATAGTGTTATTAATATTGAAATGGCCTATGATGAACACTCCACGAAACGATCCTCCTAACCAACGCCCGCAGCGCGAACGACGGCTCCCTCAGTACTTAGAGGCCTACGCTGTCAGTCAACAACCTAGTCTTCTACTAACAGTAAACGCGGTAAAACTAGAAAGTAAAAGTATGTCTAACCCCAACGCCCAGACTACCCCGACCATAGAGGCCCCTACGGGCTCTAATGTAACTGACCAAGTTCACGGTGGGGACCAGTGGGAACCAGACATGACTTCACACCCCGCCAGTACTGAAGAAGTAGTCCCCGATGAGTCCCGGGAGGAATACAACGCTACCGAGAGAGAACTCGGCACGGAAGAAGACGGGGAGAGCACCGTGGAGATAGAGCTCCAAGGCTCCGCAAGGAGTACCCCGAGGGAAGGCTCCCCTATACAACCGCCTTCTCCCAGCGAGGCAGAGAGGACCCTACAGCAGGCCTTCCTCATCAGCCTGAACGCCGCTGCTGAACGCGACCGACTGCAGATCCAGCAGCGAAGCGAACACGAGCAGATACGTCTAGAAATAAGACGCATTCAGATGGAAGAGAATGTGGCCCGAGAACGAGCCGGTGCTCAACGGGACGCAGCGCGCGACAGACAGCAGTCGCAACTAATAGAACAGCTGATCAGACGGACAACACCCTCTCCCTCCGCCAGAGGCTCCAGGAACTCGTCTAGACACACCTCCAGGGCGGCATCCCCTAGCCGAGTAAACAACCCTGAACTTGACCAACAGACGAGGTCTATACCCCCCACAGACCACCTCCCCCCACCGGTCCAAGCGAGACCTAGCAACCGGGAAGGAGCAGCATATCCTGTGGAGAGGCTAAACCAGAGACTACAAGCACTGGATGACCTAACTGAAGACGAAGAGGAAGAGGAGGAGAACCACGCCCGACGACAGCACAGTACTCTACCGGACCAGGAGGTCCGGTACAGCCCAGGCTATACTCCCGCGGAGCTGCGCTACAGACCCCCGACTCTATACACGGGTGAGCACGACGCACGACCCGCACCGAGGAACAGCACCTGGACAAGCGGGCCATGGTACACTGCCGGTACCAGCCCATACCAAGGAGCGGGAGGAGACTCGCCTAGGAGGCCTCTCCCCCAACGCTCGCCGATGTATCCACAGTCAGCGTCATACATTGGCACGCCTATGGTACCCGACTTCACCCAAGAGAACCGGGCCCAGTATACAGAACTCCGCATGTGTCTGGAGACCATGTTGGTGGATGTATTGGATGAACGCCACAAATACGCCATCCTACTGAAGCACTTAAAGGTGCCCCGCGCACATAATATAGCGCTCGCCTACGCGACTTCCACCACCCCATACACAGCAGCGCTGGTAGCATTGGACCAGAGGTATGGGCGCATATGGGATTACGTGATCCAGGAGATCCGACACATCGACCGCTTACCCCCAGCAATAGACAATCGAGCACTGGACGACCTGTCCATCAGAGTGCAGTCCCTGGTAGGGATGTTGGGAGCGCAAAGAGAGAAGGGGAGGCATGAACTTTACGCCAACTCAAATGTGGAAAGGATTCTGGAGAAGCTGCCGCCCGCTCGTCAGGAGCGCTTTAGGCGGCAGAGGGACCACAGAGACCCGAATAGCCCCGAACCGAACCTCCTCGATCTAGCAGACTTCCTGGCGAGAGAAGTCAGCAGCCTACGGCTAGATACATTCGGACGGAGCACCCCTGGCTCCAGAGAAGGAACCAGACGACTAAATGATGGAAGAAGATCGGTGACTGTGATGCACCAATCGGAGTCAGTACCGAGCAGCAGGAGCCACAGTACCCCCTCCAGAACAGAGAAGTGGAAGATAGTGTGCCCCTACTGTGAGAAAGAACACTGGCTAGCGCAATGTGACTCCTTCCCCAAGCTGAACGCGGAGGAAGCAAGTCAATGGATAAAGTCCAACAAGCGCTGTTTTCGCTGTGCGCGCTCACACATGGCAGCCGAATGCCGCTTAAAGAAAAGGTGCACCAAGTGCGATGGAGCCCATCTGGACATACTTCACGACAGTAACAGACGGCGCCCTTCACCCGCACCATCCAGCCGCAAAGCGAGCGTCATGTACATCGATCCCGCCAGCAGCAGTGGAGCCCGAGTACTCCTAAAAGTAGTGCGTGTGACACTAAGCTACCAGAATAAAGTCCTGGAAACTTACGCCGTCCTCGATGACGGGTCAGAGAAGACCCTGCTGCTCGCCTCCGCTGCGGCCCAGCTAGGGCTGCGGGGAAGCGAAACCCAAATGACAATTCGGACAATAAGACGAGATTTGAAGACGATAAAGGGCGAGAATGTCTCATTCTCTATCGCAGCAAGCGGCCAGCCTGAGCGACGGTACCAGATTGCAGACGCTTTCACCAGCCAAGAAATAGGACTGTTGCGGTACACATACCCCGTCGCCAAGCTGATGGAGAAATATGCACATCTGCGCAAGTTACCGATCCCGCTCATAGACAATGCTATGCCGACCCTGTTGATAGGCTCCGACCATGCAGACCTCATTGTCCCGATAGACCGGGTTCATACCGGACCCCGAGGCTGTCCTGCAGCAGTCGAGACCCGTTTGGGATGGACTCTCCAAGGCCCGCTCGCCAAATCTCTCAACCGAAGTACAGCCACTAGATGTCTCCACTCCCGAGTCACAGAGGGAGAAACCACACTCCTGCAACACGTAGAGCGGCTATGGACTTTGGAACAAATGCCCTTTAAGAACGGAAAGAAAGACATTCGCTCTAAAGATGACATTTACGCCATTCACCTCCTCGAGACAGGGACCAAGAGAGTCCCGGTCAACGGCGTGTTGAGATACGCCACGCCACTCCTGCGGCGAGAAGGAATGCCTACTTTCCACGCCAAGACAGGCGCCACAGAACGGTACCTGCTGAACACGGAGCGGCGCTTAGCCAAGAACCCCGCCCAAGAGAGTGTATACCGCGCTGAGATTGAGAAGCTCATCACAGCGGGACACGTCACAAAGATGGACATTAAAGAGGCTGACCAGACCACTGAATCGTGGTACGTGCCTCACCACAAGGTCCATCACAACGGTAAAGACCGCATAGTATTTAACTGCAGCTACCAGATCGGATCCCAAAATCTGAATAAAGAGTTACTGCCCGGTCCCACACTCGGCCCCTCCCTACTCGGCGTTCTACTCCGCTTCCGCCAGGAAAAGGTGGCCATCAGCGGGGACATTAAAGGAATGTTCCTGCAGGTGAGATTAGTAGAGGCGGACAAGCCCCTGTTACGGTTCCTATGGAGAGAGAAGCCAGGAGATGAGCACCCAGCCATCTACCAATGGGAAGTCCTCCCCTTCGGAACGACGTGCAGCCCCTGCTGTGCTACATTTGCACTACAGAAACATGTAGCAGAGGACCCAGCAGCGGACGAAGAGGTCCGACACAGCGTAAAGAACAGCTTCTACGTAGACAACTGTCTACAAAGCCTTTCAACCCAAGAAGAAGCCGAGGCTCTCCTGATTAAACTCCACGCCTCATTGATCAAAGGCGGCTTTGATCTCAGGCAGTGGGCCAGCAGCGATCCGCAAGTACTGCGCAGCCTCTCCTCCGAGGACAAGGCAGCCAGCAGCGAGACCTGGATGGCTACAATCCCGGGAGAAGCCCAGGAGATGACCCTGGGATTGGTGTGGCGATTCAAAACAGATTCGCTTCACTACAGACACAAGCCCCTGACTACGGAGCAGGGAAGGCCGGCGGCGGCGCCGACCACCAGACGGAGTGTGTACACAACACTCGCCCGACAATATGACCCGCTAGGATGTATTCTACCGTACACCACCTGGGCAAAAATTATTGTACGAGCATTGTGGGACAAGGACCAGGGCTGGGATGACCCCATTCCCGCACACCTTGCATCCACCTGGAGAGAGTGGGAGATGGAGCTCCACTCACTCCCAGGCGTTAATATGCGCCGAAGCTACTTCCCACCCACGGTGAGGCCAGAGACATGTAAAATGGACTTACACGTCTTCAGTGACGCCTCAGAGGTCGCATACGGATCAGTAGCCTACTTGCGGGCCCAAGAGAAGGGGGGAGAGATCTACACAGCATTTGTCCTCGCCCGCTCGAGAATAGCCCCACGCAAGCAACAATCTATCCCACGTCTAGAGCTCTGCGCAGCCCTAGCCGGAGCGCACCTAGCCACGCTCATCCAACGTGAGCTCACCATACCGGTGTCTAGAACAATCCTGTGGTCAGATTCCACGACGGTACTCGCCTGGATCAAATCGGACTCATGCAAGTACAAAGTCTTCGTGGGAGTCAGAGTCACCGAGATTCAAGACTTAACCGAAGAGTTAACCGGAGAAACAGAGTGGCGCTACGTTGATACAAAACAGAACCCAGCTGACGTCATCACCCGGGGGATGCCCCTGGATGACCTCACCCGTCGCAATATCTACAGTGACGGCCCCGCATTCCTAAGACTCCCGGAGGGACAGTGGCCCATGCCTATCCCGAGGGAAGCCAGTCAGGAGGAGGCTGAGAATAAGAAGCCTGTGTTCTGTGGATTGAGCACTGTTATCTCCGCAGTTACCCCCAACACACTCCTGATGGGGCGGCTAGATCCTGCATTACCCCAGACAATGTACCGGCCTGAAGAAGCGAACGGCCGACGAATGTGGAGGTACAGTCAAGTATTAGCCGACAAGTTTTGGAACAGTTTCCTACTGCACTACCTACCGTCTCTACAGACCCGCCAGAAGTGGGTAAAGGAGAGAGACAATTTGACAGAAGGAACAGTCGTCATGATTATTGATCAATCACTGCCCAGAGCTATGTGGCCGGCCGGCCGCGTAAGCAAAGTGATCACCGGTGCCGACGGCAAGGTCCGAGCAGCTGAAGTGCTCGTCCAGGGTCGCACTTACACCCGTCCCGTGGCGAGGCTCATAGAACTGCCCCGACTCCCAGACACAACCGATGATGACCATGACCCTACAACCCTATGACTTTGTGAAGTTGACTGACCCCTACAGCAAACCCTTATGTGTAAATAGACAACGCGATTAATCTGTCTCTGTTTAACTGATTAGGTCTGGGACCAATCAGGGGGTGGCTGTTGTGAAGGGCCAGATTAAACCGAATATATATATTTATTTATATATATATATTTAATTGTATTTGTATATTCTCTAATATTCCCTGATATCCCTTGTATATTCCTTGTACAATATGCATTGAATATCCATTCTAGCCTACTGAACATCCCATAATAGTCTCCATTCTACTATTGGTCGAGACCTTGGTGCCAGGCTGCCATACCCCTCAGACCCAGTTCAAACGTACCGCTCCACATGTACGAACAAGTCCTAGTTCCGCGTAGGAATCTGGCTACCGCACCACTAATGGGACTATTTGTTCATAGTGCGTATATATACTGCGCTACTAAAGTAGGACTTTCTTTTCAGTCCAGTTTCTTACCCTCCAATAGAGTCACAGACGTAAAGCCTCCCCGCGACGCCACGTGTGGGAGTAAGGCCAAGTTCGCCTACCATCGGTATTGAGACATCGTGTATATTAATATTTGAATAGTCATATTTGGCACTATATCGTCGAGTTGGACGTAGTCTATTAAGCTAATAATAGTCTGTTAATATATAGTGCTTCGTGCGGTGAGAATACTACCGTAGTCAGTACCCCATCGTTTCGGGCAGAGAACTGGCTGCTTACCCAGGGTGGTTGACCCCACGTGAAGCTGCACCCGAGGAGCCCCAGAGCCGACGAGCGAGTGGACCTGTATACCGGATTATTCTACCGACGACAGCCCGCCTTCCCAGGCACGGATTATGCTTTGTATACATTGATTATTCCATGGATAAAGACCCCCGACACTGCCGTGTGTTGGAACCCCCCCCCCTGGAGAGGACGCAAGGTGAGGAGACGCTCTGCAAGACGAGGTCGCTTCACGTCTCTCCTCCGTGGACCGGATGACGCCGGCCCACAAAGAGTCCACCTGCTTTCATCTGTGGTCCAAGGATCGCCGGCGCATTGAACGGCACTACAGTGGGTTCACCTGGGATACCCTTGGCCGGATGAGGCAGCCGGATTCTACCCCCCCCCCTTCCTACTCCTGTCGGCTTACAAGCGACCGGATTAACCCCCTCTAGTGTATCCAGTATATAATCATTAAAGTATCATTGCTGTTATTCCTTAAACTATTCCAGGTCGTATATGTACCACCTGCGCCTTCAGAGATTGGACATTCTCTATTGATATACCGACGAATACTCTTGCCATAAAAGTGCATACTAATTCCATTCATAAATGTGATTGATTTGATTAAGTGCTTGCTCTACACACCATCGCTGTGTAGAAATAAAGACCTATTTCTAATTCGTACATTTGTGTTGGATCCGTTTCATCTACGTGACAGTGTTCATCATAATATATTTATGCCGTGTACTGGGTGGCCGAATATTAAGTACAAAGGTAGTGGTAGTAAGTATCATATCTAGTAATACAGTCAGGGAATTGTACCCCTCAGTTACAATATCTATATCTGTACATATCTCTTACCTACTCTTACTAGTTACACTGCTGGCCAGTATGACTTACTACCATAGTGTCTTTATACCTGTATCACTGTACATATTAATACTATATCTAAATCTGTACATATCTCTTACCTACTCTTACTAGTTACACTGCTGGCCAGTATGACTTATACCATAGTGTCTTTATACCTGTATCACTGTACATATTAATACTACAACTCTGTACATACATGTAGTACTCATAGTACTAATTTATATATGTTATACCCAGTTTAACCACCTGTACAGTGTATATTACTATTTCACGTTACTGCTACATAGTCACTCTGGTTGGATGCCAAACCTCTTTTAGTTGTACTGTACTTGTGCTGCATGATGACAATACATTACAATCTGCACTGAATTAGTCACAGAATGTTTTGGGACTAGAAGGTTTACAGGGTTAACCGGCTGTCGTGTGGCAGTGAAAGGGTTAACCTTCTGTGTATTGTTGAAGGTTTAGTCCACATTGTTTATTGAACAAAAATACAACATGAAGGTTGGCCTTTAAGCCAGAAACAATAGTACTGTTACGTGACATACGATATGCAAATATACAGTAAGGAACCTGACGCAAACTTTGCCATCACAACCATTGAACTATTATAATAGTTAGGATCTATGGGTAACAGTACTGTATATTTGCATATCGTATATGTCACAAATGTAACAGTACTATATACCTGTATGTCATGTATGTCCCTATGTCATAAATGTCATGATGTCATGTATGTTGTGTGTGTCATAAATGTCACTATGAATTGAAAATAGGGGACCCTGATGTAAACAAGACAAACGTCTTTCTCTGGTCTGCATCCCCTTAACAATTGTGTGTATTGAGCCGTACTGTATTGTACCCATTCTGCAATCTGTTAAATAAAGTTTTCATTCATTCATTCAGTGAGATGCTGGAGAAGCAGCAGCAGCAGCAACAACAACAGCGGCTCCCCAAGACAAGAGGACACACAACTGCCTTGCCTGTGGTCAGCCAAAGTCCCGGTTCCTCAGAGATGGCTCCACCATCCACTTTCTTTTTTATCAGACTGGAGCGGTGAGATACTGTACTTCTACTGCTCCACTAAGGTCTTCCAGACCTATGCAGCAGAAGGACTCACCAATCCCAGGATGCCATTCCAGGACTTTGTTGAGACAGAGTTTTTTCAGAGGGAGTTGGAGGCCTGGAGGGATGTCTTTATTCTCCTTTATTTTATATATCAGAGGATTTTATAGTATGTCTGCACTTTATGTGCTCATTTCATCATTCATGTATTTTACATTCTACTAAAACTGAATCAAACCATAAACAAGGTGGCCCTAAAGGATGTTAGATCCTAATGTGAAAAACTGTGATTTTATATGTCTGCTCATTTGACTTATTTCTACTTTTATCTTTACGCCCCACTATCTGCTGGGTGCATACTATAACCTTATCATGTTTTGTAACAGATTACAGAAGCATATTGGAACGTGAGGTTCTGATATGAATTGATTAATATATCTGCATTATTTTATCCCACTTTATGCTTTGCTCTTGCTGCTTGTTTTACACTGATTTTATGTTTTATTTCTTACTGATGTAAAGCACTTTGAACTGCAATCCCCTGTATGAAAGGTGCTATACAAATAAAGTTATTATTATTATTATTACTGAGACACAGTTCTTTCAGATAGATAGTTTTTAAACCAGCTCAAAGCCGTTTTACCAAGACCTATATGCAGCCAAGCCTCTGCAGTAATGCGTGATCCACAGAGTCAAACGCTTTAGACAGATCAACAAACAATGCTGCACAGTGTTTTTTCTTGTCTAGTGCTTCAATTATGTCATTTGAGACTAGCATAGTCGCTGAAGTACTATGGATCTGAAGCCTGACTGAGACTTGTTAAGAATATTATGGTCAGCTAGAAACTCTTTCAGTTTGTTTACAAGCGATTCAAAGACTTTGGCCATTACAGACAATCTGGAAATAGGGCGATAATTATTTAGGTCAGAGGGGTCTCCGCCCTTTAACAAGGGGAGAACCATGGCCGACTTCCATGAGCTAGGTAATTCACCAGATATGATATGAACATTTCCTGATGACGCTGCCATTTTAGCTCTAATTAAGAATGACAGTGACCTAGCTGACTATTATTTGGAAATCCAGTGGTTTGTAAACTGGTGCGACAATAACTGTCTGGTTTTAAATGTTAAGAAGACTGAGGAGATGGTGTTTGACCCCAGAGGTGTTGGGGACCACAGGCCTGTGGTCATCCACACACAGTCCTCCTGTGCATAAATTAAGAAACATGATTTAAGTTGACAAAAACCTCTGCCGCTACAATCTAATGATAATCTAAATATGTGCAACAAGGAGAGACGGGGACAGAATTAATGAATGAAAACTTTATTTAACAGATTGCAGAATGGGTACAATACAGTACGGCTCAATACACAAAATGTTTAAGGGGATGCAGAGCAGAGAAAGACATTTGTCTTGTTTACATCAGGGTCCCCCATTTTCAATTCATAGTGACATTTATGACATACATGACATTTATGACAAGGACATACATGACATACAGGTATATAGTACTGTTACATTTGTGACATACGATATGCAAATATACAGTAAGGAACCTGACACGAACTTTGCCATCACAACCATTGAACTATTATAATAGCTTTACTATTATAATCTAAATCTGTGCAATATTCATGTTTATTTAGTGATATTCATGTTTATTGATTCAACATAGCTGTTTATCTTTGATAATGTATGACAGGCTTTTGCCCCGACCGGGATTCGAACACGGCTGCACGAGAGCAGTTCAGCTCCTTGGACAGCGTGACAAATGCACCCCATTTCATTGGCTGTCAGTCTGTTACACCTATACACGGCTGGCCGCCGCGGGGTTGGCAGGCTTGAGCACTACCGCTGCGCCACTGTGCCAGATGGGATAAATTCATTGTTTATACATTAATGAACGAGAGACCCGTGTTTAGAATATTCTTTATTTTGAATGAAGTTTTATTTCTTTATCCTCATTCATTAATGTGACGTCAACGGCTCATTCAATTTCTCAAATCCGTCAAACAGCGCATCTCATCAGACATCTTAATCCCAGTTACAATTAAAATAACCACGTCATAATGTGTACAACGCACCGAGCGAGCGCCACGGTATATATAACGTGCATTATTTAGGACAAAGTGAATTTAGTATCAGCATTTTGGGTCTATTTTACATTTCAAAAGCCCCCTCTGGAAGAATGGAGCACAAAAACGTAATTCAGAATGGTATAATGCAGATCGTAGACTGTGGGAATAATTTCAGGAAACGGGCTGTCACTTTTTTGCGGGGGCGTGGCGATGGTTCAGGCTAACTTGAACTTAAACTCTGCTTTCGACCAGGCTCAAACTTTTGGATCTGTTGTCATGGTGATTTGGAAAATCCAGGTACGGGGAATCGGAAAGTCCGGCTTAAGTCATGCATGAGGGTAGTCTGCTGTCTAACAGCTTAGCCTCTCTCTCCAATTTCAGATGGCCTTTTCTGTTTGCTGTGAACTGGTCTCCCTCAAAATGTGCTGCAGAATAATTCCAGACTTTACCCCATAATTGCTAATCACAATTTCATTGTAGTCATGTACATATTACAGTAAAATAAATTGAACCAGATGGTCAGGTTGCTTCTGCTGACTTTGGCCAACCATTTTCTTCTCCTGTCTGTGTCCTTTGGGAACCCATACATATGGATCCCTTTCTCTGACCGATTGGTGCACCCGAATGCTGCACAGCCGACCATGGTAAGCAGCAAGGCCCGACTATAGCACTACCAACAACAGGAGTGGAAGACTGGACCCTCTACCTGGACATATTATAGGCCTATAATAATAAAAAATGTGTGGAATGCAATTGCTTGCCTTGTATTTTTTCTACTGTTGACCAAACTTCTTTCTTGGCTTAATTGAGTATCAATGGTTACAGTATGAAATGTAAATGCTAAGAAATGCAGAGTAAACAGCTTGAGATATGATATTCACTGCATTTTCACATGTGCATGCATGAATGTCTTATAGATAGCATTGGGATGTGTAGAAGCACAAGTCTCTTTGCCACTCCCCTGAAATGCTATTATATATATTGAATATAAATAGCCCACATATAATGTGGGCTGATTAATACAATGATGCTTGATTGTGTAACAACTGGTGATATGGCTAATGTAAAATAAGTCAGCTAGCACAGCTAGCATTTAACGTTCGAAATTGCCGTCATCGCCTAGTGATATAATGTAAATATTAAAGTAGCAGATATGTAAATGATATATCGCAACAGTGATCAATGCACATTGTATTAATAAGTACCAAAAATTGCTGTAACAGTAGTAGCAGAGCCGTATAATTAGTTCTGCCGTTCTGTCCCGCTGAAATCAAGTTGACAGGAAGACCAAATTGGAACTAAAGGTAGTGAAGTAGATTCCCAAGCTAATAACGGTTCTGCTCTGTACCAGAACCGGGCGCCGATGTACTCTGCATTGTTTCAATATCTCTAAGGCTCTGGGAACTACTTATTAACTTCTCAGCGGTGCAGGCAGAAGGAATCAGGAGGAGAAGAGGGTATATTACAACAGCTGTTTTAATCAAAGTTAAGAGTGTATACAAATTACAATAAAGAATGCTATAAAAGATTCAAGGTACCGGAGCACTATGCCGCTCTCGCCCTATCTAAGAAATCAGATTAAAGAATGATAGTTGATAAATTGTTGATGGCTTTGTTCCCTTGGCTAGTGAACAAAGTATAGTTCTGTTTTCCCTCCAAAAGCGATGTCCTTTGTCCTTCCTTTGTCCTGCTGCCCTGCCCGCCTTGGTGTGTAGAGATGGTAGGTGTCTTCCTGGTGTGTTGGGTTTTCAGAGTGTCTCTCGTTCCCACACCCAGATCATTTTAACAAGGCCTAGCGTCCCTTTGTGATGACATCATAAGGCTGTGGTTATCCAATCACAGCCTCTCTATGTTTGAATGCAAACAGGGGCGGTCCTTACACAGTCAACCATATATACTTTAATTTGTTTAATTCAAGGTGCAACCATCCTCTAACAATCTACCTTAATACATTGCATTTATTCATTTCCTAATATCTATATTTGAATTACCATTAGTTCCATGAACCCAGAGATATCATATTTAAACACATTTCTTATCATTATAACCTATTTTCACTTTAAGTGAAAACTAATTACATAGTTTAGTATGACTTCAGAATTCTTACCCCAATGTAAACAGGCCTAATTATATTTTAACTTACATCAATTTCTTTTATACATTTTATACTTTTAGCATTCATTTATAATACATTCTTTCATATCAAAAACGAATCTAAATGGGTTATCAAACCTTTGAAGATGTACTTAGTTTTTAGCAGACCAATTGGCCACATCTGTGTCTCCTAAAAGGAGACACATGTTTATCTAGAGTTTCCTGTCCTTTGTTCTTACACCCCCTAAGGGGAAGTAAGTATTACCTCAGCTGCCACTAGCTGCCACTATATGCAAATGACCTCCTGGAGTGAACACAAGGTCTTGGTAAACACACACTCTATGAAACTACAGTTGAGGGCCAATTGTTCCACTTCGACTGTTTCTACACATTAGTTTGATTTGAAATCCTGTTATGATAATGATCTATGTCCAAAATCTACCACAGTAGCTACGTGAGCCACGTGATATCCTGTCGGTGAGATCAAAGTGTGTCGCAACTCTCTGGTTTCTACCAAATGGGTGCCATATCCGTCCCCGGGACGCGTGTATCACTTCCGCAACGGATTTGATTTCCGGGGTTGGCCTGATTGGCCGCGACGGCCACGTGACATGCGCTGCTGCTGGAGTTCACTTCGCCTTTCACATCGCTGCTGTTTAATAATATTGTCGCGTTGGCGAAAGCAGGATGAGAGAGCGTAGATTTCAGTGTGTATCATTTAATCATTTATCATTTAACATTTGAAAGGCATACATTGTTGTCATACAGAAGTACAGAATACTTTTATCCAAAATGCTTCTTACTGTTACTGTTAGAGACTGTGCTAGACAAATGAATGACTAATTCGGTCAGAAATTGCGTAACTAATAACGTTAGTAAGCACTGCTTATATGCTTATTATGTCTGCGGGGTACAGTAAACGTGAAGAGCACATCGCTGTATGTTGGAGAACCAGCGGCATTCCGCTCCTCCTCACTCGAGTGAGAGCAAAGCCGTGCGAGGGGGGCGGCACCTCGGCACAGCTCAGCCCTGTGTGACGCGAGCAGGAAGGAGGAGATGGGAGTCCTTCCAATCGGAATATGTTGTTTCTTTACACATATGTTGGATTATGAATATGTCTTTATAGCTATGCTGCCAGGCTGGTCCGCGACCCTCCGTGCTGCGATCACCAGCGGGGAGAATATGCTCACGCGAGCGGCATCGCTGAGCTCTGGTGTCCGCTGGAGCAAACCAGAGACGGTCTTATTATGGGGCTTATGCCGAGAAGCTGTTGTGTAACACTGTTGTGTTACTGCTTTCTGACCGAATTAGTCATTCATTTGTAGCTATAGACATATTCATAATCCAACATATGTGTAAAGAAACAACATATTCCGATTGGAAGGACTCCCATCTCCTCCTTCCTGCTCGCGTCACACAGGGCTGAGCTGTGCCGAGGTGCCGCCCCCCTCGCACGGCTTTGCTCTCACTCGAGTGAGGAGGAGCGGAAGACCGCTGGTTCTCCAACATACAGCGGGGTGCTCTTCAGAATGTACCGGGAGAAACGTTTACTGTACCCCGCCGACATAATAAGCATATAAGCAGTGCTTACTAACGTTATTAGTTACGCTATTTCTGACCGAATTAGTCATTAATTTGTCTAGCACAGTCTCTAACAGTAACAGCAAGAAGCATTTTGGATAAAAGTATTCTGTACTTCTGTATGACAACAATGTATGCCTTTCAAATGTTAAATGATAAATGATTAAATGATACACAGCGAAATCTACGCTCTCTCATCCTGCTTTCGCCAACGCGACAATATTATTAAACAGCAGCGATGTGAAAGGCGAAGTGAACTCCAGCAGCAGTGCACTTGCCGCTGCGGCTGCCGCGGGGGCGTGCCACGGCGTGTCACGTGGCCGTCCAGGCCACGTGAGCGGATCGGCGCGGCCGAGAAATCCGCTCTTCGCTCTTTAAAGCTTGGTCCGCTCCGCTAATCGCTCATGTTGACCCCGCCCCCAAGTCGCTCTCCGCTCGCTCCCCACTCACCTTGAATCGAGCGCTCCCCGCTCCCCGCGCCAGATCGCTCGGCAGTTTTTCTTTTTCTTTTTTGGAGCATGGTGTAAATGAGCTCAAACTACAACAGTCTACACCCCCTGGGCCTCTTAACAATTGTTTGTATTGAGCCGCATTGTAATTGTAGCCATTCTGCAATGTTAAATAACGTTGTTTATCCATTCACTAGTTCTATTAAGCGATGATAGGCTAGCCGAGCCACAATGCTATGGCCGCTGCCATTAACGTTAGCATGTAAGCTAACGTCAACAACAATGGCGTCGATACCTTTTCTAACAGGAGTGAGTGTGGGCGTCATAGATATCTATGGTGGGCGTCTCTACAGTGACGAAGCCTGAACCCTTCTCATTGGTTGAAAATGGCCTTCATGTTTGTACATCGCCATCTGTTGCTTTGACATTGTACTGCATGTATATATTACATCAACAGTGTTAAACCACTGTGAGCGGCCTGGAGTGGATTGGAGCGGAGGAGAACTCTCGCTCCGGACGTCGCGCCGACTCATTTTAAAACCCACTCCTCGCTCACGTCAAAACCGGCCGCTCCGCGCCCCGCGCCGCTCACGCTCCGATCCGCTCACATGCACTGTGGCCGTCGCGGCCAATCAGGCCAACCCCGGAAATCAAATTCGTTGCGGAAGTGATACACGCCCCCGGCGTATTACATGTATAAATATGTAAATGAACTGTGAAATACATTTTATTATTAAGCAAAGTGTCCCACACATTCTTCCCTCTGGAATAAATGGAACATTAAGTCATTTATTCAACAGGAAGTTGCTTAATTTGAATCTTCTGAATTGATTGATTGATTGATTGAAAATGTTATTAACAGAGTGCAGAATGGGTACAATACAGCACAGCTCAATACACACAATTGTTAAGGGGATGCAGACCAGAGAAAGACTTTCATCTTGTTTACATCAGGGTCCCGCCCTGTTTCTATTCTCACCTCCATCTCGAAAGTCATGGAAAAAATAGTCTACGAACAGGTCGAAAAGTACCTAGCGGAAAAAAATCTAATCTACGAATTCCAATCTGGCTTCAGAACATCCCACTCCACTGACACATGCCTTCTCTATTTGAATGACCACATCAAACAAGAGGTGGACGCAGGCAAATACTGCGGCATGAATGAATGAATGAATGAATGAATGAATGAATGAATGAATGAATGAATGAATGAATGAATGAATGAATGAAAACTTTATTTAACAGATTGCAGAATGGGTACAATACAGTACGGCTCAATACATACAATTGTTAAGGGGATGCAGACCTGAGAAAGACGTTTGTCTTGTTTCCATCAGGGTCCCCCATTTTCAATTCATATAGACATTTATGACATACACAACATACATGACATTTATGGCATAGGGACATATAGGTATTTAGTACTGATACATTTGTGACATAACGGTATTCAAATATACAGTACTGTTACCCCTAGATCCTGACAGAGTATATACATATGATGGGGAGGGGACTGTACATTAGGAGGGGGTGGGTGGGTGGGAGGGAAATATACATACGGCGGGGAGGGAATATATACATGCGGTGGTGAGGAGACTGTCTATTAGGAGGTGGTGGGGGTTTTGGGCATTTACGGTGGCCAGTTTCGAATTGCAGCCTCCCGTGGGTGCTCTTTAAGAGCGGTTTTGAATGTGGGCAGGGATTCACATTCCTTTACAGCTTTGGGTAGGGCGTTCCACATTGTTGTGGCATAATTGCGAAACGTGTTTAGTCCCTTGTTTGAGCCGAATCTGGGTTTAACATGATTTGTTGAGCTTCCTCTGGTGTAGTGGTTGTGGTATTCACTGACCTTTGGGAAGTATTTTGACATGTACATGGGCACCCCGGTCGTATAGTGTATCTTGTAGACCAGGCCCATTGCAAGTTGCTGTACTCTGTCGTCTACTCTAAGCCATCCTAGGTTGGCAAAGTGGGCAGGGGTGAGGTGGGTTCTGGGGTTCAGGTCAAGTAGTAGTCTGACCAGTTTGTTTTGTGATGTTTGTAATTTTGTTTTAAGCGCCTTTGAGGTGCTTTGGTCATGCTGGACCTACAAAAGGCCTTTGACACGGTCAATCACTCCATTCTGATTGACAAGCTAAAAGCAATTGGTTTTGATAGTCTATCAGTGAGCTGGATGCAATCCTACCTTGAGGGGAGGGAACAGATGGTGGAGGTAAACGGTACCCTATCCCCCCCCCCCTCACAGTGAGCTGTGGTGTTCCACAAGGAAGCATACTAGGACCGCTACTGTTCCTAATTTATGCAAATGACATGTCGTCAGCTTGTGACTGCAACTTGTTCCTGTTTGCGGACGACTCAGCCCTGCTGGTCTCTGACAAGAACAAGTTACAGGTTGAAAAAACCCTCAGCTCGGAACTAGGCAGAATCTGCATATGGCTCGCTGATAACAAACTATCATTACACATGGGCAAAACAGAGTCCATTCTCTTCGGTTCAAATAACAAACTCAGCAAGACCGACGGCTTCTCAGTTACAGTGGGTGACAATATTGTCACAAGGAAAGATGAAATTACCTACCTGGGTTCCATCCTAGAGGCTAATCTCTCCTGTGACAAAATGGCATCCAATGTAATAAAAAAAGTCAACCAACGAACTCGATTCTTGTACCGGATCTCCTCTCTGGTAAACAAGAATACCCTGAAGACTCTGGCAGGAGCACTCATTCAGGGGTACTACGACTATGCTTGCACCTCATGGTACCAAAGCACCTCAAAGGCGCTAAAAACAAAATTACAAACATCTCAAAACAAACTGGTCAGACTACTGCTTGACCTTACTCCTAGAACCCACCTCACCCCTGCCCACTTTGACAACCTAGGATGGCTTAGAGTAGACGACAGAGTACAGCAACTTGCAATGGGCCTGGTCTACAAGATACACTACACGACCAAGGTACCCATGTACATGTCAAAATACTTCCCAAAGGTCAGTGAATACCACGATCACAACACCAGAGGGAGCTCCACAAATCATGTTAAACCCAGATTCGGCTCAAATAAGGGACTAAACACGTTTCACAATTATGCCACATCAATGTGGAACGCCCTACCCAAAGCTGTAAAGGAATGTGGATCACTACCCACTTTCAAAACCTCTCTCAAGGGACACCTACGGGAGACTGCAATTCAACACTGGCCCCTGTAAATATCCTAACCCAACCCCCTCCAATGTACAGTCATTTACCTAGTATGGTTTTGTCAATAGTCCAATGTACAATTTTGTTTGTTTGTACAGTGTCCCCCCCCCCCCCCCCTCAATGTACAGTTTTGCTTGTTTATACAGTGTGCCCCCCCCCCCCCAACCACCTCCAATGTAGATTACCCAGTATGGTTGTCAATATCCCAGTGTACCCAACCCCCCCCACCCAACCTCCTCCAATGTACAGTTTCTACGTCAAATGTATATACTCCCTTTTCCTGACTCCTTCTGTATCACAAACAGTACTGTATTTGCAAATCTGGTATGTCATAAATGTATAGATGTAGCAGTACTGACTATCTGTATGTCATGTATGTCATATATGTCCTGATGAATTGAAAATGGGGGACCCTGATGTAAACAAGACGAAAGTCTTTCTCTGGTCTGCATCCCCTTAACAATTGTGTGTATTGAGCTGTACTGTATTGTACCCATTCTGCAATCTGTTAATAAAGTTTTCAATCAATCAATCAATCCCCCATTTTCAATTCATCATAACATATAATGACATACATGACATACAGATAGACAGTACTGCTACATCTATACATTTATGATGTAACAGAGTATTTTCTGTTTCCCAAATAATAGATTCTTATCAAACTGGTGAACTACACGCCTGTAGCCCCTAAAGCTGCTAAAATACACATTTTGTTCACTGTTTTGTTTCAAAAAGTAGAGCAGGTTGGAAACCCTAAGTATTACTCTCCCCAAAACCAAGACTTCTCCCCAAGCAGACACAATTTATGAGTAACGCATACCTACTCCCAATTATGGGCGGTAAGTGTGTACACAAAGTTAAAACACAGATATACACATTCTCTCCTCAAGTAGATAATGTTTATTTTTGGGTTATCAATGAATACAATTTTAATTCTAGAATAGCCACAGTTATCTACAATAGCAACGATAAAGAAGTGCCAACCACATATTATTATAATAATTCATCCAGTTTTCTTTTAAGTGTTTTGGTTAATCAGAGTGTTTACCAATGACGTTTTTATTTTTATTTTTTTTATCCGTCCTCTCTTTCTCAGATTTTTCTGTTTTCTCCGCGTCCCAATTTAGTCGTTGTGCCAATTCCCCCCCTCCCCTACCTGTTTGTTGTGCACATGTTCTCCTACTGATCGGTACAGGGGAATCCTGAGGTCATCCGCACGCTTCCTCCGATACGCGCGGCGACAGCCAGTGACTCTTTTTTCACCTGGCAGCGAGGACTCTCATTGGTGAAGTGTAATGCGTGGGAGGGCATGCTGCCTCCATCGGGTCCTGCCTCCGCTGAGCAGGCGCCCAGACCTGACCTGTGGGCATCGCTGTCCACAGCGCCAGATCCCCACCCGTGACTTGCCCTCCCCCTAACCCAGCCAAGCGGGTTAGTATAGCGATCAGCCCAGGCCCCAAGCAATGCTGGCTCCGGGAGTCGAGACAGCAGCCTCTTGCATTGGTGACGAGCGCAATCTCCGCTACGCCACCTGACCGCCCTCCAGCCCTGACGAAGTTTGAATCACTTTATTCAAATTGAGGATTTAGTTTGAGGATAAAAAAATAAAAAAATAAAGAATTTATCAAATAAATTTTATTTTATTTTAATTTTTTTTATTAATGAATCATTTGAATATTAAATTATGAAATAGATATATTTGAAAAGATTTAGCAAAGAAATATTCGGACATGCATGAAATACCATAGGAAATGAATACGGGTCATTTTGACTCATGCATAGCTTGCTCGTCAAAGGGTTCAGTAGCTTTGTTCTGCCAGTGGATGCTGCTGTTCAGCATTCCCCTTAACAACCAGCAGATGGCGCTTAATGATAAGCAATAGAAGCAGACAATGAAAAGTGACAAGGCAGGAGCCGCTTGTGAAATCTCCACTTGGCAGCACAGTGTAGGGTTACTGTATTAGCCCACATCAAATGCTCTAATTGGATATTAGTATAATTATTATTCGTTTAATATAATTATGAAACACCATCACCCTCCCCCCCATTTGCCAATCAGCTATCAGCTGTTTATGCAACAACAACAATGATTATTCATTAATCTCTCTTTAACCCTTTCACTACCACACTACCAAATGGTTAACCCTTTCACTGCGACAATACAGAAGGTTAACCCTTTCACATGCAACAATACAGAAGGTTAACCCTCTCGCTGCCACGCGACAAAGGGTTAACCCACAAGTCGTCCAAAATCCCCCACCAAGTGGCTTCAGACAGCGGCCGACAGCGACAACAGTTGAAGTGAACGGCAGAGGCGAGGCGACCATGCAGAGGGCGGAGCGGTTGATGGATGTCTTGAGCAGACCACACCTCCTCCCGGCACACTGGTGGTCAGTCACCAAGGTGAGAGGAATCATTCTGTGTTGACCTCTACACGCCAGAGCTTATTCAAAGCCCTCTCTCCCTCCTCCCTACTGAGTGGCCGCTCTGCTCACAGTACTCTGTTAACGCGCCACCGGCACTGTTGTCCTTGCCCCCCCCCTCATTAATAATGGGTTGCCTGGACGGACGGGCTTCTCCCTGGCTGCTGTATACAGGGGAAGAGATGGTTTTATCGGCCAACGCCACAGCCTCTAAAGTGTCACTCTGATCGATGTGTGTAGCTGTAGCCTACATCTGAACACTGCATTAGTTACAGCAGAGACTCGCTCCTCGCGCCACAGCCCGCAGAACAACATCAATGCTCCCACGTTGTTCTTGTTACAGTGTAGCTGTTATTGGTTGTGAGGTTAGTGTGAGTGACAAGGGGCACGGCCACTAAGAGAGGAGCATTTAAGAGGCACTGTGGTGTTTTCTATTGATAGCATCATTTCTCAGCAGACATCCTCCACAAGCCCTTCTCCTCCTCTCTCCTCTTCTCTCCTGCTATCCAGAGACCAAGCCCCTCTCCTCTCTCTCCTCTTCTCTCCTGCTATCCAGAGACCAAGCCCCTCTCCTCCTCTCTCCTCTTCTCTCCTGCTATCCAGAGACCAAGCCCCTCTCCTCCTCTCTCCTGCTATCCAGAGACCAAGCCCCTCTCCTCCTCTCTCCTGCTATCCACCTCTACTCTGCTCTCTACTACAACCTACAAATCCCTTCACGCTCTGGCACCTCAGTACCTCACTGACCTCCTCCACCCCTACACTCAGTCACGGTCCCTACGATCCACGGACACTGGTCAGCTCTCCATCCCCCGAACCAGACTGCAGACCTTCGGGGACAGAGCTTTCAGTGTGGCAGCTCCCACCCTCTGGAACTCCCTCCCTGCAGAACTCTGCACCGCCCCAACTCTGGACTCATTCAAAAAACTGCTCAAAACCCACCTCTTCAACTCGGCCTTTAACCCCTAATTTATCACTTTATATGTATATGTTGTGTCTGTCCACTGTCTGTTACTCTGTTATCCCCCCCCCCCTATGTAAAGCGACCTTGGGTCTCTTGAAAGGCGCTATATAAAATTAAGTTATTATTATTATTATTATTATTATTATTATTATTATTATTATTATTATTATTATTATTATTATTATTATTATTATTATTATTATTATTATTATTATTATTATTATTAATAAATTATTATTATTATTATTATTATTATTATTATTATTATTATTATTATTATTATTATTATTATTATTATTATTATTATTATTATTATTATTATTATTATTATTATTATTATTATTATTATTATTATTATTATTATTATTATTATTATTATTATTATTATTATTATTATTATTATTATTATTATTATTATTATTACTGCTATCCAGAGACCAAGCCCCTCTCCTCTCTCCTGCTATCTAGAGGTCAAGCCCCTCTCCTCCTCTTTCTTGTTATCCAGAGTCCAAGCCTCTCTCCTCCTCTCGTCCTGCTATCTTGCTATCTACCTCTCCTCCTCTCTCTTGCCAAGCCCCTCTCCTCATCTCTCCCCTGCTGGTCACCACTTCTCCTCCCTTTTCTCTATCCAGCCAGCCAGCCAGCCAGCCAGCCAGCCAGCCAGCCAGCCAGCCAGCCAGCCAGCCAGCCAGCCAGCCAGCCAGCCAGCCAGCCATCTCTCTCTCTCTCTCTCTTCCTCTCTCTCTCTCTCTCTCTCTCTCTCTCTCTCTCTCTCTCTCTCTCTCTCTCTCTCTCTCTCTCTCTCTCGCTAGCCATACCCTCCCCATCTCTCCAGTGGTAGCCAGAGGCCAGGCTCTCATGCTGCCATCCGAATAAATCCTCATCTGAGAGCAGCACACAGCAGACATCTGCCTCTGTGATGGAGCAACAGTTGGTTTAGCTGGTGTGTGTGCGTGTGTGTGCGCGTGTGTGTGTGTGTGTCAGTGGTGTCGTTAGCCCTGGGCATCCAGCTGTTTTTCTCCTAGCCCCGGAGCTTAAAAAAAAGAAAAAAGAAGGACAAATAAAATAGTTTACTGATTTTTTAGATGTCAGCATCCCCATTGTCTGTGCTGCATGTTTGTTAGTGTTTGGTATTTTTTGTTGGTTTTTAGTACTTTTAAACATCCATTTTTAGTAAGTAGTTTTCATTTATCTAGTAAAATTTATGGAAGAACAAATATAAATGTAAGGGGGTAGGGATCAATAAGCTTAGCTTCCCTCTAATCCTTTTTTGGACATGTCTGCTAACCAAACACATTGCTTTTGTTTATAATTCCTTCTTTTTTTCTTTTTTTAATGTTTTTCTTTTAATGTTTTTTTAATTTGTTGCTATGATTGTTTGGTTCGACGGAACAAGATATCGTGAGTTGTTTGGAGAAATATGGAGAATAACATGTCCAAAAATAAACTTTTTCATTCATTCATTCATTCATTTGATCCTATAATTTTTTCATTCACCGATTTGTTTTCCCCCCCCAACCCCCTCCAATGTACAGTAAATTACCTAGTATGGTTGTCAATATTCCAATGTACAGTTTTGCTTGTACAGTTGTACAGTGTTTCCCCCCCCAACCCCTCCTACCCAACCCCCCCCCCCCCCCCCACCCAACCCCACCCAACCTCCTCCAATGTACAGTTTTGACGTCAAATGTATATACTCCCTTTTCTGGACTCTTTTTGTATCACAAACAGTACTGTATTTGCAAATCTGGTATGTCATAAATGTATAGATGTAGCAGTACTGTCTATCTGTATGTCATGTATGTCATATATGTCCTGATGAATTGAAAATGGGGGACCCTGATGTAAACAAGACGAAAGTCTTTCTCTGGTCTGCATCCCCTTAACAATTGTGTGTATTGAGCTGTACTGTATTGTAACCATTCTGCAATCTGTTAATAAAGTTTTCAATCAATCAATCAATCAATCAAAACACTTTGAAACTGTGATCTCCTCTGGCAATAGTAGGATATTGTAATGTGTGGCGAGGGGTTGCAGCAATTCCACTGTGAGAAACTGGTCTGAGGCTGACAAGTGTTTAATTTAGCAAAGGATCTGAGGTGTTCTGATAATTGTGTGTGTGGTTGTGCTAATTGTGTGTTTTGAAACACCGGGCCCCGTTTTCAAAATCATGCTTAAGCAATCGGAAAAAAACTGTATTGTGTGTTTCATTATATACATATGTTTCAGTCTTCTCATAAAAAAAATATTAGATTTTTGGGTATTTTCCTGCCTTTGGTCCGCTCTGCATTCACATCTCAAATGAACCGCAGCAGGGTTCACTTGCAAGAGTGAATGAGCTTTCACACCACCCCAAACCAATCGGACTATCCAAGGAAATGAACCAGGGTTCGATTAAAGCTTATTATAGTTTATCACAGTATCATGAGCATGTCTTTGTCAGTGGACACTGGACATGGATGGCTCCAGGTGCTGCTGCGTTAAAGTGCACATCTTCAATACCTATCTGTACTATTTAAAAGCACAGTGCAGGACACACTCAAAGGTTATCGCACCTCAGAGATGGCAGTGGACATGTATGACAGGACAAAGGCCATATGTAATGGCCTTTGGATTGAGGAACATACTACCAGCCAAAGGAGGAAGCAGAAAAGGATGGACGAGTATGTAGTTGAGTCATCTTTTGGCACAAGCTCAGACCTCAGCTCAGGAGATCAGCTGAGACAGAGACTGTTCTATCCAGTCGTCGACAGAATGCTGCAAGAGCTTGAGAGCAGGTTCTCATGAGTTGGAGAACAACTTATGAGAGGCATACAGGCATGAATGGCAATGAATGGGTACAATACAGTACAGCTGACACAATTGTTAAGGGGATGCAGACCAGAGAAAGGGTTTCGTCTTGTTTACATCAGGGTCCCCCATTTTCAATTCATCATAACATATATGACATACATTTGATTTGATTTGATTTGATTTTTACTTGTCTCGAACATAGAAACATAAAACAAGTTTAAAAAACAAAAAGCTAAATAGTCATAGACTATTTCCATACAATAAGTGTTCGAGAAGGAACAGGGGAAAGTAAAACAACTTATCAAGCCCTGTCCCTTCGTTACAATATTTGACATTATAATTTAATAAAAATAAAAATAATATAACAAATAATAAAAAATTAAATAAAAGTACAGTTTTTTATATATCCAAATATCCAAATGAGAAAAAATAATAGGCAGTCACATTACTGCTCAAGCTCCTCTCTCTTATATGTGTCCATAAGTGCTTGTTTATAGCTACCTTTAAATTTATTGATATTTTTGCTTAATTTTATACTCGCATCCAGACCATTCCAGAGTGTTACCCCACAAACTGCAATGCACATACTTTTAAGAGTTGTACGCAGGGGCGTAGCTGGGGGGGGGTAGCTTAGGATGATTCCAAGGGCCCAGCACTGGGGGGGGGGGGGGGCCCAATTTTTTTTTTTTGTTTTTTTACTAGACATCACTCAGGTGTATTATTGATGCTCTCTATGTTTGTTTCTGAAGTGTGTGTGTGTGTGTGTGTGTCTCTCTCTGTGTGTGTGTGTGTGTGTGTGTGTGTGTGTGTGTGTGTGTGTGTGTGTGTGTGTGTGTGTGTGTGTGTGTGTGTGTGTGTGTGAGATATATATAGAGAGAGGGGGGGCTTTGGTAGACTATTGCATTGGTCCATTCATTGAAGATGAACGCAATGCGACATCCTTTACTAGGCTCACCCACCAACAGTGCAGGTGCTGAACTGCTGATCTGAATGTATAGGTAAAAACCATATTATGCGTTTTCATCAAGAAAAAAAAGGGCAAAAAAAAATTCCACTCGCGCGCTTCCGCGCGCTCGCATTCACTGGGGGCCTACAAATACATTCTTTCATGGGGCCCAGAATCTGGAGCTACACCCCTGTCTGAGGTACTTAAAACTGTTCACTCTCTCAACCGGTGCCCCGTCGATGCTGAGGGGGCTGTAGTCCTTGACCCCCGACCTCCTAAAGTCCACAATCATCTCTTTTGTTTTGCTGACGTTCAGGGAGAGGCTGTTCTCCTGGCACCATCCCGCCAGGACCTTGACCTCTTCCAGGTAGGCCCTGTCGTCGTTTGCAGAGATCAGGCCCACCACTACTGTGTCGTCAGCTAATTTGATGATTGTGTTGTTACTCCGCTGAGCCACACAGTCGTGTGTGTACAGGGAGTAGAGGAGGGGACTCAGAACACAGCCCTGGGGGGCCCCTATGTTGAGGGTGATGGATGAGGAGGTGCAGTTGCCTGCTCTCACCACCTGGGGTCTGCCCGTCAGGAAGTCCAAGACCCACTGGCAGAGGTCATAGTTCAAGCCCAGGTCCCTGAGCTTGGCTATGAGTTTGGAGGGGACTATGGTATTGAATGCCGAGCTGTAGTCGATGAATAGCATTCTCACATAGTTCCCCTTCCTCTTGTCTAGGTGTGATGCTGCTGTGTGCAGCACATGGGCTATGGCGTCCTCCGTGGACCTGTTGGGGCGGTATGCAAATTGCAGGGGGTCCAGGTTGATGGGGAGGGAGGAGCAGATGTAGCCCTTTACTAGCTTCTCAAAGCACTTCATGGCTATGGAGGTGAGAGCTACAGGGCGGTAGTCGTTGAGGCAAGCAGGCTTGGATTTTTTTAGGTACAGGGATGATAGTGGACTTCTTCAGGCAGGTGGGGATGACAGCCTGTTCTAAGGACAGGTTAAATATGTCAGTGAATACCGGGGCCAGTTGGTCGTTGGGTAAGTTGGGTAAGTTTGGGTCCCGGGGAAACACCAAATTTCTCTTTTGGGTCTTGAGCTGAAAAAGTTTGGGAACCCCTGCTCTAGACTGTAGTCAAACGTGCAGCCAACTTCTAGGATGAGAACCTCTCTGTTATTATCACCAACAACAACAACATCGGGGGTGTTTGCTGAAATATCAGAGAACAGTGAATCATCACTACACAGATTGAACATATATGGCTTCAGACTGGTGTGCTTATACAGCACTGTTGCAGGTGATCCGAGTGTGGAACTGACGCTGTCTGCAATAAGATCCACGATCCTATCATGCCTACAAATGTAGAGCCCTTTGTATGCATGACAGCCATTGAGTATGTGAGACATGGTTTCTGTTGTCTGTTCGTGACCATGGTGTATGCAGTGTGGGCTATGACTGCCAGGGAACCAGATGGAAAGGTTGAGCTTCGATGGTAAAACCTGTAGCCTAGCTTTTAAAGTAAAAATGATGATGCTCTCATCAATAGCTAAATTTTTTAAAACTGCGTGCGAGAAAGAGTGGTCAGCGGCAGGGAGACAGGCAAGCTTCCCTTGCAGTTTAAGCTCAGTCCAGTGTTGACGTTGGCGTTGTTGTTGTGCCGACATGAGATGGCCATGGGCATTGGTAAGTGGCAGTTCATGCCACGTTCCACAGATGTCAATGGTGGCCTTCACGGAGATGGTAGGGTCAGAGATGATCTCCTTAATAGCGTCTGAGTCCGGCCCCACCCACTCCAGGGCCACGTTGGACCAACCACCTAGGTCATTCAGGTCTGGCCAGGGGCGCGGCTGTCCAGCTTTCCACTTGGTTTCCTCTTGTAACCCAGGAAGTTTGGATCCAACCCACACACCAGGGGGACCTTGCGTCTCTGCAGGTCTAAGAACAGAGATGCTCTGGCCTGCTCTCTGACGTGCTGGTCGTCACTGTTCAGCATGTTGAGAAGATGACTGAGTCTCGTGGCAATGTACGTCCTTTCAAAGTTGGGAACACCCAGGCCGCCCCTCTGCATGGTATGGAATATGATGTCCCGTGTTGAGTGAGTGTTCAGTCCAGTCCATTGTCTCACCATCTGTACGGTTTTATTGTTCATCTCACAGAGAAATTTGCGAGGAATATGTACATTTGAGAATAGGTGCTGAACTTTGACCAGGGCTATCTGTCTGACTGCTTCAAGTTTTATGATGAGTGGCCTCCTCTACTCCCTGTACACACACGACTGTGTGGCTCAGCGGAGTAGCAATACAATCATCAAATTTGCTGACGACACAGTGGTGGTGGGCCTGATCTCTGCCAACGACGAGAGGGCCTACCTGGAAGAGGTCAAGGTCCTGGCGGGATGGTGCCAGGAAAACAGCCTCTCCCTGAACGTCAGCAAAACAAAGGAGATGATTGTGGACTTCAGGAGGTCGGGGGTCAAGGACTACAGCCCCCTCAGCATCGACGGGGCACCGGTTGAGAGAGTCAACAGCTTTAAGTACCTCGGAGCCTACATATCCGAGGACTTGACATGGACCACACACATTGACAGTGTTGTGAAGAAGGCACGACAACGCCTCTACTTCCTCAGGCGCCTAAGGAAGTTCCAAGTCAGTCAGAAGATCCTTAAGAACTTCTACTCATGTACAATTGAGAGCATCTTGACCGGCAACATCACCTCCTGGTTTGGGAATAGCACTGCACAAGACCGAAGCAGACTACAAAGAGTGACACGTTCAGCCGAACGCACAATTGGAGGGGGGCTCCCCACCCTCCAGAACATTTACAACAAGCGTTGCACGGGCAAGGCTAAGAGAATCATTAAAGACTCCAGTCACCCGAACAACTGCCTCTTTGAACTGCTGCGGTCAGGCAAGCGATACCGGAGTCTCAAGGCGAGCACAGAAAGACTCAGAAGAAGCTTCTATCCCCAGGCCATCAGGCTGCTAAACGAACAATGAACGAACACTACACAACAACAACCACCAAACGCACATAGCACACACATCCACACGCACACACTCACTTTAAACAAACACACTGTAGCACCCACTCCACACACTTTATAGCACACACCCACTTTAAACAAACACACTGTAGCACCCACTCCCCACACTTTATATTTATTGATGAAGGATTGCACTACAACTCGTACACCTTACTGTAAATTGTACCTAAAATTGTACCTCATCCCATTTCTGCTTTGCACTAGATAGTACTGTACATTAGTACACTGCATAGTATTGTATATTATATGGTAACTCAGAACATTGTACATATGTCTATACCGAACACTGTGACCTCATTTTTCTTCTTCTAAATTACATGCTATATTATGTTATTTGATACTATCTTGTCTAGCACAGTCTCTGGAGCGTAACAGTAAGAAGCATTTTGTATGGAAGTATTCTGTACTTCTGTATGACAACTATTAAAGAACTTGAACTTGAGGGGCGATGAATAAATTAAATCCAATCTGGTTGAGTGATCAGAGATAATTTGACTCACTTGTTGTTCCCATTCACTTGCCACATAAAATGTATGACCCATGCTAACGTGCGTAGACTCTCAGTGGCTTGTTATCAACTGTAAATGTGGGAATTATATCACACACACACACACACACACACACACACACACACACACACACACACACACACACACACACACACACACACACACACACACACACACACACACACACACACACACACACACACACACACACACACACACACACACACACACACACACACACACACACACACACACACACACACACACACACACACACACACACACACACACACACACACACGGGTAACTCCCATCATTGTCCTTGACCAAGACACTGGCATTAGAATTGGTCCCTGAGTACTATAGACTCTGAATGAATGAATGAATGAATGAATGAATGAATGAAAAAGTTAATTTTTGAACATGTATTCTCCATATTCCTCCAAACAAATCACAGTATCTAGCTCCGTCAAACAGAACAATCATAATAATAAAAAAGAAATTATAAACAAAAAGTCAAGAGCAATGTATTTAGTTAGTTGACATGTTCAAAAAAGGAGTAGAGGGAAGCTAAGCTTATTGATCCCTACCCCCTTACATTTACATTTGTTCTTCCATTAATTTTACTAGATATAACATAATTTAGTATAATACATTATAGTCGACACTACATAACACAATATAACATAACTTCGTTTATCCGCATTACTCATTTCTGTATTTCTCGAATGTGTATTTTTTAAGCTGCTTTTTTAATTGTGCTATATGTTTACTCAGTTTGATGTATTCAGGTAAATTATTCCACAACTTCACTCCACAAACAGATATGCACATGCTTTTCAGCGTAGTGTGTACCATTGGTTGTTTAAGATTCCATCTCCCTGGCGGCTGGGTGGCGCAGCAGACATTGCGCTCGTCACCAACGCAAGAGAAACCGGGTTCGAATCCGGCTGTCGGCGTTGCCTCTGGCTTGGACCGGCCGTCATACTAACTCAATTGGCAGAGTTAGCGGGTGGAAGTCGATGGGTGGTAATCTGGACGTTGTGGACAGCGACACCTACAGGTCGGTTGGGGGATGCCTGTACAGCAGAGACAGGAAATGGCGGGGGTAGTGTGAGCCTCCCACACGTTACACCTCGCCAATGAGAGTCCGCGCTGGCAGGTGAAAAGATGTGACAGGCTGCCTCCACGTGTATCGGAGGGGACACGTGATGCAAGGCTTCTATCCTCCCTACAACCGGCCAGTGGGGGGCATATGCGAGCAACGTTCAAGACAGGGGAGGGGAGAATTGGCACAGCGAAATTGGGATGGGAGAAAAATAGAAAAAGAGGAGAAAAAGTGGATAAAAAAAAATTCCATCTCCCTCTTATTCTCCTTCCTTGTCTCTGAACCATCTTTGAATGTTGCCTGGGATTAGTTTAGATCTGGCTTTGTATACTATGAGGGCAGTTTTGTAATCAACTAGGTCCATAAATGTCAATGTTTGTAGCTTTATAAATAAGTTATTGGTGTGTTCATAATAGCCTACATTGTTGACTATTCTTATTGCTTTTTTTGCATGGTGCATATTGGCTGTAGTGTCACCCCCCCGGTCCTACTGGACCGGCCATCGGACTCTCGGCACATCCATTCATAAACAATATGCTACTGCCACCAGGTGGCCTGATGCAGGTGTTGCAGCACTGTAGTCTGGCCATTCATCTGTTTTATGTTATTTTCACCAGTCTGTGTTTGGTGCATTTATGGTCTGTGTTGTTTGCATTGTTTCCCCTGTTTTAGTCTTGTGTTCCTCCTGCCTATGTTTGTAAGTGTGATCTAGTCTTGTGTGGTCTTTGTATTTGTATATTTGATTCTAGTTTATTCCCCAGTGTGTTTCTTTCAGCCTTGTGTTAGTTCTGTTTTACCACAGCTGTGTCTAATCACCAATTACCCTCATGTCTCTAATTAGTTTGGGTATTTAAGTCTTGTCTGCCCAGAATCCATTGCTGGGTCATTATTCCTGTTACCCTTGTTCCTGTGTGCTGTCAACCTTATGTACCTGCTGTGAAGCTTTCCGTATTTCCCCGTGAGTCAGTTTATGTATTGTTTGCCACATTCAGTAAAGCTTGTTATTTTCATCCTTGACTCGTGCCTCGTCTATCTCACTATCCACTACTTCTCCTTGTGTTTAAGTCTGCATTCTGGGTTCTACTCACCTCTACCACCGTCATGCCACCTAAACGTTCCAGGAATCGTAACACTGTAGAGTGCTTTTGTAGGTATTACCCCACACCTCCGCACAGTAGTTCATATATGGAAGGAAGAGCGTACAGTACAGTGTATACAGTATTTTTTGGTTTAGAATGTGTCTTATCTTACATAAAACACCAACATTCCGTGCCAATTTTGTCCTGACATATTAAACTTGAGGTTTCCAGTTGAGTGTGTGGTCTATTATTACACCCAGAAATGTATTCTCAAATACCCTTTCCAGTTTAATACTATCAATCATTAGTTCAACCCAGACCCGGCGCCATGGGCGGGCATTAGGGGGCCGGGCCCGCCCACTGAGTCACATGTGCCCACCCTGGTAAATTTTTTATTTTTTTTTAGTCAATCAAAGTCGACTATCCAAATCCTTAGTCGGGGACAGCCCTAGTGGGCACTGATGTCAACAACAACACTACTGAAGCTAGCACGGCACTCTGTGAGAATTTGTTTTCTACCCTCAAGAACGTCTTTACAGAACATCGCCTTAGTATGCTTCATCGACACAAGGCCAATTTAATTCAGTTGGCATTTGAGATGGACTTAACAAAAAAGTTCAGGAATGAGTGGAGGGGCAGTGTTTTAAGAAGATTTCACTGTCCCCAAACACTGCTTGCCACTCTACTAATGAGTAGCTTGTGGAGGAATTTTGTTTGCTTTTTTATGCACCTTATTTTTGTCAGTTCAGTTCAGTTTGTCAGTGAATTCAGAAGTGTTGAATAAATGGAGACTTTTCAAAGATATAGAATAGAATAGAACAGAAATGTATTATCCTGAGGGAAATTTGACACTGCAAATCACTCAACATTAAACATTTAGACAGAACAAGTCACGAATAACAAAACAAATGGCCTAAGAATAGAATAGAATAAAATGAAATAGAATAAAAATAGAATAAAAGATACAGTAAATAAATACAGTAAAAATATACTGAAGTCTACAGTAGGTGTAATATTGCACAGTGCTGTTTAAAAAGTAAGAGTCCAGGAAGATGGTAACTGTCACTCTGTGCTCAGTGATGCAGTGAGGCACAGTGATGCATTGTATAGTCTGATGGCTGTCGGAATGAAGGACTTCCTGTGCCGTTCAGTGCTGCATTTAGGTAGTGTGAGCCTAGCACTGAACATGCTCCTCCTGTCAGCCAAGTCTGTGTATAGTGGGTGGGAGGGGTTTTCCCTGATGGCCTGGAGCTTAGCAAGGTTCCTCCTCTCCGCCACCCTCGCTACAGTCCAGCTCCACCCCAACCACGCTACTGGCCTTCCTGACCATCTTATCCAGCCTGTTTGTGTCCCCTGCTCTCAGTTCGCTGCCCCAGCAGGTCTGTTATATATATCCGTTCAGTCTGTTTTTGTATAAGTGAATGTTCTTAAGATAGAGAGAAATTTGATTTTTCAATTGCCTCTCTGCTGTTTAGTTCAGCACCGTGGGCAGCACCAAGCAAGCCACGGCGCTGTTGTCCCAGCTGAAACGTATAAAAGGGAACCTGTGTTGAAAAACAATTGTGCCCCCCTGAGAACATTTTATGCCCCCCCACTAATTTGTTTCTGCAGCCTGGTCTGGCTTCAACCGGTGTGTTTTCTTGTATATCACATTTACCAAATATCATGAATTTGGTTTTCTTTATATTTAATGATAATTTATTTGCATCAAACCACACTTTCAGCTTGGATAGCTCAGCTGCGACATTCTTTAACAGCTTTTGGAGGTTCTCTCCCTCACAGAAGACATTTGTATCGTCAGCAAAAAATTTATTTTTCAATATTTTAGACGCATTACCTATATAATTTATGTACAGTATGAATAGTTTAGGGCCCAGAATTGACCCTTGCGGCACACCACAGATTATGTTTGACTGAGTGGACCTGTACTCCCCCAACTGCACAAACTGTTGTCTTTGTTCTAAGTAACTTTTTAACCATTTGAGCCCTACTCCTCTGATCCCATACCTTTCCAATTTTAGTAGCAGAATATCATGATTTATAGTGTCAAAAGCCTTCTTAAGATCTATGAAGACCCCTATTGCAAACTTCTTATTATCAATTATGCTTGTCAGTTCTTCTACTAGGTCCATTAGTGCCAATGACGTTGAATGATTCAATCTAAATCCATATTGACTGTCTATAAGTAATGCGTGTTTATCAATGAAACTGTCCAACCGTGCAGCAAATAATTTTTCCATTATCTTTGAGAACTGGGAAAGGAGAGAAACCGGCCTGTAATTGGTGAATAGATTTTTCTCACCTGCTTTGAAGATCGGTATCACTTTTGCAGTTTTCATTTTGGTGGGAAAGGCACCCAGTTTGAATGAGACTATGCACTAAAGGGTCTGCTATGGCTATGATTACTTGTTTAATTAAGGTCATGTCAATGCCGTTCCAATCTGTTGATGTTTTATTCTTAGAATTGCTCACAGTATCAATTATAATTAATAATTATAATAATTCCTCTGACTGGACTGACATTCCTGGTAAGTGTAAAATACTTGTCAAATAAAGACGTACCTTTCCTTTCAACTCACACACACGCACGTACGCACGCACGCACGCACGCACGCACGCACGCACGCACGCACGCACGCACTCACACACACACACACACACACACACACACACACACACACACACACACACACACACACACACACACACACACACACACACACACACACACACACACACGAAAGTCAAATAAGTATTCTTTTACATACAGTATATAATAGGGATGGGCATTATTAAGAAAAATCCAGATCGATTGATCGCATGCTATACTCGATTGATCGTGTATTACTCGAAAAGGGAAAAAATACTCAAAAAATAAAAGAAATACAATATATTTTTTTTTACTTAATTTTGTTCATTCACGTATATGTTTAAGGAAACCAACAAACAGTTATAATCGTACACATACATGTGAAACAAATATGTAAAAAAAAGAAAAGAAAAAAAAAGTATATATTTTTTTCCCATAATTTTTTTTAATAATTTAAGATCGATTTCTCTCATAGCATTACTCACGCCCATCCCTACAGTAGTATATACCTCTAAGATGTAACCCATCCTAACTAGTTAGGAGCAGTGGGCAGCAGGGGCGGATTTAGGATTATAGGAGATCCGGGGCTTAGCCCAGATAGGTGCCCTTTTTTTTTTTTTTTTTTCAACTTTTTTTTTGTTTGTTTTGCAGGCAGATTTTTTTTGAATTTAATTAACCTGTACGTGCAATTTCCTGCAATATAGAGCCTTCAATCTTGACCAATAAAGCTGCTCTTTTCACTATAAAACTCAGTTTTATATATTGGGGGGGATATATCATATTTTTCATATGATCAAAAAGTGGTGGAGCAAGAGCATACCTTTGCTCCCCCAAGTTCAATAGTGGGAGAGCAGAGATGCTCCGAATGCTCTTATGGCCAGGCGTCTATGATTCACTGATACAAAGTAAAATAGTGCAGTGCAATAAAATAGTTAGTAAAATAGAATAAAATAATGCAATAGTGCATTGCAATAAAATAGTTATCATCGTATTTTTCGGGAGGCCGGTAAGGAGTGCATTACAGTAGTCGAGTTGGCTTGAAATAAAGGCATGGATCTGGTTTTCAGCGTCCTTTTGATTTATAAATGGCCGTACTTTAGCTATGTTTCTAAGGTGGAAGAATTAAGTTTTTGTCAACTTGTTGATTGTGATTTAAAGCTTAGGTCTGAGTCTACCATGACACCAAGACTTAACTCACTCAAATACAGTTAGCAGCTGGATAGACCACAGATGGAAATTAGCTTCTGCTAAATCTGGTGCAAACATATTTGTATGTAACAATGATGAATTGTCAAAAAAAAAAAAAAAAAAAAAATTTAAATAGATTCAGGGCTTTTCAGAAAACATTCGGGGCTTGAGCCCAAGTAGCCACCCCCTAGCTCCGCCCCTGGTGGGCAGCCACAGTGCCCAGTGACCAAGTCCAGTTATAATACCAGAGCCTTGCTCAAGAGCAATGGCAGGAGTATACCTAGCATGCATGTCTTTTGATGTGGGAGGAAACCCACTCGAACATGGAAACTCCACACAGAAAGGCCTCCTTTGGACATTTACCGGGGCCAGTTTCTAATTGCAGCCACCCATAGGTGCTCTTTGAGAGCGGTTTTGAAGGAGGGTAGGGATTCACATTATTTTAAGGCTGTGGGTAGGGCGTTCCACATAGTTGTGGAATAATTGCGAAATGTGTTTAGTCCTTTGTTTGAGCCGAATCTGGGCTGAACATGATTTGTGGAACTCCCTCTGGTGTTGTGGTTGTGGAATTCACTGACCTTTGGGAAGTATTTCGACATGTACATGGGTACCTTAGTGGTGTCGTGTATCTTGTAGACCAGGCCCATTGCAAGTTGCTGTACTCTGTTGTCTACTCTAAGCCATCCTACTGTAGGTTGTCAAAATGGGCAGGGGTGAGGTTTTATGAGTAAGGTCAAGCGGTAGTCTGACCAGTTTGTTTTGTGATGTTTGTAGTCTTGTTTTTAGGGCCTTTGAGGTGCTTTGGTACCATGAGGTGCAAGCATAGTCGTAGTACCCTTGAATGAGTGCTCCTGTTAGAGTCTTCAAGGTATTCTTGTTTACCAGAGAGGAGATCCGGTACAAGAATCTTGTTCGTTGGTTGACTTTTTTGATTACATTGGTTGCCATTTTGTCACAGGAAATATTTGCCTCTAGGATGGAACCCAGGTAGGTAATTTCATCTTTCCTTGTGTAGCAGGGTGGATTATCCCTGCTTTGTGGGAACGGTTGCTGGCAGTCACAAGGTAGCTGGACACAGTAGAGCTCCGTCTGACTGCACCCTCGTCTTTGGGCCTGGAGCGTCAAACTGGGGCCCGGTAGTGGGAGTGAATGGGGCCCGGGATTTACCAACCTGGTCTGGTACTCTGGTCTTCCTCGCCTCTCCGGGGCGGTCAGCAGTACTCCCCCAACTCGCTCTCACTTCCCTGATTACCTCCGTTAACCCTCCCACACCTAGTTACTGATATGCATAAATAGCTTCGTTCCTCCCGCAAGCAGTACCCTCCCTTGATGACCACTAGAAACCTTACAATGAAAAGGGGAGAGTTGGGTAGGAAGGGGTTAATTGTAGTAATGTTACCCACACCAAAATGGTTAATACTGGGCACATGAATGGACACGCACACAGAATCCCATCTAATGATTTAATAGGAGTGGTCGAATGGACTGAAGTCCTACTATAGCTCCATGTGTGACCCAATACCTTATAAACACGTATTTTATACACCCACCTCTGGGTTAGTATCAGGGATAATATAGTTCAATGTGTTTGACTTATCACCCACGTCTGGGTCAGTACCATGTGTAATACCTCTATCAGGCTTTAATTATATGGCAAGACTAATACCTCTCCAAGGCTTTACTTAGGATGCACCAGGGCTGTAACCTCCCCACAGGGAAAGGGTTAATTAAATGGGAAAATATTATTAAAAGACAAACACGTTATCACACTCAAAGAAAATGAAAAGGTGGGCCCACTGTACCAGAACAAAAGTCCTATGCTAATGCCGGCATGTAATGTTGATGGGGTACCCCTATGAACTGTAGTTAGCAACCATTAGCTTCGCCCGCAGGCCGCACCACACTGTGTACTGTGTAATAGATCCGGAGCATTGTTGCTCGATTGTACTCAACCAAAATGGCGGCCTCGCCGTGCCACCACCGTCCAGGTAGCAAGATGGCGTCGAACGCTCTCGTCGCGGGCGCTAGCAAGCGGGGCTGGAGCAGAGGGGCAGTAGCTGGCTGAGAGCGTGTGCTGGGTGATGGCGACCTCTGCTGGACGGAAGAACTCCCGTGCTTGGCTGTCGACCGCCGGTGCAGAGCAGACGTTGACACGCCGGTGAAAGCTGGTTGTTGTCGGCCGGCGCTGAGTCGACACGCATCCATACACTTGCCCTACCTTACACTGAAGCTACTCTCTGGGTCCCCAAACAGCCCTCCTGCTAGCCGTGATATATAATGGCGCAGGGTGTCTCTAAGCACCGGTCCTCTTCAAGCCACGCTGGCGGGGCACCTCAATAGAGGGAATATCTTTAACTTAAGCCACACTTGGCTATACCGCATTTCTTCTAGGATAACTCGTTATATCACTAGGGTTATTCCGTGGGGAAAACATGCAACGCTCCACTACGGTTACTTTTCTATAATAACCCGTAATATACTCAAGTTCAATACGTTCGCCCGTGTGCTCTGTAGAGACACGTCTGATCACATCAACGTCCACACTCGAAGAGGCTTGTCTTCCCTCTTCCGCCTCCATTCACTTGCTTCCCCGGCTCTCTCGTACACTCTCTGCCTGCCACCGCCCCCTGCTGGTACCGCCAACTAGTCACACAGGGAAAAGGATGGTAGAATATGATCCAGTAATACTGTTTATAATCCATATTCCGCCACCGAGGTAAAGAAGGAGGAGCCCGCGTCATTGTTCGAGGGAATATTAATGGAAACTAATTAGTATGTCTTGGGGCACCAGGAGAGATAAAAGGCAAGTCAGCACTTTTGAATAATAGCCATATTTTCAGGGTGCTACATTTCCCCCCACTTTGAACTTTCTAAGTCCTCTGCAAGTTAACTCAATGAGACACCAACCAACGCATGCATGAAAACGGTCCTGAGACCAACAGTTTCACACATAGATCGACAATCACACATTATGCTAACAGTTTCACACACTCCTTCATGAGTTGGACACACTGTTCAACAAACACACTCTTGAGCACGTAATCCTGGCGATACCGAGCGGGTAGCCGACCTCTGGTGCTCCTCTGGGGCCGAGTGGGTTCCACCCGGGGGGGTTCCACTTCCCCCACCTCCGACTCCGTGTCGGATTCTTCCGTGCCCGTTGGCGGGTCATGGACCACCGCCTCGCCCTCCGGGGCCATCGGTGGACCGCCAGCGGCCTCCTCTTCGTCTCCGTCTCCGCCGTCTTCCCCATCCTCTCCTGAGGGGGTCGACTCCATCTCTGACTCGGCGCTCGCGGCCTCTTCTGGGGCGTTCCGCAGGGGCCCGGGGTGGTACACACGCCCTAGGATGCGGTTCCCGCCGGTGCCCGAAAGCACCTCCGATGTCTGATTCGGACGAGCTCCACGGTGCCACCGGGATCGGTCGAGGGGCCCTCGCCCGCACTTCTGGGTCAGAGGCCGGGAAGGGACAGGTCTTGAGCTGGTCTCGATGCACGGTCCTTTCTGGACCCCCTGCTTCGGGCCTGACCGTGAACACGGGCGTCCCTTCGTGGCTCTGCTTAACCACCACATAAGTCGTAGGCTCCCACTTGTCCTGTATCTTATTACGGCCCCGGATTCGGTGGTCGCGTATCAGGACCTGGTCTCCGGCCCGCAAGAGTGCGCCTCTGCTCTTGCAGTCGTAAATCCTCTTGCATCGATGAGACGCATGCTTCGCCGTGGCCTCGGCGGCCTCCGCAGCGGCCTTTAGTCGCTCGTGGTGCCCCTGCACCCACTCGTCCAGGTCCTCCGCCCCTTCGTCAATGACGTCTCTGCCCCCCAGGACATCCCGGGGCATCCTAGCGTCCCTCCCGAAGAGCAGGTAGAAGGGAGAGTATCCCGTGGAGGAGTGCACGTGGCAGTTGTACGTAAGTACCAACTCGGGTAGGTGCTCCTTCCAGTCCCGCTTCTTCTCTGCGGGCATACTACGCAGCATGTCATGCATCGTCCGATTGAACCTCTCACATTGCCCATTCCCCTGGGGATGGAAAGGCGTGGTGCGGCTCTTTGAAATTCCGTACAGTCGGCAGAGCTTCTTGATGACGCTCGACTCGAAATTTCACCCTTGATCGGCATGGAGTCGGGCAGGACAACCGTAGTACACAAACCAGTACTTGATGATGGCGGCAGCGGTGGTCTTCGCAGTCTGGTCTTTGGTCGGTACAGCAATAGTGAATCTGGTGAACATATCGGTCAGCACCAGTACGTTCTCGTAGCCTCCCGCCGACCTTTCCAACACGGTGAAGTCCATGGCAAGGACCTCCATGGGTGCCGTCACGTTAGTGCAGGTCATCTGGGCCTGGGCTTTAGGGAACACATCACGGGCTAATGCACATCGCTTGCATTGCTGCACCCATTTCTTCACCTCTTCTGCCATTCCGATCCAGTAATAACCTCGCCTTATCAGATCCACCGTCCCTCGTCCCCCGTAGTGTCCCCCATCTTCGTGCTGGGTCTCGTAGATCCTCCGTCGCAGGGCTGTCGGCACCACCAGCTGGAGAAATTCCTCCCCGTCGCGGGGGTCGCTGACGCGCCGAAACAGTACTTGTTGGTGCAGACGGAACCACTCCCACTGCCCGTATAACTTGCAGAGTTTCGGGTCTCCTTCTTTCAGCTGTACTTTAGTGGGAGGGACCCCCTGCGTCACCGCCCGCCACACCGGACCCAACTCGGGGTCGTCTGCCTGAAGTTGCCGCATTTCCGCCCAGTCATATCCGCTGTTCCCCTTCTGTGCCGCTATCTGTCGTGCGCTGACACTCGGGACCTCCCGATCTGTCGGTCTCCCGGGGCCCAGCAGGGCCCGTACTTCCTCCGCTGGGACCACGACGTAGCCATCGCGGGTGACTGGGGCGGGGACGGACAATGGAGCGGTCCGTTCCTGGAGACCCTGACGGGTGTGGGTGCCGGTCGCGGGTATCGTTAGGAAGTCTTTCTCGGTGTCTTCCACTTCAGGTTCTGATCGCATCGGCTTGCGAGACAGGGCGTCTGCGTTTTGGTTGAGTCGACCAGGTTTGTAGTGCACCACGAAGTCGTACTCCGCAAGCTGAGCATTCCAGCGCTGCTCCACTGCTCCCAGGTTGGCCGTGCCGAGGTGCCTCAGCAGGTTGTGGTCGGTGATCACGGTGAACTGGGCGTACATCAAGAGGTCTCTGAACTTCTCAGTGACCGCCCACTTCAGGGCGAGGAGTTCCAGCTTGAACACATTATAATTTTGGTCATTCCTTTCGGACCCACGCAGGCCTCGGCTCGCAAAGGCGATGGCGCGCTCCACGCCCTCTTGTTTCTGACTTAGTACCGCTCCCAGTCCCAAGTAACTCCCGTCTGTGGTCACTATGAAGGGGAGCTGGAGGTCGGGGTAAGCCAGCACCGGGGGTGTCAAGAGGCACTTCCGCAGATGGTCGAAGGCCGTCTGACACTGCAGAGTCCACTTGAAGGCCTCGGGCCGGCCTTTGGCAAACCCCTTTTTTTCTTTCCCCATCAGGGCGTGCAGTGGCTGGGCCACCTGGGCGAAGCGGGGCACGAACCGCCGATAATAGGACAGGAACCCGATCACCTGCCTCACTTCCTTCGCTGAGCGTGGCGCCGGCCAGTCCTCCAACGCCTTCACTTTGTCGGTGTCGACCTGTATGCCTGCTGCGGAGACGATGTGTCCCAGGAACTTGACTTCGGTCTTCAGAAGGAAGCACTTCCGGGGCTTGAGTTTGAGCCCATGCTCCCGAAGCCGTCCAAACACCAGGTCCAACTTCTGACAGTGGCTCTCGAAGTCACTGGTGAACACCAAGACGTCGTCTAGATAGACGAGTAGGACGTCGAAGGCCAGGTCTCCCAGCACGGCGGTCATCAACCGCTGGAATGTCGTTGGTGCGTTACACAGCCCAAAGGGCATACGGGTCCACTGGTAGAGGCCGAAGGGCGTCGTGACGGCCGTCTTCTCTTGGTCTTCTTTTTTCACCGCCACCTGGAAGTAGCCGGCGGTGAGATCGAGCGAGGAGAAGATCGTGGCCTGCCCCAAGGCGTCACGTTATTTAGGCGGCGGTAGTCGCAGCAGAACCGCACGGAGCCGTCCTTCTTTATGATGATCACGGCTGGTGACGCCCACGGACTGCAGCTCTCTACCAGGACACCCTGGTCCACCAGGTCTTGTACATGCCGCTTTACTTCTTGGAACACGTGGGGCGGTATTCGGCAGTGTCGTTGCTTGACCGGGTGTGCGTCACCGGTGGGGACGTAGTGAGTGACCGTGGTTGTGTAACCATAGTCCCCGTCGTCTACGGAGAACACCGCCTTGTGTTTCTCCAACACTTGATTTAGCCGGCTCACTTGGGCCGGTGTGAGATCCTGCAGGTTTGCCTGTACGGCCACGGCGAGCCATCGGGTCCTCCCGTACAGCTCCACCTCTGACGGGCTGTCTCGAGTCTCAATCGCCGTCACTCGGACGCCTCAATCTACTTCTTCCACGGTCACCCTCTCTTTAGGCCGTACCTGACGGGGGCAGTGGAGCTCCGCCAGCCTGGACCGGGGTCTGAGCACCATCTCAACGCTGGTCGGGTTCAACACCCGCACAGGCACTGTCGGGGCGTATGCCACCACGTTCGCCACCAGTAGTCCGGGGGCAGGTTGGCACTCGGCGTGTTCTCTAGCATCACGGGACGCCGCATCCCCGCCGTCGTCTCACAGCGGCCTGAGACGATCACTTCGCTGTGTGGGGGAATGACCACCGGCTCTCTGCCGGCCACCTTGACGTACACTCTCGGGCTTCTTGAGCCATGGCGGCGACCACACGGCGGATGGCGATGCTTCTAGCGTCGACCCGTCTTCGGCCCGCCGGGCGCATCCCCTTGATCCCCTTGAACAGGCCGTCTACCCCGCCGAGCACATTCATGCCCAGAAGTCCCTGGACGGCGTCTCCTGGGACCACTCGGGCGGGATCGTCTTTTAGTATGAATATGCATTTCCCCGTAAATGTCATATCTAGGCACTTCACCTCGGCGTAGAGACACCCCACTACGAGGATCTTCAACCCGTTGGCGGCGATGAGGGTGATCCAGTTGGAGGGGGTCAACCTCGACCGCAGGAAGTGTCTTCGGAAGTGGCTTTCGTTCATGGTGGTGACTTCGGCGCCGGTGTCAAAGAGGCAGCGGGTCTCGACCCCGTCGATCTGGACGTCTAGGGTGAGGCATTCCCCGTGCACGTCTTGCGTCTCGGTGCCCTCCGCGGCCGAGTCGGCGACTCTGGTTACGACGTCGTCGACTGCCCTTCGGGGTCCGGGTCAGTACCCTGACGGGCCCACAGCTTCGGGGGTGGGAGCAGAGGCTGGGTGTGGCTCGCTGGCGGGGCGGGGGCAATCCCTGCTGATGTGGCCCGGCTGATTGCAGGCATAGCAAATCAGCCTGCCCTCTTCGTCCCGGCGGGGCGGTTCCCGCTATAGCGTCGCTGTCCGGGGCCGCCTCTCGGGGTCGCGTCTCGCGCCTGTTGGAATGCCTGGAAGAGTTGCTCCTGCCCTGCGAAGAGATGCTTAATAGCTTCCTGTATTGCGTCTCCGCTCAGCGGGGCCTCTCGTCCCTCCGTGGCCACGGCATGGACCAGGGCCCGGGCGCCACCCCTAGTGGGGGGCAGGACCATCTCCTCTTCGGACCAGTCTATCGCCGCCATCATCAATTCGAGAAACGTCCGCTCCCCATCCTCCTTTACGTACTTCCTCATCTCCCGTCGCAGCATCCCATCCCTCAGGCCTAGCATGAACTGCTCCTGCAGCCGGGCGGCAGGATCCGCGACTCGTCGGGGGTCTCGGCCCTGTATGCGACGCATCCGCTCTTGTAGGTCGTAAGCAAACTCCCTCACGGTCTCGCCATCTATTTGTCGGCGGTCGAGGAACTCTAACAGGCGGACACTGACCAGGGTCTTGTCTCTGTACGTCTCCTGCAGCAATCGGAACATGGCGTCCGGCTCCGGGGCGGTCCCCTCTATCACGAAGCGCACCGTCCGTTTAGCCTCGCCTTTTAGATGCTGTTGTACGAACTCCGCCTGTTCGTCGCCGGGCACTCTGCTGGTCCGGAAATGTGCTTTCATGTCTCGGATCCAGTCCTCCACCGGCGGCTCTCCTCTCTCTTTTCCCCCTCCGAACTCGCTGCACTTTCGGTCCCGTTGGACATACATGGGGATTTGCGGCCTTCCCCGTCGAGGGCGGCTTGGGTCTTTTCCAGGGCCAGCGCCTGTCGGTCCAGGAGGCCGGCTTGTGTGTGGGCTCTGTTCGCCAGGGCCTTCACTTGTGCTGTCAATTCCTCCATGGTTTCGGCCTCCTCCTTCTTTACCTCGGTGGCGGCGTCCTGGCCGTCTCGTTGCTCTTTTAGGGCCGCCTGGGTGTAGCGCTTCTCTTGGAGTGCCTGTTCGGTCATCTCCTTCATCGCTTCGGCTTGCTGCGTCAGTAGTGCCGCCTGCGCCTGACACTCCTCCTGCAGCTCCTCCAACTTCGCCGCCCTCTCCTGCGTGGCGTGGGTCTCCTCTTTCTTTACCTCGTGGCGGCGTCCCGGCCCTCTCGTAGCTCCTGTAGGGCCGCCTGAGTGTAGCGCTTCTCTTGGAGTGCCTGTTCGGTCAACTCCTTCATCGCTGCGGCTTGCTGCTTTAGTAGTGCCGCCTGAGTCCGACACTCCTCCTGCAGCCCCTCAAACTTCGCCGCCATCTCCTCGGACATCGTGGGTCTCTCTACGGGTCCCGGTCAAGGGAGTAAGTTAGGATGTTGATCCTGTTCGTGACGCCAAATGTAGCAGGGTGGATTATCCCTGCTTTGTGGGAACGGTTGCTGGCAGTCACAAGGTAGCTGGACACAGTAGAGCTCCGTCTGACTGCACCCTCGTCTTTGGGCCTGGAGCGTCAAACTGGGGCCCGGTAGTGGGAGTGAATGGGGCCCGGGATTTACCAACCTGGTCTGGTACTCTGGTCTTCCTCGCTTCTCCGGGGCGGTCAGCAGTACTCCCCCAAATCGCTCTCACTTCCCTGATTACCTCCGTTAACCCTCCCACACCTAGTGACTGATATGCATAAATAGCTTTGTTCCTCCCGCAAGCAGTACCCTCCCTTGATGACCACTAGAAACCTTACAATGAAAAGGGGAGAGTTGGGTAGGAAGGGGTTAATTGTAGTAACATTACCCACACCAAAATGGTTAATACTGGGCACAGGAATGGACACGCACACAGAATCCCATCTAATGTTTAATATTAGTTGTACTGTTCAGTTACAATGATTTAATAGGAGTGGTCGAATGGACTGAAGTCCTACTATAGCTCCGTGTGTGACCCAATACCTTATAAACACGTATATTATACACCCACCTCTGGGTTAGTATCAGGGATAATATACTTCAATGTGTTTGACTTATCACCCACGTCTGGGTCAGTACCATGTGTAATACCTCTATCAGGCTTTAATTATATGGCAAGACTAATACCTCTCCAAGGCTTTACTTAGGATGCACCAGGGCTGTAACCTCCCCACAGGGAAAGGGTTAATTAAATGGGAAAATATTATTAAAGGACAAACACGTTATCACACTCAAAGAAAATGAAAAGGTGGGCCCACTGTACCAAAAGTCCTATGCTAATGCCGGCATGTAATGTTGATGGGGTACCCCTATGAACTGTAGTTAGCAACCATTAGCTTCGCCCGCAGGCCGCACCACACTGTGTACTGTGTAATAGATCCGGAGCATTGTTGCTCGATTGTACTCAACCAAAATGGCGGCCTCGCCGTGCCACCACCATCCAGGTAGCAAGATGGCGTCGAACGCTCTCGTCGCGGGCGCTAGCAAGCGGGGCTGGAGCAGAGGGGCAGTAGCTGGCTGAGAGCGTGTGCTGGGTGATGGCGACCTCTGCTGGACGGAAGAACTCCCGTGCTTGGCTGTCGACCGCCGGTGCAGAGCAGACGTTGACACGCCGGTGAAAGCTGGTTGTTGTCGGCCGGCGCTGAGTCGACGCGCATCCATACACTTGCCCTACCTTACACTGAAGCTACTCTCTGGGTACCCAAACAGCCCTCCTGCTAGCCGTGATATATAATGGCGCAGGGTGTCTCTAAGCACCGGTCCTCTTCAAGCCACGCTGGCGGGGCACCTCACTAGAGGGAATATCTTTAACTTAAGCCACACTTGGCTATACCGCATTTCTTCTAGGATAACTCGTTATATCACTAGGGTTATTCCATGGGGAAAACATGCAACGCTCCACTACGGTTACTTTTCTATAATAACCCGTAATATACTCAAGTTCAATATGTTCGCCCGTGTGACCGTAGCAGACTACAAAGAGTGACACGTTCAGCCGAACGCACAATTGGAGGGGGGCTTCCCACCCTCCAGAACATTTACAACAAGCGGTGCAAGGGGAAGGCTAAGAGAATTATTAAGGACTCGAGCCACCCGAACAACTGCCTCTTTGAACTGCTGCGGTCAGGCAAGCGATACCGGAGTCTTAAGGCGAGCACGGAAAGACTCAGAAGAAGCTTCTATCCCCAGGCCATCAGGCTGCTAAACGAACAATAAACACTATGCAACAACCATCAAATGCACACAGCACACACACCCACACGCACACACTCACTTAAACAAACAACACACTGCAGCACCCACTCTCCACACTTTAGATCACACAAACACACTTTATATTTATTGATAAAGGATTTGCACTACAACTCGTACACCTACTGTAAATTGTACCTAAATTGCACCTCATCCCATTTCTGCCTTGCACTATATAGTATTGTATATTAGTACACTGCACAGTATTGTATATTATATGGTAACTCAGTTACGTCTATTCTGCATCGAACATTGTACATACAGTATGTCTATACTGAACACTGTGACCTCATTTTTTTTACTTCTAATTTACATGCTATACTATGTTATTTTATTTCATACTTATCTTGTCTTGCACAGTCTCTGGAGCGCAACAGTAAGAAGCATTTTGTATAAAAGTATTCTGTACTTCTGTATGACAACTATTAAAGAAACTTGAGAAACTTGAAACTTGTGTCCACACCACGGGGGCTCTGTAGAGACACGTCTGATCACATCAACGTCCACACTCGAAGAGGCTTGTCTTCCCTCTTCCGCCTCCATTCACTTGCTTCCCCGGCTCTCTCGTACACTCTCTGCCTGCCACCGCCCCCTGCTGGTACCGCCAACTAGTCACACAGGGAAAAGGATGGTAGAATATGATCCAGTAATACTGTTTATAATCCATATTCCGCCACCGAGGTAAAGAAGGAGGAGCCTGCGTCATTGTTCGAGGGAATATTAATGGAAACTAATTAGTATGTCTTGGGGCACCAGGAGAGATAAAAGGCAAGTCAGCACTTCTGAATAATAGCCATTATTTTCAGGGTGCTACACTTGTGACAATATTGTCACCCACTGTAACAGAGAAGCCATTGGCCTTGCTGAGTTTGTTATTTGATCAAAAGAGAATGGACTGCTTTTCCCAGGTGTAATTATAGTTTGTTATCAGCGAGCCAGGTGCAGAGCCAGATTCAGAGCTGAGGGATTTTTCAACCTGCAACTTGTCCCTGTCAGAGACCAGCAGGGCTGAGTCGTCCGCAGACGACGATGAACACACATACGATGGCGGATAAACAAAAGGGGAGATATCTCCGTCTCCAAGACTTGTTAAATACTCTTCACGATACATAGGATACTCTATACAATAATCTGGGGAAATAAAGGGGAGAAAGCAAGGTCTCCAAAACACGTTGAATGGTAAGCACGTCAAACGATGGTGCTGCATATACACACGATAATATAAACTTTCAACAACGAATACAATCGGCAATCAAAGTGACACGGCGACTCAAACACATAGCGAACAAACTTATCCTTCGTGGCATATAGGTATACTCACGGACAGTTTAGTGATCGACTGACAGGGTTTGTGTGACACAGGGGAGCATATGAAGATACATTTAATGAGCCACACCAGGTACCAATGAGTGTAATTAGGACCAGTAGACATAGCAATTACCCACCAAGTAACGCTAGAGGTTCACTCACTGAGCAGAGCGAACCCCAAACGTTACACTATGTATCGTCTGAGCCTTTCATACTAGAACAACATGGGTATTACATGACTCTGGAGGCTGTAAACCTTTTATTTACATCTGTAATGTCGGAATATGGATTAAGACAGAACTGTATTTTGAGTTATGAGGGGCTAAGAAAAGTGTGAGAAGCTTTTTTTTCAACAAGTCAAACACACAAAGATACTTTTTCTTAACTCACATTTTACGGAATGTAGCTTTAGAAAGAAGACATGAATAAATAAAGCATTTCAGATTGAACCACTGCAGGAGACCTGGGAGCCCTGGGAGGTTCTGACGTCCCAAAGTGCTGTGCGTTGTGCTACTTACAGTAAACACTCTCCCCCTTGTCTCCGCCGTGTTTACCTGCTCTCTCTCGCCGCTCGAGTGAGACGCGGGAAACGCGTAGGTTCTCATTACCACATAATTGCAGGGCTTCACCGACGAGGACGAGCTCTTAACACTCGACAATAGGCGCCTCTGTTTCAGCTGTATGGAGGAGGTATGTCATGGTACGAAAGGAGGAGTGGGCTGGAGCAGGTGACGGAGCCCACCCTCCCTCCCTCCCATTTGACTGGTTAATATGCATTTCATTCGGCATGTCGTCCCTGCATACTGTGGGGGACCCAGGGTCTGGCGTGTCTTCTCCACTCGTAGCGTGACTGCCTCTGGGATGCTGCCTCCTAATGACTCTGGCGGTCGATGGCATGTCCAAGGCCACTTGGTAACCCGGTCGTAGCGAGTAGGGTCTGTGTGGTGAGATGGATGAGCCTGAGCTTCTTCTCTAGGGCTTCTACTGTGTGTGAGAGAGTAGAGAGAGAGAGAGAGAGAGAGAGAGAGAGAGAGAGAGAGAGAGAGAGAGAGAGGGGGGCAGAAGAAGAGAGAAGAGACTGACAGAGACAGGGGAGAGTCAGATAGAGTTAGAGAGAGAGAGAGAGAGAGAGAGAGAGAGAGAGAGAGAGAGAGAGAGAGAGAGAGAGAGAGAGAGACAGTCTTTCTATCTCTGTGTGACTGAGAGAGAGAGGCAGAAGAAGAGAGACTGACAGAGACAGGAGAGAGTCGGATAGAGTTGTAGAGAGAGAGAGAGAGAGAGAGAGAGAGAGAGAGAGAGAGAGAGAGAGAGAGAGAGAGAGAGAGAGAGAAGAGAGAGAGAGAGAGAGAGAGAGAGAGAGAGAGAGAGAGAGAGAGAGAGAGAGAGAGAGAGAGATAGCGAGAGAGAGAGAAAACTAAGAAGATCCTTGACTAGGTACAGACTCAGCGAGCACAGCCTAGCCATCGAGAAAGGCTGCCATAGGCAGACCTGGCTCCCAATAGACGGTGGGCCGAAGGTCTCTAGAGGCTTCCGTTAATGAAATGATTGATCTGGTTTTACATATTGTAATATGAACTACATAATATACTATAATAACACATTTCCGTTTGTTGGCAACGGTTTTTGGGTCATATCTTTATGAAAATTAATGTGTTGATAAGATAAAAACTACCTATGTTTGTGAAAAGGGGCGTTGCTGCGGAACCAATCAAAATGCGTTACAACGTCAGGTGACTTGATTTCTCCCAATGACATTCTTCAAGCCCTGGAACCAGGAAGTAAATATTGCTACTCGTCTGTTGACAAGACTGGATAGCTCTGCATTCGGTAAGCTCTCAATTCATTACTATTACTATTGAAATGCATTTTTACTTAACTTTACAGCATTATTCAAACGTGATAGGAAGTTATGAGTCATCAGCAGTTTATATGCAGTCCGTTTTGACGTCCGATTACACATTGGAAAATGTTGTAGCCAGCTCACAAAGACTAACGTTACGTTAGCATTTTAACTTTCTCAGATAGCAATCTAACATTACGTTAGTGTAAATCAAACAACTCTAACCCAATACTAATAATAGTAACTTGTTTCACATTCTTGCTGTGTGTTACACTATGGTAATAGCGGTCTGTGTTGTTGCCTGTGACGTTAGAAATTTGACGTTGTCACAACCGTTACATATGTACAAAATATACTGTCTCATAAATATACTCTTCCAATATAACAATTAACAATAGTTTGATATTGGATGGTCCCTGTGCTGTTGTTTACTGTCTATCTGTATGTCATGTATGTAATATGTTATGATGAATTGAAAATAGGGGACCCTGATGTAAACAAGATGAAAGTCTTTCTCTGGTCTGCATCCCATTAACAATTGTGTGTATTGAGCTGTACTGTACTGTACCCATTCTGCAATCTGTTAATAACGTTTTCAATCAATCAATCAATCAACATTTATAACACAATAACAAGTGTGAAAATAACATGTTATTTATTTTAACAGTAACATGTATTACAAAAACATATTCCCTGTTGTCCCAAATTACTGCTCCTTAATGATGATGATTCTTTAGCTTTAAGTATTGTTCAGAGATGATTTTGGCTGGCAGGAAGTACTGCTGAAAAAAAAATTGGCGCTTTGATGGCAAGCTCCACATTCTCTGCCCTTTAATCACTGGAAACAGTTATTAGCTGATGTTGTAACAATGGAGCTTTCTACAGCTAGATTAAATGGTGCAAACTATCAAACAATAGATAGCTGGAACCAACAATGTGCATTGTATGCCTGTACCTGTGCCTATCTTCCAAAAAAGAAATAAAATATATGAAAAAAAGAAGAAAAAAACTCCAGTGAAAACTTAGGATACAGTGTTCTGACAGTCCAAACACAGACACATGTCTGTACATGGTAGGTCGTTTGATTTGCATGTGCATCGCCCCTTCATGCATTGTGTTTTTTTGCAGGAGCAGTATACAAGTTCCAGGATTGCGACTGGGGCTGGAGGAAGTGACATCCAGTCAATCTCGAAGAAATCTCTGGACTGCTGATCACCACATGGGAACTGTATTGAGAGGCATGAGCACAGTGAAGCAATAGTCGGGTGTCTGCTTCCTCCTGTATTGAGAACAGTGTTTGTAGTGGTAACACCTCCACCCCTGTGCCATCAGGGACTTCAACTGTGGCGGGTGGATTTACTGATCCCTCGAGAAAGTGCATTAACTTGGCTTTATCAGTTTTCACCATAGAGCCATCCATGTTCGCTATGGCTGCAGGGAAGGGTCCCAGACTGTAGACTAACATTTCCCCGATGTCAATCTTCCTGACTGTTCCCACCACTATAAGCCTGGCGAAGAGGTCTCGGTCTGCTTTCAGGGCCATCTCCTTGCCTCTCACCTTGGTAACACTTGATGTTGCTGTGTCCTTGAAGGTTTTGAGTTTCATCTTTTTTACAGGAGCATGGAAGTCCACCTCATCTGTTAGGAGACGTTGTTTAAAGAAATCGCCAAATGCCTTCTCACTGTACTAGTTACACATTACACACATACAAATGACAATAACACTATGTAACAACCATCAAATGCACTCACAGCACACACATCCACACGCACACACTCACTTTAAACAAACAACTCACTGCAGCACCCACTTTAGAACACCTAAACACACTTTATATTTATTGGCAAAGAATTTGCACTACAACCCATACCTCATTACACCTTACTGTAAATTGTACCTCATCCCATTTCTGCATTGTACTGTATAGTATATTGTATTGTAACTCAGTTACTTTTCTACTCTGCATTGTACATTGTATGTATATATTGAACACTTGTCTACGTACTTGACTTCTATTTTATACTTATCTATTTTTATCTAGCACAATCTCTGGAGCAAAACAGAAAGAAGCATTTTATATAAAAGTATTCTGTACTTCTGTATGACAACTAATAAAGAAACTTGAACATCAAAAAATCAACATTCTGTTCTCTATGCCAGGCTAGATCTGACCTTGACTCATGTTACAGGATTAATACACACTTTATACACAAATTGCATATAGCATTCTCTTTGGTAGCATTCATTCTGTGTTTATTGTGTCATACTGGGGAATAATATTAATATTATTATGTCCTATTGGGGACATAATTTTAAATTCTGAGCAATTCAATCGTTTTTTTTATAGACGTCTGACATTGATTGAAAACGGTTAACAGATTGCAGAATGGGTACAATACAGTACAGCTCAATACACACAATTGTTAAGGGGATGCAGACCAGAGAGAGACCAACAAAGTGAGGTATGTAATACATTTCTAATCAAATTGTGGTCGGTTAGATCTAACGTTAATATCACGTTATCCATCTAATGGATAGCAAGCTCAATAGCTTGCGAAATACAATCTTATAGTAAGAAACAAAACACAAGTTGAACATAGTTTTGAACGTTTTATTACAATAGTATTTAGGTCGGACCGTCGGATAGATAGCGTTAATATCACGTTAACCATCTAAAGTTCATCTGTGACGTCGTTATGGTTAATACAGTGCGAAATACAATCTTATATAGTAACAAAACAATACACAAATTGAACATAGTTTTGAACGTTTTATTACAATAGTGTTACGAAGGATCAGATTAAACCGAATATATATATTTATTTATGGATATATATTGAATAGTATTTGTATATCGTTTGATATCCCTTGTATATTCCTTGTACATATACACGGAATATCCCTTTAGCCTACTATAGCCCATAATAGTTCATTCTCTTATTGGACAAGGACCTGGCGCCAGGGGACAAGCCCCTTGGAGCCAAGTTCAATGGTACCGACGAGACATGTCTCTACTAGCCCCGGCTCTGCGCAGGAATACGGCTACCGAAAGGAGAGTGGCACTATTTGTTCACCGTGCATATAAATATGGCGCAAGTAAATGTAGAAGTCCTCTTATCCCTTAGTCCTTTACCCTTCTACCCAACTAAGTAACAGAACGTGAAGCCTCACCCACGATACCGCGTGCGGTGTAGTATGGCCTGTTTGGCCTTAGAATAGCATTGAGACCTCGTGCGAATTAATAACTGAATTGTCAGAGTTTGGCACTGTACCGTCGAGTGCGACGTATTTCTATTAAGTAATAATAGTCTATCGTGTATGGTGCATCGTGCGGTTAGAGTTCTAAAGTGACCAGCATCTCCAACGCTTCCTCGTGTTATCTAGAGTCTTATCCAGGCTGGGGCCGACCACACATGGCGCTTTCTTCCGAGGAGATCTAGACGAGGACCGAGGGACATGTACACTGGATTACCTACCCGACGACTGCTGAGCCCTATGCGGCTGGAATATATTTGCTTTGGTACTGTGATTTGTGGAGCGGATAATCGCCGACGCCTGTGAGTGTTGGATTTACCCCCGAGAGGAGTCAAGTTGAGTCGGCGCTCAGAGACTGAGGTCGCCTAACTTCTTCTTCACTGTGGAGCTACAGCCTACGAGAGAACCAAGGTGTATTCATCTGCGGATCAAGAGTCTACTGCACTGTCTTCTGTACTTGAAGTCTCCCTAGACATCGTTGACCAGACGGTCTACTACCGACGGCTCTCCTACCCCCCCTGCCGGCTTACAACCGGGAGGACCCCTTCCAAAATATCCTGCTATATCATTAAGAGTACCATAGATCTAATTCCCTAAGAGCCAGGTTGTATACTTGCTTCCTGCGTAACCAGAGATTGGACATTCAGTGTTGATTTGCCTACGAGTACTCATTTGCCTTACAAGTGCATTCAAATCATAAATGTAATAGTAACTATTATATGTACCTTTTGCTATATATTAAATATTTGATTATTACCTTTGTGTGGACCCGATTTCATTGTGGGAAAGTGTTCATCATATTTAGATATCGTGTACTGTATGGCCAGTAGTTAAAGTACATAACGCGGTAGTGGTTTAATGATACCATACTTATCAATACAGTCAGGGAATTGTACCCCTCAGTTACAAATAGTATTTACTGTCTCATGTTGTGTATAATCAGCTAGCGTTCCAGTCAGATCCATTCTCCGTTGTTCTTGTTGACAATTTTGGGGTCCCGAAATCCCGTTTCTGTATCCTGATTGGTTTATCAGCTAGAGGTGTCCAAAGATATGCATGAGCAAACATTTAATTTAAATGTAAGATTACGAACACCGATGACCAACAGACGGCTGGCCAACAAACGTATTTTGACTCAACATAATAACTAGATATCACACACAAAGAATTGTGTAGTCTGCCAACATGGATCAATCAAGTTCACTTTAGACAGACTCGGCCTCCCATCTACAAGGGAAGACAGACTATGCACCCACTACACACAAGAAGAGGTGGAAACCGAGCTCCACTTCTTAACAACCTGCCCACTATACCAAGAAAAGGACATCCAACGGAATACAACCACCATAAAGACTGTCAATCATACAAGAAATTCCTTCTGTAATGTACTGATTTCTTTTGATTTCTCTGTTTGATTGTTTTGTTTTGTTTGTAAACGTATGTTTCCCATGTCAATAAAGCCCATTTGAATTTAATTGAATTGAAATTGAGAGAGAGTAGAGAGAGAGAGAGAGAGAAGAGAGAGAGAGAGAGAGAGAGAAAGAGAGAGAGAGAGAGAGAGAGAGAGAGAGAGAGAGAGAGAGAGAGAGAGAGAGAGACAGTCTTTCTATCTCTGTGTGACTGTATGTATGTGTGTGTCTCTCTTTCTATACATATACACACACTGTATCTCTGTCTGTGTGTATATATGTATATAGACACACACACACACACACACACACACACACACACACACACACACACACACACACACACACACACACACACACACACACACACACACACACACACACACACACACACACACACACACACACACACACACACACACCCACCCACCCACACACACAGGGCTGGACTGGGACCAAAAATCGGCCCTGGCATTTTTGGCCCAGACTGGCCCACCATAATCGGCCGGACACCACCCACCAGTACACCATCCTTGTGGTCCCCTTAAATATCCGTACTGTACTATTCCCCCAAACCACTACAAAGCTGGGTAGTAACTAAGTCCCATGGACAAGTGTACCAGTGCAAGTGGACCAGTGTACTCACTCACTCTTGGCTGAATCTTGTTTTGGGTGGTGATGTAAAAACATCTGCATCATAGCAGGCTCAGGATGGGCAAAGTAGTCTATAGCCTGTTGATCCCTGTCTCTCTCCTCCACAACATGGCTTGACTAGACATAAGGAGAGAGAGATGTTTACAATTAACTGGTACATTCAGGTCCAGAATTGTTGGAATTCCCTGACAAAGTTGTGCAAAAAGCTGTACAATTTAAACAATACCATACTGGTAATGAGCAAATAGTTGTTTATTCAATGAATGCATGGAGCTGTTCCATCTTATTTAATTAGATACTAACTACTCAGTTCATACATATTTCAAGTATTCAAATATCAATGATGAATATTGCATAATGTTTACACAGTTAATAATAGATCACCTTCTTGTTTTATATTCATGTTCAGATAGGAGTAATAGTTAGATCTTTGTATGTGATTTATATGGCAATTAAATCAATGGTGTGCTTGTTTGTTTGGGGAGTTTGACCTACAGTTAATGTGCCTACCACGTGAAGGTGCATGATCAATGGACAGCACAAAAACAATTTGTGTAGGTGGAGACTAGAGCTACCACAGATAGTAATAAGTTATAAGAGTAAGTAATCCATACCATATATATCCTAATAGTTACCTTATTACCATACTTGGCTGAAAATAAACGTTGCTGCCTGTTGTGAATGTGTTTTTCCCTGTAGGCTAATACATAAGTAGGCATACATTTTTGCAGTTGAGCAAGAATTAGCAGTTGAGTAGGCTATGTGCTGTGTTTTCTGTCTTCCATCGAGGACCACCTTGGAATTAAGTGTTTTAATGAATGCTTTTAGGTGATATCCTCAGGAATACAAATTGGTCAAGATAATTTGTTTTTATGATGTGTTTTTAATTTCCAAATACAAATCTAATCAAATAAAAAAATCTGTTTTTGCAGTTGAGCTACAGGTGTTGTATATTATACAGCCTTTTCATGCATCTTTATCAAGGGAACCTGTAGTAGAATCCTATCAATGTCTAAGGTTATTGTACAGTACAAGGAGGTCGCTAACTGGAAGGAGGGGAAAGGATCATAAGAAATTTGGTCCCCTCATCTGACTTCCAATATAGCCAGCAAGGAATAAAAGTGCAGTCCAGACAAGAGAGTTCGAATTCAAACTCCTGGATTTATTTGTCTCTGCGGCCAGGAGTGAATAAAAAGGTTGCTTTTCACATACAAGGATTATCAGAATACATTAATCATGTCTGTTTTGTACACAGGATCAACAAGGTTTGCATCTCAAAACCCCAACATGTACATACAACAGTCATTGTTAACATAAATGTAATTAGAGAAAATACTGTAAGCATTACACATGAGTAAATCTGGTTTACAGATCAGGGATCTGTACATTACTCTAATCTAAACAACAATTGGTGTTTCCCATGATTTACTCACGTATAATCAGCAGTCTGGATGGGAGCGGGGGAGCCACAGACCTGGGGTGGGGTCTGGGCTCCTGAATAACACTATGTTTTGCTCTTAAATACTATCATTTCCCACCAATAATAGCACATGTTACTAATACGTTTGGTCCAATCCGATTGGTTCTTCTGGAAGGGCGGTCCGCCCCTCCCCCTGGTTTCCTCTGTGGGGGCTGGCTGCCCCCACCTCCTCGATTTCCTGTGTGGGTCTTCCTTTAAACATAGGGGGGCCGCCAATGGCCCCCGTCGGTGTGGTTCCTGTGTGAGTACAGAGGAGGGCGCTTTTGATGGCCCCCCTCCTTGGCTGCTTAAATCTCCTTTGACTGAATAAACATTCCATCTATATGGTTATAGATGTCTAATATCACCCAAGTACAGTCAGTGCTTTCCCGACTGATACCAGACATCACATGAGACCACACCAACCTTTATTCACCAGACTGAAACTCTGTCTATCTGTGATACATATACCAGGATTCTATAACAAGAGTGTAATAACACTATTACTTTCATACTCGGGTGACATTCTAAATGGTATTCTTCTTTGTAAGTTACCTTCTACATTGATATGTTTAATGTAATAAGTTACATATTTTAATACCAGATTTTCCTATATAAAGTATGCTGACTTGATAGTTCCTTGAATGTGTCTGCTAGTTATTCTGCTAGACCGGCTGTTCCTCTGCTATTTAGAGTGAGCCACTGTTTACTGTGGGGTGTGACTTCCCCTGCAGCCTTTTATGACCGGCAACTGTTGTTCTCTAATCCAGTCTTACCCCTGAGCGGGGGTTTGTTTGGAATGTCTTATCTAACACCAATAATCACTTTTGGCTAAGCCTTGTTTTTACATTATGGATTCATTTATTTTATTCACACATATTAGTTATGGAATTCAAGGTCAATATTACCACAAACCCTTATTCATAATATTATGATGATACGATATGGACCTAGTAGTTGGGTCATCTGTGGCACTACGTTTCTCAATGGATTTGTCATCTAGGAGGGTTAATAAACAAATTTAGCCGGGGTGTATTAAAAAAAAAAAGGCAGGGACAATTTGTGAGAGACCAAAATCCAAAATGGCTGCTGTGGAAATTAACTTTTTAATGGTTTGACCTACAATGATGCACAATACATGGTACCAGCCCCCTCTCAGTCATGTACCAGCCCCCTCTCAGTCATGTACCAGCCAGCCCCCTCTCAGTCATGTACCAGCCTCCTCTCAGTCATGTATACCAGCCTGTTACACGCCCAGACCTGCTCAGGTCTGGGAGGATTGTAGTATTATTTGATAACCATAAATCCTAAAATGTACTTGTGAGATGTCCCTAGGAAGAAAAGGTTTAAGCACAGAGGGTCAGAAGACAGCTGGCCTCTGCAAGTCATAAAAGATCACTAGATTGTAAAAACCCTCAGAGATGCCTGTTTCTAGGTTAAGGAACTTAGTAACTAATCATTAAGTCATGTGCAAAATGAATGGATCATGTGTCTAGTCTTATAGAAACAGTCAAAAGTGTTGTCAGCAGTTGGGACAGTGGGGGAGAAGTCACATTCGTCTGTTATCCACAGAGTAAATTTATATATAAGTATTGGCAACAGCTGAAGACAATAGAGGGAGAAGTCACATTCTTCTGTTATCTACTGAAGAACGGCCAAAGAACAGGTTTCCTTCAAGCAGCTGCAACCAGGAGGATTTAGTTACAGGGTGGTAAAACAGAAACTGTTTACAATGGGTGTTGGCTAAAAGTTAGAACAATAGAGCGGGGCACATCATGAAGTTGTTATCTAGCTGAGTCTTGTGACACAGTGAGTAGAGAGAGGAGGGGCCAAGGATGAACTATTTTGAGTAATTTAGATCTACGTTCAACTGTGTTTTAATATATTTACCATCAATGTGAAATACCTGTAAAGATTACTATTATGTTGGACTGATAATGCTGAACAGAATGATATGAAAATGCTGTGTTTATGACAGAAAATCATCGAGGTTACAATCAAGCCTTTTATGAAACTGGGCTTGATGGTAACAGACGGTGATTCTCATCTCATATAACGATTCTATTAGTTAAAAGTAATATGTCGGTGTTCAGAAAATCAATCTCAAATCAATTAGATATATCTTGAAGCTTAAATACTAAAAGGTATTAAGTTTAGTTTAGGCAATTCAACTCTCTGACTTAAAAAAGGCGTAAGTAAGTTGGTCTGCTTAAGGGCCACCTCCTTTTCAAATACCCACTGTGAATGCTTGCGATTGGGTGAAATCCTATGCGTGAGATCACTTGGTGACGTCACGCCCAGGGTTTCTCGCTCATGGATAAAATGGGGAGGTAGAAGGACACACAAAAACGGAACTGACACAGGAACACACCTCCCAATTCACACGGAGGACGGCGAGCAGAGGAACACAGAGAAGAAGCTTTTTGGAGGGAGAAAAGACTTTCTTTGTTGTCAGCAGTGTTATGGTTTGACACCGACCCCAAACGCAACGACACAAGAGAGTTGGATTCAGAGTTGCCAAATACAAGGGCTTGTTTATTTGATATATAATTAAGTGAAACAGGGAAAAGCAGGTCAACAAGAATAGGTACAATGAACAAGGGGCAAAGTTCTGCTGCTCTGCAGCTTCTCCCGGAAGGGTAGTCTTGGGAAGCAGGAGCAGACCTCTGTACCGCTCTGCAGACTCTCACGGCGGACCTCTCAGATGTTGTGCAAGACCGAGAGAGGGAGAGAGGGTACGGGTCAGTGACAGAGCAGACTTGAAACGAGCTGGAGGACAGGGTGTTATATTCTTCGTGTTAAACAACACAGTGATGTGCAATATTCCAAAAACAGCCCAAGAGAAATATCTTCATGTAATCACACAGTGAGCAAAAATCCAAACTCCGTCCAAATGTGAAATACTATCTTCGTGTAAACACACAGTGAGCAAAAATCCAAACACAGTCCAAATGTGAAACAATATCTTCGTGTAAATACACAGTGAGCAATAATCCAAACACAGTCCAAATGTGAAATAATATCTTCGTGTCAATACACAGTGGGAGGTGGAAGATCCCCAAAATATTATTCCAAAAAAGGAAAGAGCAAAAACGATAATGGCTGGGTGAGTGACTGTCTGACAAAAAGGTGGTAGACTTCAGTGTAAAGGTTTACACACGAAAATCGGAAATAGGTCAAGACAGTCAATCTAGATAAACTCACCCAGAACGAGCTGCGTAAAGGAACAGGACAACAGTGGAGGCGAGCGCGCGCCACGGAGCAGGTATCCAAGCGGAGGCTTCTAGGAAAGCGGAGGCTTCTAGGAAAGCGGAGGCTTCTAGGATTTCCTGGAGAATAGCACAGTGAAACAGCAGCAACGGGGAAAAACATCCAGCGACAAATCAAGACGAACCAACAACTTAGGGTGGGGAAAACGGGGTATAAATACTGAGGGATCGATTGATTGAAAAGCAGTGACAGCTGGGGAATGTGATTGAAAAGCGTGGGGAAGTGAGGGAACCAATCAGCGACGTCTCAGATGACGTCAGCGGGGAGAAACGTGTGAACGAGGGAATTGAAATACTTGACAGAAAAAATGAATGAAAACAAAGCGAGGGTGGTTAAAGGAACAGAACGAGTGAGAAGGCAAGGACAGAAACCTCACAGTACCCCCCCCTCAACGGGAGCCACCTGGCGACCAGGCCGACCCGGCCCGTCAGGATGGGCTCGATGGAAGTCAGTGATCATCCACCAACACGGGAGGCGCCGGATCAGGAGCTGGAGGCAAAAGGGGACTGAGGGAGACGGGCTTAACCTGGGAGACATGGAACACGGGGCGGATGTGCATGGATGCAGGAAGCTCCAGGCGCAGGGCCGCCGGACTGAGTACCTTCAGGACCTCGAAAGGTCCGACGAAACGGGGTTTGAGCCTCCTGGCCGAGGACCGTAGCGGGAGGTCCCTTGCGGAGAGCCACACCCTCTGCCCAGGGCGGTAAGTCGGCGCAGGAACCCGGCGCCGGTCGGCACCACGACAGGCGCGCTCAGACGTCTGGAGCAGCGGACCAATCATCACAGTACTTCAAGAAGCCCGTGGTGGGGAAAGAGCCAAACCTTACAGCACCCGGCGACCTACACGGCCCCGGCCTGCCCGGACGGGACCCAAGGAAGCCGGCGATCAGGGGCACTGGAGAGGGGGACAAAGACAGAGGCCCGGAGAGGGGGACCGGAGACGTGGACAGAGGACCGGCGAGGGAGGCCGGAGACGGGGACTGGGACCCGACAGCGGAGGCCGGGCACAGGGACAGAGAACCGGCGAGGGAGGCCGGAGACGAGGACTGGGACCCGGTGAGGGGGCTGGACGGCACCCGAAGACACCGGGCACGACAGGAGGGGCTCCACCCCTTGATGGCACCGGAGGACCAGGCGATGTGGGGCTCGTGCAGCGCGAGCCAGGGCCTGCCCAGGACCACAGGGACAAGAGGAGAGCTGGTGACGAAAAACTGGAGCCTCTCAACGTGGTCACCAGCAACGGTGAGAAGGACTGGACAGGTGCGTTGAGTGACGTCAGCCAGGCGGCGATGATCCATTGCGAAGACCTCCAAGGGCCTCTCGAGGTCCTCAAGCGGAATGCCGGCCCGGGTGGCAAACCCAACGTCCAAGAAACTCCCCTCAGCACCAGAGTCCATGAGTGCACCCACCGTCGCCCGCTGGTCCGCCCAGGCTAGGGTGACGTCCGCCAGACGGTTGGGTGGTGCACGGGTGGGTATGGACGAGAGGTCCGGAGGCGACTCACCAGCGGGCCTCCGGGGCGGGGGACAGGAAAGACGGCTCACCAGGATCTCCCGGGGTCTTGGCGAGCCTGGTCCTCTTGGCCGGGCACGGCAATTGGAGACACGGTGTCCATCCCGGCCACAGTAGAGGCAACGGCCGGAGAAGAGCCTGGACTCCCGCTCGGCCGGGCTAAGGCGGTTGCGTCCCAGCTGCATGGGTTCCTCCTTGGTCACGGCTCGGGAGGGAACAAACCCATCAGTCACGGAGGGGGCAGGACGGACAGCACTGTAGAGGCGGCCGCTGGGAAAGGGAGCCCCTGAGCGGCGGTCGACGGCACAGTCGTAAGGCCGGCGAGGCGGAAAGACCTGAGCCCTGGACTCCCTGAACACCCCCTCGGGGTCGTAGTACTCGGGGGGTACGTCTGGGGTAAAGAAAACCTCCTCGAGGTCGTGGTCCTCGGGGGGTACGTCTGGGGTACCGAAATCCTCCTCGAGGTCGTGGTCCTCGGGGGGTGCGTCTGGGGGTCCCCGTCGGGTTCTCTCACGTCTTCTCTCCTGGAGGCGTCCGTCGACGCGGATGGCGAGGCTGAACAGGTCCTCGAGGGAACCAGGTTCCTCCTGGGTCGCGAGCTGGTCCCTGACTGCGTCACAGAGCCCCCTCATGAAGGTTAGGCGAAGAGCAGGTTCGTTCCATCCACTCTCCACCGCCGCCAGTCGAAACTCCATGACATAGTCCGTCACCCTGCCGCTCCCCTGTCGGAAGGTCCCCAACCGGGCTCCAGGGTCCAGACCTCGGGCTGGATGGTGGAACACTCTGCGGAGCTCCGCCACGAAGTCTGGGTAGGAGAACAAAAAATCTGCCTCCATTGCCCAGGAGGAAGTGACCCACTGGGCAGCATGGCCTGAAAGTAGGTTGGTTATATAAGCCACTTGGGACCCACGAGCAGAAAAACGGCTTGGTTGATGACGGAAAACCAACTCACATTGCATGATGAATGTGGCACACTCCTCGGGATTACCGTCGAACAGCCGTGGGACGGAGAGAAGGGGTTCCCGAGATGCGAGATCTGCTGGGGCTGCGGGGAATGTTCCTGAAGGGTGTGAGAGGTGAAAGGCATTAACGGTGTCGCCCAGCGAGTGAAGCTGAGCGAGAATGTCGGACTGTTGTCCCGCCAAAGCGGCCATTGAACCTTGAACAAGCAGGACCTGCTCTCGGAGTCCCTGTACAGCAGCTGCAGCCGCATCCAGCTGTAGGGCGTGTTCCTTGGCTGACTCTAACTGGACTGCCGCTGCTGTGCTGACTCTCTTGCGGGCGCAGACTGCGCAGGCCAGTACGAACCCCTTGACGTCGTTCCTCATGGTGGGCCACCAGAATCGACGAGCCAGGAGGGAGAACGTGCGATGAACGCCCGGGTGGCAGGCGAACCGGCTGGTATGGCCCCACTGGAGGACCCGGGACCGGACTGAGTTGGGGACAAAGAGACGGTTAACAGGTACATTGCCTGGAGCGCGATGGAAGCGTAGGGCACGCCTTACCACCCCCTCGATGCCCAAGGTGACTACTCTCTCTGTGTCGGCTGGGGTCGTCATTGGTTGGTTCGTAATGTTATGGTTTGACACCGACCCCAAACGCAACGACACAAGAGAGTTGGATTCAGAGTTGCCAAATACAAGGGCTTGTTTATTTGATATATAATTAAGTGAAACAGGGAAAAGCAGGTCAACAAGAATAGGTACAATGAACAAGGGGCAAAGTTCTGCTGCTCTGCAGCTTCTCCCGGAAGGGTAGTCTTGGGAAGCAGGAGCAGACCTCTGTACCGCTCTGCAGACTCTCACGGCGGACCTCTCAGATGTTGTGCAAGACCGAGAGAGGGAGAGAGGGTACGGGTCAGTGACAGAGCAGACTTGAAACGAGCTGGAGGACAGGGTGTTATATTCTTCGTGTTAAACAACACAGTGATGTGCAATATTCCAAAAACAGCCCAAGAGAAATATCTTCATGTAATCACACAGTGAGCAAAAATCCAAACTCCGTCCAAATGTGAAATACTATCTTCGTGTAAACACACAGTGAGCAAAAATCCAAACACAGTCCAAATGTGAAACAATATCTTCGTGTAAATACACAGTGAGCAATAATCCAAACACAGTCCAAATGTGAAATAATATCTTCGTGTCAATACACAGTGGGAGGTGGAAGATCCCCAAAATATTATTCCAAAAAAGGAAAGAGCAAAAACGATAATGGCTGGGTGAGTGACTGTCTGACAAAAAGGTGGTAGACTTCAGTGTAAAGGTTTACACACGAAAATCGGAAATAGGTCAAGACAGTCAATCTAGATAAACTCACCCAGAACGAGCTGCGTAAAGGAACAGGACAACAGTGGAGGCGAGCGCGCGCCACGGAGCAGGTATCCAAGCGGAGGCTTCTAGGAAAGCGGAGGCTTCTAGGAAAGCGGAGGCTTCTAGGATTTCCTGGAGAATAGCACAGTGAAACAGCAGCAACGGGGAAAAACATCCAGCGACAAATCAAGACGAACCAACAACTTAGGGTGGGGAAAACGGGGTATAAATACTGAGGGATCGATTGATTGAAAAGCAGTGACAGCTGGGGAATGTGATTGAAAAGCGTGGGGAAGTGAGGGAACCAATCAGCGACGTCTCAGATGACGTCAGCGGGGAGAAACGTGTGAACGAGGGAATTGAAATACTTGACAGAAAAAATGAATGAAAACAAAGCGAGGGTGGTTAAAGGAACAGAACGAGTGAGAAGGCAAGGACAGAAACCTCACAAGCAGAGAACAAAGACAATCAACAACTACCATTCTTTAATCTACTTTCTTAGTCTAGTTTTGATTACAGATGGCATAGGGTCTCGTATATCAATACTATAGCATTGTGATTGAAACAGATCATTTTTGTATAACTTTGTGGATTTTAATAAACCACTACTTTTGAAATAACTACACTCTCCTCTTCATTCTCCTGCCTCACCACCGTGAGAACAGGGCCAGTTTCCTGGTCTTTGAAAAGTACAAGGGAATTAGTACCGGACAAAATCACAACGCAGAGTAGCTTAAGCCTGGCTCTGTATATCAGAACAGAACCATCCTCCCTTGTCACTTCAAATGGTGCCTTGACCCTTGTCCTGATGCGCCAGAATTTCTTTTTCTCTGACTCTCGGCTAATCGGTGCCTGGGAGGTTCATCACGACAGTCTCCTGCGAATCTACAAAGAGATCAGGTGAGTGAATACGGGACCGTGATGGATGAAAATACGAGGCGTTCAGGTCGAACGGGGGTTGAAAGATATGATTACCTCAAAAATGTCTCTCGGGGAGGGATATAGTGGGGCGTTGGGGGTGCGTAGCACGCAGTTATTATATTGATGAGTTCAATCGGCCAGCGGGGGCGTTTTTAGTACGCTTCTCGCAAATTGAAGTGCCGGGCTGCATTAGATGAAATGGCCATTGAATCGTGGTCTCAGTAGTCTGGTGTCAAGAGGGTCCGGTGGAGTGTATCCTGGTTAATGGACAGACCTAAGTCGTTTTTTCCGGGAAAGTGCACAGATGAGTTGGGGTATTTTTTTCGTGTCTGAAACAGTGGGTGTATTATGGGTCTACGCTTGCTGGGTGAAGCAGATCTCCGCTTGGCGCCGTCTCTCAAACGGCGACAAGCGGGGATCTGAACTATCGGCGAGACGTTGCGTTGTTAATACTCTAGTCCAACACTGCTCAGATCACGGAATCAGATGTGTGTATGGAGGGTGTCAATATGATAATGGGCGTTACAGGTCGCGAGATGATTTAACGTGGAAATAATGTGCAAAGGGTGGCCTCACCGGAGCTTCACGTAGGCTTTTGAAAATATTGTACCAGGCTGGCCGCTCACCGTTTCAAATCAACGGGAGGTAGGTTCTCTGGGCAATATCAGCCGAACTGAATGAAGATCGATCCGTGTTGAGGGTCGGTCAAATGGATTAGGAAGAGGTTGACATCGGTTGTTAATCAAGTGAGATTGGTTAATTACAGAAATCGATAGTCGGCGGAAATCAGATTCAGGACGTGTTTGACTAAGGAGCATATTTCGGTACACGTCCGTCGCAGCAAATCGGTGAATAAAAAGTACTTAATAACGATTCGTTTCAATGTGCTGTTTGTAAACTACACATTCGGTACATGTATAGTGAACTATTGCTCTTAAGCGCGGTAAAAATGTGCGCGCGGAAGCTATTGAAAAAAGTTACATAAAATGTGAATCTTAACAAAATGGGCGCGCGGGAGCTATTGAAAAAAGTAACATAAAATGTGAATCTGAATGGATGTTTGTATTGTATCTAAGGTAATGTGTTGCACTAATATGTATGTTTGAGCGCTGTTAGAGGTTAGCAATGACTGACAAAACATAAGAGGTTATTGTTGTATTATTATGAAATTTTAATGACCAACAGCCGTGGGAAAATGTAATAGTTAACGGCGTTTTCTCGGGGGCCATTGGAACGCAGCAGGCATTAGCTGCTACATTAGCCGCGGGGGCGTCCGAGGTAAATCAGGGACGGGGCGGCGTGGTTTCGAGTGTATGAAGTCGATCGGAAGTATCATGGGGCTACGGGGATGTGTACAGTACTTTAAAATTTTCGAATTTGGCACCATTAAGGTCATTGATTAATAAAATAAGGAATCGAATGGAGTGGAGAGTTTGACCCGGAAGTCGTCCTGAGCACTGCTAAAACAATGGCGGTGGGGTCAAGCTAGTGTTTGAGATGGCCTATGTATGTTGTAATGTTTTAATTTTTTTTTGATTAAATCTGTACACTGGCGTTTTGAGGGGATTAGAGTTCTGTTGTAGGGTGGAGCGGTGTTGCGCTAACATTGCGATGTGTCGGCCCGCGCGGCAAAACGGGGCAATATGCCGTTAGGGGACGTTAATACAGTGTCGTGGTTGAAGCTAAGCTAATGCTATCTAGCCGCGCTAGGCTATCGGACAAAGAGCTAACGGAGCTAATGTTGCTAAGTGGTCGCCGATTGATGACGTCATAGTGTTGAGTGGAGTGTGTGACCGTCCTGGCTGTGCTAAGCTATGCTACCTATGCTGAGCTAAAGCTAACGAAGCTAATGTGCTAAGCTACTTGTGCTAACGACATAGCATGAGGAGACTCTCGGGATATCTCGCGGTAAAGCGGCCATCTTGGGCGGGGCGCCGTAGCGACCATCTTGGTAGGGGCGCCGGGCATCCATTTTTGAGGGAAAGGTGGTGTTTGTTTAGGAATGCAGTAGGGGGCGGCAGAGGCCAGGTTGAGTTTCCATTCAAAGATGCTTTTGGTTTTCATTTGGCCTCATACGCTGGATGTTTTTTTCTTGTATGTACTGACGTTAGAGTTAAGGTTAGTTTGATGGTGAGGTTAAATTGTTAAGCAGTAGTAGTGGTTGATAGTGTAGTAGAGTCTGGTATCTCCCTCTCTCCCTCTCTCTCCACCTCTCTCTCTCTTCTCTCTTTCTCTCTCCCTCTTCCCCTCTCCCGTTCTTCCATTCCCTCTCCCCCCTCACCGCCTCCCCCCCCCTTTCTCTCTCTCCCCCATCCCCCTCCCCCTTCCCCCACTCTCTCCCCCTCCTTCCCTCCTCCCCCTCCCTTCCCCTCCCCCCTCCCCCTCCCTCTCTCTCTTAATGGGGCAGTTCAATGCTGAGGACCGCGGAGTCATGGCTGCGGTGGTAAACCGCGGCGTCATGGCTGGCGGTGGTGAATGGTGTCCGCTGCGTCGTAGCTCGCGGGACACGGGCGTGCGCACTAGGTTGTTAGTGTAATGTGTGTGAGAGCTGAGGTCGGTGGGGATGGGGTGTGGGTTAAAGTCCGCTAGGGGGCGGAAGAGCCATGTCATGGGCTCCCGTCCTGGTTTAGGATAACATTCTTTAAGAGTGGGATCATTTGATGAGAGGTCTAGCCGTTTATACTGCATAAACTATATTGTATTTATGGTAGTTTCGGCCAATAAGGTGATATATGGACGTAAAATCTCTCTTTAAGTCCTCTCCCCCTCCCCCTCCCTCCTCCCCCTCTCCCCCCCCCCCTCTCTCTCTCTCTCTCCCTCCCTTTCTCTCTCTTTCTCCCTCCCTCTCTCTCCCCCCTCTCTCTCGCTCTCTCTCCCTAAATCTCTCTTTAAGTCCTCTCCCCCTCCCTCCTCCCCCTCTCCCCCCTATCTCTCTCTCTCTCTCTCTCCCTCCCTTTCTCTCTCTTTCTCCCTCCCTCTCTCTCCCCCCTCTCTCTCGCTTTCTCTCCCTCCCTCTCTCTCTCTCCCTCCCTCTCTCTCCCCCCCTCTCTCTCTTCCTACTCTCCCTCCCTCTCTCTCACCAACTACTCTCCCTCCCTCCCTCACCGCCCCCCTCTCTCTCTTCCTACTCTCCCTCCCTCTCTCTCACCACTCTACTCTCCCTCCCTCCCTCACCGCCCCCCTCTCTCTCTTTCTGCTCTCCCCCCCTCCCTCTCTCTCACCCCCCCTCTCTCTCTACTCTCCCTCCCTCCCTCACCGCCCCCCTCTCTCTCTTCCTACTCCCCCTCCCTCTCTCTCTCTCTCCCGCCCTCCCTCCCCCTCTCTCCCTCTCTCTCTCTCCCTCTCTCTCTCTCTCTCCCTCCCTCTCTCTCTCTCTCTCTCTCTCTCTCCCGCCCTCCCTCCCCCTCTCTCCCTCCCTCTCTCTCCCTCTCTCTCCCTTTCTCTCTCTTCCCTCTCTTTTTCCTCCCTTGTCAAGGGGATGGCGTTGAGCTCTGAGTTTACTCTCTATTTTGTATTCGGTTACAGTATTAATATGAGGGCGATGTGATAGGGAGTGTGGAGGTGTAGTTTAAGTGCAAATGGGGATGGCACAGGTAGGGCTGGGCGATATGACGATATTATATAAATATCGGGTACAGTTCATTAACGATACACTTTTTTAACGTATCGTGGATATCGTGATGTTTTGCCCAAGAGGATTGTGTCGCGTCAATCTGGTCCACACGTTTGAACAACGCCACCCCCACACACACACTACTGCATCAAAGTTACTACTTATGATAAAGGCATTCGTTTTGTGGCATTAACGTTATATAGTTACACGTTCAATAACATCAGCGTATTTACCCGAACATAGCAACGTCCGAGGACGACATAGATAGCAAGCAATACTCGAGTTGTGCCCATTCTGCGGTCTGTTAATAATGTTTTCAATCAGACAGATGTATGGAAAGGCTTTTATTATAACATTCCTTGCAGTCAAATCATTATGCCTCGTTTAGTCATGCTGCGGTGCGCTGGTAATCTACTCGTCGGCCGCGGGGAGCTACCGTTGTTGTTGTTGTGTTGAGCTCTCGTCAAAATCAAACATTCTGGAATGTAAAAAACGAATAGCGCTTGCCGATTGGTGCTAAGAACAGCAGGGCGGGTGCAAGCGGTGTGACGTAATTGGCAGACTCGACTGTCAATCAAAATTATTCTGATGCCGGCTGAATGATTGAATGAATGAAAACTGTATTAACAGATTGCAGAATGGGTACAATACAGTACAGCTCAATACAACAACAGTGGACTGGAGGATGAAGACCAGAAAAAGACTTTCGGCTTTTTTACATAAGGGTCCTCCATTTTCAATTCATCAAAACATTTAGAGACATACAAATATACAGTAGTTTCATAAAAATGCTAAAATGCTATTGATTGATTGATTTAAAACTTTATTAACATATTGCAGAATGGGTACAGTACAGCTCAATAGATACAATTGTTAAGGGGATGCAGACCAGAGAAAGACTTTTGTCTTGTTTACATCAGGGTCCCCAATTTTCAATTCATCATATTTCATATCTAAATCATATAATATCTCATTGCTAAATATATGCAATATATAATCTAATAATCCAATAATCTAAATCTAATATATAATATAAAAATGCTAAATGCATGAGTATTTTATTTTGTCTTTAACACTTTCTTCGCCAGGCTTATTATGTACATCATTATACCCCTCTCTGCCAGCTCTATTTGTCTATGGAGAAGTTCCCCTTCTTTGCAGGGCTATAACTTTTTAAATTGTATTGCTAAATTGTATTACTATGGCCCATTCAACGTCAATTATCTATTGTTCAGGACGTAGGAACGTTATACTTTTTCATTCACATATTCATACTAAAATACGGTCTAAAGTATAAATATGTTTTTATCGTTTTCTGCAGCTTTCTCCAGAACGTGATTTATAGCCCTAAATGCATTATATTGATGATCAAATACAGTTTGATAGCGATCTGCGCGAGATAAAAAATTTCAAATGGACGTGCTTCTAGAAGTTACTACTTATCATCTGATGTTGACCGGATGGGGGGGGGGGTCGTTTATAATTCCGTGGCCAACGTTAGATGATTCATCTAGTGTGGGTGATATGATCATTAGAGCAGTTTATATCGAACACGGTAAAAAAAAAACGCTGAATCTTACCCCAGTCTCCTCGGGCCGTTGGGCGATGAGCGTGGAGCAAAAATATTCCTATTATGGGATGTAGAAATATGCGATCCATCTCCAGGTTGTATAATAGTATATACGTCCAAATCATGTTGTTTATCGAGTTATTGGTAACGGATTGCTATCCATTGAGTCTAGCTCGAGTCCGGGGACTATTAGCGAGTGATCGGACTGAATTGGAATGAGCACCAGCTTCCGTTTCCTGTTTCCGGTTTGGGCGATCCGGCGATCGCCCACCAGATGGCGCTCTTGAACCGTTGGAGAGTTGAGAGGGGATCAACAGTAGATCTCAAGTCTCCGGGGGAGAAATATGATTGCGATCACAGATTTTTGAAATATTGATCTCAATGACGTGTTACGGCGTCATTGGCAGAATTAGCATGGCGGGGAATGACGAGTTTAGGCGTCTCTGGCAGAGAAAGTGTTAATGTTAGCTTGCAAACTCAAATACTGTCTTGGTAAGCCTCATAATGAATTGTTTGGGGAAAAAAAGAAAAACATCGTGATGTGTATCGTGTATCGCCGAAAGGTCAGAAAATATCGTGATATCATATTTAGGCCATATCGCCCAGCCCTAGGCACAGGTGTGCATTAGGAGTGCGATGTGATACAGGGATGCGCTCATTCATATTCCCCCCTTCTCCTTCTCACTCTCCCTTGTTGTTGAGTTGGTTGGGTGGGCCTAGTGACTCATGCAGGTTAGGTGTGCAGCTGAGTTAGACTGGGTTAAGTGTGCGAGTTTACAATGGTACGAGCTCTCTACGCTCTCTCTTTCTCTCCTGTTTGGCTTGGGGGTGAAGGGTGAACTTGTTTAATTGTTTATTGATATTTTCTGTGGGTTTAGGTACTGGGGTATGGGTACTTGTGTGTAATTTTTGTTTAGTACGGGTTACAAACCCCCCCCCCCCCCCCTCTCATAGTGTCTTTTCAATTTTTGCCTTGGGCTTGGATATTGTTTTTGGAGGGGAAGGTGTAGTAGCGGTTGGAGCATGCGTGTGCGGAAGCATTGGGCTTTAAGCTATATTGGTTCGGGTGTTGAGTGAGAGCGGGGGTAGTGGCCATCGTCGGGGCGATGATGTCGTACTCAGCGGGCGGTGGGGCCGTGCTCTCTGGCTCTCTCCAGGGCCCTCATTTATCAAGTTCACTTTGAAAACCTTCTATTTCCACACGTAAGCACAGAATTTAGAATGTGTGCACGCACAAAAAAACGGGATTTATCACACGTGCGTACACAGGTCCTACCAGTGGCGGACTGGGACACAAATTCAGCCCGGGACATTCAGACGCACCAGCCCACGCACCGGCCCCAAAACCGGCCCACACAACGGCCGTTATGAAACACTTGTCCAGTATTAAACAACCCAAGGCTGTGGCTAAGGAGTCAACATCAGGGAGACCAAATCTACACACCGCCCCTAGATGTGCACTCATGCACAGTGCACACACACACACACAGAGACACACACATACATATACCGTTACTTCCTGTCATTGGCATATGTTTTTTTTTTTACTAACATCTTAGTGCCTCATTAGCCTAGGGATTAAGGATACATGAAGTATTAACTACACCATAATAATATTGAGGTTTTGATCCATAGAAAAGGTCTGTGCTACACAATTTCAGTTAGATTGGATTTATTGTCCTTTAATTTGGCACTCATGACATTAGTTGCTTGCCGTTTAATCAACATCGAAAGACCCCCCACTTCCTCCCAGACACCCATTCCAAGAGCTTGTTTTCTCTCTCTCTCTCTCTCTCTCTCTCTCTCTCTCTCTCTCTCTCTCTCTCTCTCTCTCTCTCCCTCTCTCTCTCTCTCTCTCTCTCTGTGTATGTGTCTCTGTGTGTGTGTGTGTGTGTCTCTCTCTCTCTGTGTCTCTCCCGTTTTTCAGCCTTTTGAAAACACCCAAAGTAGTAGTAGTAGTAGTAGTAGTAGTAGTAGTAGTAGTAGTAGTAGTAGTAGTAGTAGTAGTAGTAGTAGTAGTAGTTTATTCAGTCATCATCTCACACAATACAATATACACCATCATTTAACAATATTTGATTTTACAGTGACTGAGAAGGTACAGACTGAAGCAATGCTTATATAGCCTATGCCTGTCCTATATTCTTAACAAAAATTAAAAAAATTAAGACTCCAAAACAGTATTCTAAAAGAAAAAAGCGAATTACTCATTCTTAACTGTATATCAGCATTGTTCCACAAAGCGCTTCACAGAAACCATCAAGCATTCACACTCACACATACAGTACACATACATACACAGTCATACGCTACTGGTGGTTGTGAGCAGCATCAGCAAACACAGCTTCCCTGTGGCAGACTGACGGAATCATGTCTGCTATTCAGCGCCAACCACCATCAACAACCTTCATAAATACATTCAACATTAATGGAATAGGCTAACTACCAACTTAGCTGTAGCAGTTAGCTGTTATATGCAATCACATTTGTTTAACTACGGGGTAGTAGTTGACCTAGTTGTTAGCTTAAGCTAGTTAGCTGTGGTTATCTACAAACATGTAGATGAGACTAATCGAGAACATGGCTAACTGTTGGGAATTCTAAGGTACATCTTATTTAAGCATGTAAAATGGCAACTAATCAATTCAATCAATTAGATTACCAATATTATATCAACATGAACATTTTAAAGGGAACATAATAGTATTTTATTTTAGTATTTACTATTATAATATTAGTAGCCAATTAATTTGCAGCCCGTCCTAGGTTCTGATTGGCTCTCTAGGTTAGCACTTTAGCTTCTGATGCTGTGGTGGGCACTAGTCCTAACATTGCTAACTAAACTTTTAGTCAGAGAAAAAACGTCACGAGTCACGACTATTTACGTCCACGTGCTGTAAGGAATCAGGAATACGGAAAGCACATTGTCTTGTAATAGAATGACTGAAATCACTGCAAGAACTAGTATAGGCTAGCTAGCCCTCATGAACCGGCACACACCAACAGTAGAATATGCACTAGGCTACTGCACACACCTGTCATGTTACTGTTGGTTCCTTCCACTTGAACTTCATCATCATTAGCAGCAGCAGCTACTCTAACGCCAGCCCTTCCTCTACTAAACATGTCTGTAATTTTAGAACATTGTTCTGCGTCTTTTACTAGCAATTCTAGCTTTTTCAGCTCCACCCTTTCTTTTTTTGCATTCTCCATTTCTGCGCTTCTAGGCCTACTCGCGGTTGGGAGGAAACGTGAATCTCATTCACTGATGTCTCATGTCTCATTCAAGACTGGCTAACAAAAGCATGTCTTTCACTTAACACCAAGAAAACAGTGTGTATGATGTTCACAAAGTCACCAGTAGAGGTCACTCACTCTAATGTGTTTCTGGGAGAGGCGGAGCTGGACATTGTACATTAATTCAAGTATCTTGGGGTCACATTTGACTCTACATTGACCTTCAAAAAGTAATGTGAAAAAAGTGACAAACACAGTCAAGTTTAACATCGAAAACTTCAGGCAGATCAGGCCCTGCCTGCCAGTTAATGCTGCAAGGATGTTTCTGCATTCAATGATTTTATCACACATCGAGTACTGTTTTATCAACTGGTCTCTTTCATATGTCACTACTCTTACACCAATAGAATTACTCTACAAAAAAGCCATAAAAGTATTTGATAGGAAACCAATTTAATTTCATCACTGTAATGTTTTAGAAAAACATAACATGCTAAGTTTCGAGAATTTCCAAGTTTTCAAATATACTTGCTTCATGTACAAGGTTCTGCATGGACTTGCCCCTCCCCCATTGAATGAGTTCATCCAACAGAAAGCAGACACTGGCATTACCACCAGGGCCATCAGTAGAGGGGACTGTAAGGTGCCTTTTCGGTATACTACCATTGCAAAAACTGTGTTCTCTGTTAAAAGTGATAACTACTGGAATAGCCTACCAGTTGTGATTAGAGAGTGCCCTACATACTCCATGTTCAAGACCCATCTTAAACTGCATCTTAAGGCAAACCAGAACTGTGATAATTTTTTATCTGATTTAGTTTATGCAACTTGTTTATTGTTTTATTGCAGGCCCACACACTGGCCCACACACCGGCCCACATAATGGCCCACACACCGGCCCACATACGGCCCACACACTGGCCCACACACTACACCGGCCCACACACTGGCCCACACACTGGCCCACACACCGGCCCACACACTGGCCCACACACCGGCCCACACACCGGCCCACATACTGCCCCACATTAGTGGCCCACACACCGGCCCACAGACTGGCCCACATACTGGCCCACACACCGGCCCACACACCGGCCCACACACCGGCCCACACACCGGCCCACACACCGGCCCACACACCGACTCACACACTGGCCCACACACCGGCACACACACTGGCCCACATTAGTGGCCCACACACCGACTCACACACCGGCCCACACACCGGCCCACAGACTGGCCCACATACTGGCCCACACACCGGCCCACACACCGTCCCACATACTGGCCCACACACTGGCCCACACACCGGCCCACACACCGACTCACACACTGGCCCACACACCGGCCCACACACTGGCCCACATTAGTGGCCCACACACCGACTCACACACTGGCCCACACACCGGCCCACAGACTGGCCCACATTAGTGGCCCACACACCGACTCACACACTGGCCCACACACCGACTCACACACCGGCCCACACACCGGCCCACAGACTGGCCCACATACTGGCCCACACACCGGCCCACACACCGTCCCACATACTGGCCCACACACCGGCCCACACACTGGCCCACACACTGGCCCACACACCGACTCACACACTGGCCCACACACCGGCCCACACACTGGCCCACATTAGTGGCCCACACACCGACTCACACACTGGCCCACACACCGGCCCACAGACTGGCCCACATTAGTGGCCCACACACCGACTCACACACTGGCCCACACACCGGCCCACACACCGGCCCACATTAGTGGCCCACACACCGACTCACACACTGGCCCACACACTGGCCCACACACCGGCCCACATTAGTGGCCCACACACTGGCCCACACACTGGCCCAAAAAAAAAAGTTAAAAACAAAAGAAAGTAAAAAAAAAAAAAATTACATTTTTTTTTTTTTTTTTTTTTTGGACCAGCCCACTTTGGTTCCGGCCCATCGGGATTCGTCCCGAACGTCCCGATGGCCAGTCCGCCACTGGGTCCTACGCACACCTGTCTTGATAAATATGACTTTGATCCTACGTTTGAGCTCGTGCACTGTTTTAAGTATTTGCATACCAGAACCGCCCCGATTAACCATATACGGTAATGGAACACCCCCATGAAATGTGGAAAAGTGGACTAACCCGAGCGAACTCTGAGAGACTTCACTGAGAGCTAGATTGATCACCGAACGTATACAGCATTTCCCGTTGTGAACAATCTTATTTGGAAACATGACACACAGAATAATAGTATTTAGCGTTTTATTTTAAACAATATTTAATCGTATGATTATAGATATTTTTAGAGAATAAATAAATCCAATGAAGTTGCCAAGTTCACAGACAACTCTGCGCTCTAATGCCTATTATGTGCGCTCGTCATGAGCCCGTTCTGGTCAGAGTCATATGGCTTCAGTGGATAACTATGATCTGCATTTAAGTGAATATGAATGAGACTCCGGCCACCGGCACATTATCAGCCAAAATGCGCATCGCAGATTATCTGTACATTGACCAAGTGGAATCCCGTTCACATTACTGATTACTGATGGAGCAAACTCTGAGAGATTGTTCACAGAGGCGCTGCCGAACCAAGATATAATATGATGTGTATAATATAATGTGTGTAGAGGCATATGCTACAATCTATTTTGTTGTTGGTATTAGGCAGCCTATATGAAGTACATATAATAGCAGCCAGCCCATAGCCTACATTATGCAACAGTAACTTGCGCATATAATAACACACAGCCCTGCGAAGCCTGCATACAGTAAACTAACTTGATCATTAATCTAGCTGTTGTATCTTTACGCTTATGAAAACATTAAATAATATGTATAGGCTAGGCCGTCGCTTTAGCCTATATTCTCAAATTGCATTTAATGGCTGAATGAATGAATGAATGAAAACTTTATTTAACAGATTGCAGAATGGGTACAATACAGTACGGCTCAATACACACAATTGTTAAGGGGATGCAGACCAGAGAAAGACTTTTGTCTTGTTTACATCAGGGTCCCCCAACTCGAGTCCTCGATATCCTCGCGGACGGACCAGTATACCTTTATATCATATCATATTCATATTCATATCATAGTTTACTCTATCAGCCTACCAGCATGTAATACGTTCTTTGTTAGAACTCAACTCGTTATTATTTTGCGCATAGATTGCAGAAATATGGGGACGTTTTGATTTAGGCTTTGACACAGAATACAAGTCATGATATCACCCACACGATATATGCTGTCCAGAGCATGTATGCTTTTCATTCATTTAAGACACATTTATTGCAAGGGTTTTGTATACACATACACTCAACAAATAACCTCTGTCTGTTCTCGTTGCAATGCGTTTATATCGTGGGTGTTCATATGACTTGTATTCTGCTTAGCTTCGGGGTTCCACTTATTACGTTTAACAATGGCAAAGCCTTTTAAATATAATCAAAACGTTCCCGTATTTCTGCAATATATGCGCAAAATAATAACGAGTTGAGTTACGCGGAGCCCAGTCAGTGCTTATTTCCGCGTTGTAAAAATATTCTACCACCGGGCGCCAAATACGCATGGTCCGACCTGTGCTTAAATATACGCACAAAGTCAAGCACAAGTTCAAATTGATGAATCCCACACTTTGCTTAGAAATGATCGTACGCACGGGTTACGCACATATCTGTGCGTAAGTCAAGTTGATAAATGAGGGCCCAGGTCTCCGGCCACCTTCCGGTCCCTTGATTTAACGGAGTAGTGGGGCGCTGCTGACCCGGGGCAACGCGGGTTCAGGTTGACGAGGCTGCATATGGACCATATGATGTGGTCCCTGGGTGGCGGCCGGTCGTGTTGAACCGGTGGCGCTACGCTTTGGTCGGCAAGGCGCTCGTACTTCTTCTTTTGCGTTTGGACGAACTCTGGCTGGTGTGATAGAGACTCCGTGTCAGTGTCTTGTGTGTGGCGTTCATGATGGTGGGCCGTAAGTCAGAGTGTGCTTTGAATTTATGTTTGGGACTCTCTGCACAGATGGACCTGCGTATGAGGGGTCGCTCTGCTCGGCTGCACCTGTGGTTGCGATGTTGATAGAGGAACAAGGCGTATGACGTGGAGGAGGTGCCAGGGTTTGTTATGCATGGTGGTTCAGTGGTAGGATTCCTGCCTGCCACGGTTGTATTTGGATTTCGGCGAAGAGGGTGTAATTTTTTCTCATTTCAACGGGGGTACCAGCTCCCAACTCCCCCACTGAGGACCGCGGGCGTCGTGGCGTGCGGTGGTAAACAGCTGCGTCGTAGCTTGCTGTCTAACTGCGCGCATTAATGTGGAGGCGTCATGTGTGCGCTGTGTCGTAGCTCGCTGCCGAACTGCGCGCATTAAGTCATATTATGTGTGGATATTTAGGTGAAGGTGTTTGCTGTTGTTAATTTGAATCTACGGTGCTGTGTGTGTGCAGTAGTGGTTGAAAGTTGTGTGAATTTTGAATATCCTTGTGTGGGGAGCCCGGGGTTTCGCTTTCGAGGTTGCAAACTGGGAGGGATGCCTTGGGCTGCGAGTCGGCGGACCGGTGGGGTATCATTGGTCTGCAGGGATTTCGATATGGGGATAGTGTCTGCACCTGTAGTTTAATGAACAGGTTGTGGGACACTGTTCCAAGCCACAGGGATTCTGTGATATAAGTCACTGAACATTTATTTAATTCCTCGTGAGTTGAAAGCGTGATGTTTAACACCTAAGGTTAAGGTGTTAACGGGGGAAATGAGTATGAATTATGAATAAATTATGTGAATACTGTGATGTAAAAAGCGATATATGAGAGGAATACAATGTTAGACTTTCTCAGATAGAAATAAATACAGCTACACATAGAAGGAAATGTTAGAATTACATATACACATAGTCATTTGAAGAGCAATAAGATTTAGAATATTTTATGAGAAAGGAATTACAAATCCATTAAGAGGAAGAAGCGATTTTAATCAACTAAATTACCATATCCAGCACAAGTGTTTAGAAATTATAGGCTGTGAATAACAAATTTCTGATTGTTCAACAGACGGAAGAGGCTGATGCGAAATAGTGTTCCTCAGAGTCATGTGATGCAGATATACGACAAAGGGATTGGAAGATCCAGTTTTCCGATGAAGACAACAGACAGAGCACAGCTAAGGCCGTGTAGTTAAAATTCAAAAGAAAATTGCACTAACGCTCTCTAAAGTGATACTAGTATAGAGGATGCCCGACATTCCATGCTTAAAGATAATGATGGATTGTGAAAGGGAAATGCCACTGCTAATTAAGTGTATGTTTTTTTTTCCTTTCTTTCTTCACAGCTGCTCGAGGGCGGACAGAAGCAGTGCTGACCATTCCAAACGCCAACGGGGGAACAATTGACTGTTAAAGTCTGGGTAGTATAACTAAGCGTTTTGTCAATTCCTGTCTGCACCAATAACTCTGCCAGTGTGAGTGAATTTAACTCACGGTTGTAAAAATAGGTTGAAGTACAGAGAAACTTGTTTTCCAAGCGGTAAAATTTGAGTGTATGAGAGCGAAGTGTGAATGGGTTCACCAGCTTTGATAGGAGCAATTAGAAGAAAAAATAAGATAACGAAAACGAGAGTTGACAATTAGGCTATTTCATTAACCCATAGTATAATAAATAGAAGCAATATAAAAACGGCCAACAGTAGTCAGGCCAATGGTGGGGAAATGCCGATAACTTCTGCAGATATTTCATTGACCGAATTGAGCAGTGACGTTAACCTGATTGATTTGAATGTGACTGACTCCCCTCCTGAGACGAGCGTGACGGAGGGACTTGAAATAATGTCTTTAACTCCGACACAGGGGGCCTTTGAGGAGAGAGAACCAGAGACAACTGTTGTACCAGAGCCAATCCACGCTGGAGTGTCCATTGCAGGTGACTGCAGTTTAACCAAGAGACAAAGAAAGCAGCTGAGGAGAGCAGTGTTGTTGCAGCAGTCCCAGGGAGTTGACTCTGGCCGTATGGCTGGAACAGAGACCGACAGCAGGTATGGGATAATACATGAACAGTTTCTACAGACCACCAGTGTCCCTTGCCCAGGTTTCCCCGACCCCCAACATCAGCACCAAACTGAGAGGTGTGGCCAGGTGACGAGGAGCCAGTCAGCAGGGGCCAGGGTGGTGTGCTGGCCGTGCGGAAATCTCGGACATACATCTAGGGACTGTGATCAGGAGTATCCATCCAGAGGAGGAGGCCCTCGATGGGGGAACAGAAGAGGTGGATACGGGCAAAACCAAGGTCGGTATCAAGAACAGTGTCCACAGCCCGCAAGCTCCCCCTGTCCAGGACCCCCTCAGCACGAGAGTCAAGAGGAGAGGCGGGGCCCAGCGATGGGACGTCAGACCGCCAGCGCTGAGATGGGGGAAGAGGCGCCGACCTATAGCCAACAGCTACAACAGAGAGCGTTTATAGCAGCGTTCGAACGACATGAGGCAGTTCATCGAGACCTGATGAAGACACAACGGGAGATTGGTCAAGCCGCACATGAGACGCAGAGGCTGGAGCAAGAACTGGCGAGAAAGAATGTACTGCTACATGGTACAGTGACTGAGGTCATGCTTCGGGCGTCGGAATTAGGCCGCCGTGATCAAGCAATGCCCTGTGCCCCGTTGCCCAGACAGGGAGCGGGGCCTCGACAGGGTGCTGAGAGCCTCGGGCGGGGTAGGTTTCCAGACCCCTCCCGACAGCAGGCTCAAAGGACGGTGGCTGAACGGGACAGGTATGTGGTTTTTTCCGCAGACCAGGCTCAAGGGGGGCGAAACCAGGAAGGGACTGTCAGAGGTGAGAGCCATGGAGGTAATGGCAGAGAGCAAGGACAGACTCTGGGCCCGATGAACCCAGGGCCATCCGATTAAAGGTGGGGGGCCCACAGGGCCCCACAACCGAGGGAACGAAGACAGGTTTGCTGGATCTGTGGACTGATAGGTCATTATCAAAGGTCGTGTCTGCAGAGGCCATCGGCGGAATAGAAAAATATGGATAGATATTGAAAATAGAAATTTATTGAATAAAAAATGCGACTGACTAGAATAAAAATAGAATAGAAAATATATAAAAGGGTCAAAGCGTAAACAGTTAATAGTAGACATTTAATATTAGACAGAGAAATGATGTGACACTGCGTCAGCTAGTGATCAGTAGTAATTATCCGTGCTTGATCGATAATCAGTTTGGTCAAAGGGTGGACTGCATGAGTAAGAAATTAAGAAATATTGATAGACGAACATCAACAATCATGAGTAATAGATATAGGCGTTTATTTTTATTTTTTTATTTTTCTTTCCTAAGTGTTTTACAAGCAATTCCTGCTTTAGGCCAGAAGTTTTCATTTGGTTTATTCTTTTGATTTTTTCATTTGGTTGCTATAGGTTAATTTTGTTTCTAGGAGTGAGTTGAAAAAGCGGTGCTCACAAATTTTGTTTATTGTTTTCATTTGTTGTTTTGGCATGTTTTTCTTTGTTTTTGTTTCTTTTCTCTATTTTTTCTTAGGACCTGACAGGCTGGGAGGAATCTCGACACAGCAGGACTGGTAGTATATGTCCATATAGTGGGCTGAGAACAATGTGAATGTACTGGAGCTGGTTCATGGTTTTGTTCTCCGCTCATTAAGTATCCAGATCTAGGATCTGGGAGGTTGTGTCGCAATTGGTGGAGTGTTGGAAAACATGATTCTCTGTACATTGATAAGCTCAGTAGGTTTTGGTCGCCATTGGCCAAATAGCCTTTGTGTAGGGTGTGGACATGTGCAATTGATAATTGGCTTGTGGGGGACTCTGACGGCTTGATAGAGGCTGGCAGAGCGTATGGAAGATGTGTGCTTAAAGGTGACTGTGATTTGTTGCCGTGCGTTTAGGATCTGTTGGAGGGGGTCTCTCGTCAGTACTGGCTGTCCGGCCCGAGGTAGCTGTCCAGGAACGGAGGTATGATGTTTAGAATGATATTCCACATCAAAGGGTGGTGGGGTATACTGTCTAGTAATAGAGTACAGCACAAAATAATGAGAGCCCTGTGAATTTTTCTGAATTTTGAATGTTAACGATCTAGAAGCCATGGAATATATAGATAAATGATTTGGAAAAGAAAAGAAAGTTGGCAAACTCAGACCAGTAAAGAGTGTCTGAGGGAGGAAAAATATGGATTCTCAATCAATTGTTGTGATAGAAGTAACCTGCGTTGTCCACCGAAGCGATATATACTCACTACAGGATACAGATGGGAGATTGGGTTGTCAGCATTCATCAGAGTGTGGTACGAGGAAGACCAAGGACTCCATCGGTACTGTTGATCCAGGACACTGGCTAGTGTCTACCCAGCGGTTCCATGGGGAACCACAACACTGCGGGTACCAAGAGATCCAGGAGAAGCCTAACTCTCAAGCGTTGAGAGTTCCGGCCAACGCAGTGACCGAGTCTTGAGGCTTCAGAGGGGAACGAGAGAGGCCAAACGACAGGCAATCTATGAGGAGAAGGGCTGCAAGGCCTCATCAACTGCTCCGGCTGTCAACAGAATGGCTGCAAGGCCTCATCAACTGCTCCGGCTGTCAACAGAAGGGCTGTAAGGCCTCATCAACTGCTCCGGCTGTCAACAGACAGGCTGCAAGGCCTTAGCAACTGACCGGGTGTCATCAAGCGAGGGGGTGGAGCCCCTATCGCCCCTATCAACGGCCAGGCGGAGGGTGGAGAGAATCAAACCTCTTCCATTATTCCGAGGGTCGACGGGGGTCGAATCAGCGACGACTGTAGGAGACAACACAACCTCCTCAACAGCCGTGACAGCGCCAGAGGGGAGATCTAATCACCCCACCTAAGATCGAAGCAACTGACATCCGAGGGAAGAGCTCCTGTTTAAACTAAACAGGTCATACAGCAACAGCAGGGGGTCATGCCCCTATTGAGTGACAGCACGAGGCGACCAGGCCTCGACAGAAGAAGGGGAGAGTTCGGAAGGCAAAAAGGGGGCTTTCTGATTCTACCTCCCTGTTTAAAGCCAAGAGATGTGAGTGGCAGTTAGAGTGAGATCAACAGTTTTGAGGAGGGGTGGATAGGTCAATCCAGTAGACATTGACCCCCCTCTCCCTGCTCCAAGTCAGAATTTGATACCCCCAAGGGAAACCAGTGGAAATTGATCCTGGTACGAAAAAGAGTGTCAAAGACTGCACACAGTGAACAAAATGGACTGCAAATAAAGATGTTTGAGCTATACATAGGAAAGAGATGTAGAAAAAGAATGTTGTTTTGGTTTTTTAGGATCCGAGTGTGGGATGCCGTATGTATTTTATCCAAGTATGATTTAAAATGTTTTATTTTGATCCAGGTAGTGGAAAGCAATAAGTAGAAGTTAGGATCTATGTTTAGCATATTATACTAGCTAATTAAGGATAGTTAATCTCTATCCGAGTGTGGACTGTAGTATTATTTGATAACCATAAATCCTAAAATGTACTTGTGAGATGTCCCTAGGAAGAAAAGGTTTAAGCACAGAGGGTCAGAAGACAGCTGGCCTCTGCAAGTCATAAAAGATCACTAGATTGTAAAAACCCTCAGAGATGCCTGTTTCTAGGTTAAGGAACTTAGTAACTAATCATTAAGTCATGTGCAAAATGAATGGATCATGTGTCTAGTCTTATAGAAACAGTCAAAAGTGTTGTCAGCAGTTGGGACAGTGGGGGAGAAGTCACATTCTTCTGTTATCCACTGAGTAAATTTATATATAAGTATTGGCAACAGCTGAAGACAATAGAGGGAGAAGTCACATTCTTCTGTTATCTACTGAAGAACGGCCAAAGAACAGGTTTCCTTCAAGCAGCTGCAACCAGGAGGATTTAGTTACAGGGTGGTAAAACAGAAACTGTTTACAATGGGTGTTGGCTAAAAGTTAGAACAATAGAGCGGGGCACATCATGAAGTTGTTATCTTGTGACACAGTGAGTAAAGAGAGGAGGGGCCAAGGATGAACTATTTTGAGTAATTTAGATCTACGTTCAACTGTGTTTTAATATATTTACCATCAATGTGAAATACCTGTAAAGATTACTATTATGTTGGACTGATAATGCTGAACAGAATGATATGAAAATGCTGTGTTTATGACAGAAAATCATCGAGGTTACAATCAAGCCTTTTATGAAACTGGGCTTGATGGTAACAGACGGTGATTCTCATCTCATATAACGATTCTATTAGTTAAAAGTAATATGTCGGTGTTCAGAAAATCAATCTCAAATCAATTAGATATATCTTGAAGCTTAAATACTAAAAGGTATTAAGTTTAGTTTAGGCAATTCAACTCTCTGACTTAAAAAAGGCGTAAGTAAGTTGGTCTGCTTAAGGGCCACCTCCTTTTCAAATACCCACTGTGAATGCTTGCGATTGGGTGAAATCCTATGCGTGAGATCACTTGGTGACGTCACGCCCAAGGTTTCTCGCTCATGGATAAAATGGGGAGGTAGAAGGACACACAAAAACGGAACCGACACAGGAACACACCTCCCGATTCACACGGAGGACGGCGAGGACAGCAAGCAGAGGAGAACACGGAGAAGAAGCTTTTTGGAACGAGAATAGAGACAACAAAGACAATCCACAACTCAACGACGAAGACCATTCTTTTTAACTGCTTTCTTAGACTAATATTAATGGCAAGCGGCTTAGTGCTTTTGGTACATTAATATTATTGCGTATTTCAGTTGATTGAAACAGATCATTTTTGTATAACTTTGTGGATTTTAATAAACCACTACTTTTGAAATAACTACACTCTCCTCTTCATTCTCCTGCATAGCTGCCGTCGAACAAGGCCAGTTACCTGGTCTTTGAAAAGTACAAGGGAATTAGTACCGAGTAGTACAAAATCACAACGCAGAGTAGCTTAAGCCTGGTTCTGTATATCAGAACAGAACCATCCTCCCTTGTCACTTCAGGAGCAATGCCCAAGGGTCATGCCGCCATCTAGCGGTCATTCTGTTAGGGTTGAGGGTGATGATGAAGGTGAGAACACAGTTTGCAGACCAGGAGGAAGGAACGGAGGCAGAGACGAGGGGTGATGCTTAACGAGGAGAAGTTTACTAACACAATCAGAATACAAAACAAACGAAAGGACCTAGGACTACTAATACAACGAAGGAAAACAAGAAAACGACAGGGAAGGCAGGTACGACACGGGGGAAACGAGGAGACAATGACGCCACAAAGATCCCAACAAACCACAAGCAATAAATACAGACACTAATAAACACTGATTACAATGGAAAACACCTGGGGGAAGAAGTCACTAGAACAAATACAATAAACAACAATCCTGAACAAGGACTAAACTAAAACAACACACAGAATCAAAATGCCAACACAGAGAAAACCTAAACAAACAACACTTCAAACATAGACACTAATTGCCACAATAAAATATGATTCATCTGAGCAAGCAGGGTCAATGTTGACTGCAGCTTCTGCAGATGACCGCTAGATGGCGGCATGACCCTGGGGCATTGATCCTCCCAGACCTGAGCAGGTCTGGGCGTGTAACACCAGCCCCCTCTCAGTCCTGTATACCAGCCCCCTCTCTGTCATGTACCAGCCCCCTCTCAGTCATGTATACCAGCCTCCTCTCAGTCCTGTATACCAGCCCCCTCTCAGTCATGTACCAGCCCCCTCTCAGACATGTACCAGCCTCCTCTCAGTCATGTATACCAGCCCCCTCTCAGTCCTGTATACCAGCCCCCTCTCAGTCATGTACCAGACCCCTCTCAGTCATGTACCAGACCCCTCTCAGTCATGTACCAGACCCCTCTCAGTCCTGTATACCAGCCCCATCTCAGGCATGTACCAGCCCCCTCTCAGTCATGTATACCACCAGCCCCCTCTAAGTCATGTACCAGCCCCCTCTCAGTCATCTACCAGCCCCCTCTCAGTCATGTACCACAGCCCCCTCTCAGTCATGTACCACAGCCCCATCTCAGTCATGTACCAGCCCCCTCTCAGTCATGTACCACAGCCCCATCTCAGTCATGTACCACAGCACCATCTCAGTCATGTACCTGCACGACTGGCGGGGGGGGGGTGCTTAGTAAGAGATGTGATTGGGCCAGTGATTTGGGTATGAACCGCCAAATAAACCCCCAAGTGGTCAGCTATTTTCTGTTCTCGCTCCACCTACACACTTTTGTATCACGCTCTTTTAAGTTCCTCTTTTCACCTGCTGTCCCAGCTCACTGCGTGTCTAAACTTTTGAGAAGCACTCATCAGCAGAATTTATGATGACTGCTATCTCAGATCATATGTGTCATATATCGTATATTATGACTGCTACCTCAGATCATAATTATGAGTCATATATCATATAGGATAATATATGATGACTGCTACCTGAGATCATATGAGTCATATAGGATCATATATGATGACTGCTGACTGCTGATTATTATGTTTGTATGAAGCTGTTGCTGGTACTCTTTTCTCCTTTGTATGTGCATTGATCTCTTCTGCCTTTTATTTAAAAAACACGTGTACGCTGCATGCTATGTTGGTAATAAATATGTCCCCCCAGTGAATGAAGGACGTATGGCATGTACACATACAGTAGGTCTTATGTTGTCTCTTGTGGCCTTTTCAGGATGTGTGTGAGTCACAAGGACAAACTTTCTTCCAGTTAGTCTTCCACTTCTTGTGATTGGGCCAGCCCAGTGTCAGTCAGTACCAATGGGCTGCTGTCCCAGCCTAGTAGTGGGCCGGTCGTTGACCAAACTTAAAAAAAATTTAATCTTTTTATTTATATTTGAACTTTTTTTTATAATAATAATATTTTTTTTATCAAATCATAATGGCCAAAAGATGCGTCGGCCCACCGGGAAAATGCCCGGTATGCCAGATGGCCAGTCCAGGCCTGCACACACACACACACACACACACACACACACACACACACACACACACACACACGCACGCACGCACGCACGCACGCACACACACACACACATGCAGAGTTAGAGAGAGAGAGATATGTCTAGCTGTGTTTCTTTCTATAGACTGGGGCTTGGTGAGGCAGGCGTAGCAGAGTATAATCAGATTTACAGCATGTCAAGGATTGTGAATAATAATTTCCTCATTACCCCCACCATCCAGTCATGTTCAGGGCATATTTAATTTAACGAGAAAAGGGTGTGTGTGTGTGTGTGTGTGTGTGTGTGTGTGTGTGTGTGTGTGTGTGTGTGTGTGTGTGTGTGTGTGTGTGTGTGTGTGTGTGTGTGTGCGTGCGTGCATGCAGTGAGTGTGTACGTGTGTGTATGTGCTTGCATGCGTGCTTGTGTGTCTATGTATGTGCGTGCATGAATGTGCATGCATGCAGTGAGTGTGTATGTGCTTGCTTGCATGCGTGTGTGCGTGTATGTGTGTGTATGTACACGTGTGTGCATGTTCGTGCATGTGTGTTAGTGTGTCTCCTGCCTTTGTGCATGAGGAGGGAGAATTACACTCTTTTCAGTATACGCCCTCTCACTCTGTCTGTCTCCCTCCCTCTCTCCCACTCCCACTACATCACTCGAAATCCCCCCGACCCCCCACAGCCCCCCCACCCCCACCTCGAGAGCTACAGCTGTCACAGAGTCACTTTACCCATCCATAATTGAGGAGTGTGCAGCACAAAGCCCAGGAAACCATGTCAACCACTTCCAGTTGCTTAAGTAACCACCCAGAGTAAGGGGGGGGGGGGGGGGGGGGTCTTACCCTGCAGCTGCCTATAGGGAGGTAGGTTACATCATTGGTGTTTCCCGCGCAGTCCACCCTCCTTGAAATTGCCATGTATTTCCAATGGACCCATTTCTAAATCGTCTTGTTTAAAACAAATAAAGCATGAACATAAAACATTGGTGTACCTTTCTGTGTGTATTCATCCACAATCTATAGCTCAACATGAAATAATTTGCAATTAATCGTAAAAGTAGCTAAATAATAACGTTTATGTTTTCGTTCACTGAGGAACTACACTTCACTCTCGCGCTGCTGACTGACGTCACCACAGCGTAGACTCCTGGCTGTATTAGGCGACAGCACTGAACGACTGCTAAGTGTAGTTATTTTTTAACGACAAATAAAAAACGTTATAACTAACTTTATTTCAACCAAAAATTATCAAACAATAATGTTAGCAATAGAAGGGAACTAATTTTGTGCAAAAATGGAAAGCTTGCCAATGTTCATGAGGGAGAATTATTACAATAGCCGATAATACATTTTCCCAATGATAAATCCCTATACGGGCCGGCATACGGACCGCGCAGGAAACTAAAGTGATGTCAGACTACACCTCCCTATAGTATTTGGTGAGCCCAAACAAAAGCGGGCCCTCATTCATCAACGTGGACGTAGAATATGTTCTATTTCCACACGTAAGCACAGAATGTAGAATCAGTGCACGCACAGAAAAATCGGGATTCATCAACCGTGCGTACACAGGTCCTATGCTCCTCCGTGTTGATGAATACCACTTTGTTCTACCGTCAATGCTCGTGCATGATTATCCATATATGGTCATGAAAGTGAGGAAACACCCCCCATGGGATGTGAAATAATGGACTGACCCGAGCGGAACTCTGAGAAACTTCACGGAGATTGTTCACTGCTGTCGAACCAAGAAGACACAACGCGTGTTATGGGATAAATAAAAGGCGGACTTGTAAACGGTGATGTCAGATATCAACGGCTCCCTAAGACCATTGTTGCAATTCTGCCTGGACAGCTCAAAATACTAATAAAGACCGTTCGTTGACCACTGTTTGGCGTTGGTTGTGTGTCATTATAACCGTGCTGTAATATGAATGCCTTTATTAGTTGTGTTCGATTGGCTATATGATTTTTAGAGGCATCTATTTTGTTGTCGGTATTACCGACAACAAAATAGATGCCTCTAAAAATCATATACTATTAGGTAGCCTATATGAATTACATATAATAGCAGCCACATTATGCAACAGTAACTTGCGCATACCAGTGTATGCGACGGACCAGTGTATACCTTATATCATATCATATTCATATAATAGTTTACTCTATCAGCATACCAGCATGTAATATGTTCTTTGTTAGAACTCAACTCGTTATTATTTTGCACATAGATTGCAGAAATACGGGAACGTTTTGATTTACATTAAAAGGCTTTGACATTGTAAAACTAAATACGTGGAATACTGTAAGCATAATACAAGTCATATCACCCACACGATATGCTCTGTGTCCAGAGCATGTATGCTTTTCATTCATTTAAGACACATTATTGCAAGGGTTTTGTAATACACATACACCCTGGTGTCATTGCAATGCGTTTTTTATTCTTTCTTATACAGTAAAAAGGGGGAAGAACACTATATCGTGGGTGTTCATATGACTTGTATTCTGCTTACAGCTTCGAAATTCCACTTGTTTCGTTTAACGTAAAGCCTTTTAAATATAATCAAAACGTTCCCGTGTTTCTGCGGTCTGTGCGCAAAATAATAACGGGTTGAGCTACGCGGAGCCAGTACACCCAGTACACCCCGTATATTCCGATAACGCTATATAAACCATGCTGCATTCATTCTGAGAGAAAGATCTATTATTCCAAATGCTATTTATAGGGTTTTGACCATAATTACACTACTGTTGCTATTTTACAATGAACTATAATGGATTACGGGGGTCATACAGAACACGCGCCAGTGTCTTTATTTCCGCCTTGAAACTAATGCAGAACTGAGGAGCGCTTATGCGTAGTAACGATATTCTACCACTGGGCGTCAGCTAAGTGTGCTCCGACCTGTGCGTACACGTAAGCACGGAGTCAAGTTCAAGTTGAAATTGATGAATCCCACTCTTTGCTTAGAAATGATCGTACGCACAGGTTAAGCACAAATCTGTGCGTAAGACACGTTGATGAATGAGGGCCGACTTTATTAACCCTTTCACTGCGATAATACACAGAAGGTTAACCCTTTCACTGCGACACAACAGCAGGTTAACCCTTTCGTCTGTAGTGTGATAGTAAAGGGTTAACCTTCTTCAGTGTGGCAGTGAAAGCAGTGGCGGCTCTACCACTAAAAAAATACTCGTTTTCTTGAACAGGAAGTGACATCACTTTTTTTTTTTTTTTTTTTGGCCCGGGCTAGACGCAATAGCGCTCTGAGTGCGCGTCACGGTTTGATCGCTGTATCCGTCGAAGCCAATCAGTGCGTAACGCGTTGTGCGTTGAAATATGACTATTATGTTGGAATCCGGGCGCGATTTGAAGCGGTCTAGGCAGTAGCGTCAAGAATTTCTGTAGCCGCATTTCGCGGAGACGCTCTCTGACTGGCCGACGCCAGTATTTTTTTCCGTAGCAGAATTTCGCAGAGACGATCTCTGATTGGCCGAATCCAATTTCTAACGTTCCAATTCTAGCTTATTCCTAGGTTGGTAGTTGTGTTGTTGTGAGATGCAGCTGTTTGTCTTAGAGCGTGACTGCAAGTTCTTTAGACGGTTAAGCTTAGGCACTCTTTCAAAGTTGGTTAAGGTTAGAGTTTGTCTTAGAGCATGGCGATAGAACGCCAGGTAGTTTGCAGTCTGTTCGACGCGGAAAAATGGACAAAGAAATGTACTTGTGTTGTGCTAACAAGCTAACACTTGGCTAACAAGCTATATGGCGGATGCAGTCTGGAGACAGTGGACAGTGGTCTGGAATACATCAACAGTGGATTATACACGTGTAGTAGTTTAGTAGTTTTCCATAAACTGTTTAAATATACTGTACAAACGGAATCAGAATGGCAACTTGACGGAGGTAAACTGCATCATCACATTCATAGCTGACTCAAAGTAACTGTCCTTATCTGACTCCTGGAGAGGGGGAAAATGGGGGTAGCAGCTGAGTGAATCACCCCATACCGACATTCTTACAATAGACTGCTGTTTAAAACCCCCCAAGATCAAATAGACTTCTTGAAACCGAGATTTAGAGATAATGCTGATTGATAGGAGAAGCCAGACATTTGGTCGCAAACTCTTTTAGTTACAAATAGATCAAAAGAAAGCCTTGTGTTTATGGGAGGGTGGAGACACTGAAGTGTTTACACCGGGCCCTAAGAACAAAGGAGAGACGGAACTGGCCTCGCTGATTAGTAGCCACCCTTTTAGAAACCGTAGTGGCAGCTGTTGAACACCCCAAATTAGAAACTGCTAGAAACAATCCTTAAAAGGAAATTCGGCCTAGAGCTATTCAAGGGTGAAGGTAGCCTATGAACGGGCAGGACTACTGGTCATCCAATAGGGAGCTCGTTAACGCTCAGAACGACCCGCCCCCATGACGTAATGTTGGGAGGCGGAGACCTAGTCTTTAAGATGGTTGGCTCTGAGGGAGAGCGACACCACCCCACTGACGACATAGAGCAAACAAGATCCAATCTACACTCTTCCTCCACTGGACCGAAAGACAGCGGCGACACCCCGGAGCAGACGAGAGATAACAACGGAAAAACGAGAACAGACGTCGAGCTCATAGATATTGAATATTTAGACTGAATCCTACGATCCTCCGGCATAGTGGTTGCATCTCGTAGTTTTCATTGCTTTTATTCTTCAAATCGTTGATTTGTATTGTTGAAATCCTTTTCATTAAACACGGATTCTTCAAAGATCAAACTGCTCGGATCTCCCTTCCTCAAGCCGTCGTAACCTCTGTTGGCCGCCGCCGCAAACCATTTCCTGGTTTGCTTGTTTTGAAGTACTTCAGGGCGTTTAAGGTTTTTCACAACGCAGAGCAGACAGAGGTTTAGTTTCTGATTATATCAGAACATTTATGGTGCGTTCACGTCAGGTGGGAAGAAGCGGAAGAACCAGCTTCCGACTGGGAAAAGCCATTCACGTCAGCCTCCTAGTGGTAATTCCTACTAGGTCATATGGGAGTTTTTTATATACCCCGATATCTCCCACTTCGCGTTCCGAAATGCGGAAGTATCAACCATCATGGCAGCAAGCTTGACGGCGATGTCGGCAATACAAGGTAAATACAAATCAAAATGATCACTTTGATCACATAATCAGAATAATACAATCATACTGCTGTACTCTTCATATGAAAAACGAGCTATACTTGCTGCTGTTCGTCTACAGTTGATTTTAACGTAACTTGTTAACGACTTGTAGCAATAGGTTAGCAGTAGGCTAAGATCGCCATCTTGGATGTGGGCGTTTCCTCGAGTTCAACGCGTGAATGCTTCCTAGTTGTAGCAACGAGATGTCATCTGGTTCGTCCGCTTCTTCCCACCTGACGTGAACGCACCATTAGGCCCAGAATAGTACTACATTTGGTGTCGTGACCCTAGAACAAGAAGCGACTCGTGGAAGAAGAAGAATTTTTTTCTCTCTTAAATTTTTCATTCTTCAAAACTCAACAACAACAACGAAGGCTACCGAGAGACTTCGGAAAGCATCGGACCTGAGAAATAGGTGAGTGATGACGAGAAATGTGGTCGTTCAGTTCGAACCAAGGGGGTTGATAAGGTAATACCTCATATAGTAAATATGAAGAAGCGTTGGGTGGCATAACTACTGTTTCATAGTGCGGGTCGAGGCGTCGGACTACATGGGATGAAAGGCTTACTGATCATAGGCGCGGTATATCTGGTGTTGGCAAGATTCGACAGATGCGTATTCTGGGATATGAAAACCTAATAATTTCTCAGAACCGGGCGCAATGATGTTGGTAATTTTTTGCGTATCTGAACAATGGAGGGAATATGTATTTGCGCCGGTAAGGTGGGGCGGGTCTCGCCGGGGAGCTGGTACTCAAAGCAGCGCCCGGGCGAGGCGTGTTCCATCGGGACGTAGATACAGTAGCTCAGCGTTGTTTGGATTATGTAATCAGATGTGGTAAAATACGGGGGCGATCGGTATGAAACAGGGGGCTTGTTATGGGTCATAGGGACAAACCGAGTCACGGTAAATATGAGCGGTTAGGTACTACTTAGAAGTACGTAGGCTGTAACAATGTTGGTGCAAAGGCAGCTGAGGAAGTTTCAATTCGACGAATCGTGCTCTCTGCACTCAATATCGACCGAA